>NC_066585.1:267672829-268018662 GCF_024323335.1 Lathyrus oleraceus | reverse complement strand
AGCCGCCGGTGAAAAGAGAATCCTTGACATAAACGAATTAGAGGAACTCAGAAGAGACGCCTATGAAAGTGCCAGAATCTATAAAGAAAGAACAAAACAATGGCATGACAAGCGTATATCAAGGAAAATCTTCAAGCACGGCGACGCAGTACTTTTATTTAACTCTAGACTAAAGTTATTCCCGGGAAAACTACGATCCAGATGGTCAGGGCCTTTTCATATCACTAAAATCTTTCCCAGTGGAGCGGTAGAAATAAAAGGAAAATCTACAGAACCGTTCACCGTAAACGGGCAACGTCTGAAACACTATCACTATGCGGAAACCAACGAGGATTCGCAAATCCTACACTTAGACGAAACGCCCCCAGGACCTATAGATTATATTTAACAGTTTCTTTGTCGAGCTTGCGACATTTAAACAAAGCGCTTAGTGGGAGACAACCCACAAATTAATTTGTTATTTTATTATTCTATTATTATCATTTCCCTATTTCTTTCTTAATTATTCTTTTAATTTCTGTTTAGTATTCATTCTTGATTTATTCAAAAAGAGAAAAAAAAATAATAATATATATATAATAATAATTTTTTTCTTCTTTCGGCATTTGGCCAAATCCTGACTAAAACTCATGTTTTCTTTTCTCTAGCTAACACTAACCAGATGGGACATTTTGATCGTATGGGTATCAAGTTCAGAGGAATGGCTCAGAAACAAAAGTTTGAAGAATTAGCCACTAGAGAGATGCTACCTAGTTTATATGCTGATGATTGGGCTATGACTGCCCTTGGACTGAGACAGAGTGTCCTGTATTTGCTGAATCAGATAGGATGGGAGACCTCCCCTATCCTGAGACATTTCACCACCTACCGGAGACTCACACTAGAATTCCTTAGCTCATTAATCTATCTACCCAACCATGGAAAAGGAATTAGCAGAGGTTTTATCCAGTTCAGAATGTTCAACATGGAGTACCAATTTAATATTAGAGACTTCACCATTTCTCAAGTATGTTATTTTCCCTTTCATTGTTATTTCCCTTTATTATTAAAAAAAAAAAAAAAAAAAATTTAAGTTAAGTCCCGAGTGTGAAAATTTCTATTATCTATTCCCTCAAAAATTTTCATTAGCCATAACAAAAATTTAACACACCCAATAAGTATAAAGGTCGCTTACTTTATAAAACTTGAGTGAAATCAAGACAAAAAAAATCATTACCATAACAACGCTCTGAGAACCTCAACATGTTAGATCAGGATAAGTACCTATTATACCGATTCCTCGAACTTTTAGTTTTATAATAACCCCGAGTAGTTTATACGAGAAGTCAACACCATCTTAATAGCAAACTACGTGGAGAGCCGATGAATATAAGTGAATGATCCCCAAAGTAACATAAAATATATGAATACATCAGGAAATGCACTGATTAAATTAGGTGATCCTTACCAGATCATTTAATCTAAAGGTTGCAGATCATGCAAAAACACAATATGAAAGATCCATTATGAGTTGGTTCAGTAGGTATCTGGTACTGAACTCGGTAGGGCGGACTACGGTTCGATCCCCCACAATTTGCAATGGACTGAATAACGAAGTTATCCGACTTATGTACCAGAACTTCTAGCTAAAAGCGGATCATAATCACTAACCGGTTACTCCACTATGTGCGCGAAAAGGTAAAGGGCTTAATGTGATTTCGCTAGAATGAAAGCGGGTGAAATAAAAGTAAAGGAACTAGGATAGCTATAATGGCATTACTTGAACTGATTTGCATAAGGTAGGGTTATCTAAGTTGTAACGGTAGTTGTTGATGTCAAGAGTAAACTCAAGTTGCTTCTAAACAAAATCCACTTGCAACCTATTACGAATTGATGTGTGTTTTGAAACTTCGCCTGGCTAAATTTTTGAAAACGATTTCTATGCTGAATTTTGCTTGAGGACAAGCAAAGATCTAAGTATGGGGGAGTTTGATAACACGAAATTATATCACATTTTAGGACTTAATTCCATTAAATTCTATGACTATTTATTTCGGTTTACTGCATTTTATGAGATATTACGTGGTATTTTCTTCCTATTTGTCTCAGGTAGTCTATTTTGAAGAACAAGTGAAAATGGAAGAAAAGGAGGTGCAAAAAGGAGAGAAAAAGAACCAAATGCCAAAGCCCAGCCCAAAGCGCAAAACACAAAGGCACTACCTGTGACGGACGTCACAAGGGGCGTGACGAGCGTCACGCAAAGCAGCCTTGTGACGGACGTCACACATGGTGTGACGAGCGTCACACCATTCCACTACTTTTTTGGCGCAAGTAACGCCCTCAGAAGACTTGAAGAGACGTTGAGGAGTTTGTGTCCTATATCCACGCCGTGCATTTAGCCACGTTGAAGACCTTGGGAAACGAAAAGCAGTTGCCAGCACCAATATAAATAGCTACTTCAAAAACCTAAAAGGGTTCCTCGGTTTTTCCACGCTCATACTGCCGAAGCTCTTCCAATTTTCTTTCTTTTTACGCTTTTGCTTATTTTTTCTTTTCCAGCAACTTAACATTGTTTATTTATTTATTTCTTTTGCAAGTTCTACATTCTTTTTCCCTTGCAATTTACCTTTCCCTTTTTAGCATTTAGATATTTTTCGCATAATAGTTTCTACACCGGAAACTATTGTGCAACTTTTTATCGGATCTAACCTTACGTTAGATTCTAGTTTTATTTCCTTGGTTTAATTTATTGTTTAATTGAAGAATCGAAGAACAAATCCTACCGGCTTGTGGTGGAGTGTTCAAGACTATTGTATTACGCATTCAGGTTCTTTAATCATTATTTAATGTTTTGTTTTATTATTTATCTATATTATCTGCCTGGAATGAGTCTGTTTATGCATGATATGTATTCTTGTTTATTTAGCATGTCTGGCTAATTCGCCTAGATATCGGTATGTAAAGTAAGCAGAATAAGGGATCAAGACTGAGTCGGTCTATTTAAACTTAAAATTGAAATCAATCTTTTTACGGTCTCAACTTACAGGTTTAATAACAAGATTTTTTTTACAAAAGTAAAGGACATAAAGAAGTTAAAATCAATAGAGCGAGAGTTTGAGGTTTTAACTGGACAGTGTAAGTTAGGCATTAATTCTAGATCAGGGCGAGAGCAAGTTTTAGAGTTAATTAAATTCTGACCTTTTCCAAAAAGTATTTTTAAAGATTGAATGTGAGGACGAGAGTTAAGCATTTGGATTTAATTATATAACCTAAGTCAACAGAGCGAGAGTTTGAGATAAGGGTGTTTAAAACGGTCAGTGTTTTCTTAAAAAGAGTTTCTGCAACTTTATTGCTTTCAAAATATGGTTTTTGACTTAATTATAAGTGACAGCTACATTAATATAAAATCATGGTCTATTCAACAGAGCGAGAGTTTGAGATAAAACCTTTAACCAGTAAAGTTAACTGAAATGATTTATTTTAAAACCAAGAAACCGACAAAGACTTGATTCCCTAGTTTTGACGAACTACATACCGATATCCGTTTTATTAATATTTAATCTAGATCTTAGTTTAGCCTTTAGTTTTTCCCCAAACAATCAAACATTTTTCACCTTAGCTTTACGAAGTAACCTTAGATAACGGTATACCGATTCATAAGTCCCTGTGGGATCGATATCTTTTAAAACTACGCGATAGAACTGTGCACTTGCAGTTTGTATCCCATTCTCGACTCACACAGTCGAGCGATCAGGCATATGTTTACACTTAAAAATAATGTAAGTTGTAACATGAAAACGACGGATATGCTAATTTATTACAATGAGGTTAGTCGATGCTCGAGTATCTTCATGAAGGTTAATAAAACTAAAATCAATCAAATATAAATGAGATGAAACTTTCTCAAATTTATGGGAACTGACAAAAATTGTGGTGCAAAACTTGACAATTCAACTATATGAGAAAAGTGATAATGTCTGAGATAGAAAGAATGACACTTGGTTTCTATTTCTACTATGGCTAGGTATTAAACCAGGTCTTGATCCATGGCATTCATGAATGTTACCGCTACGCTGCTTTGTTAAACATGTATTTTGATTCTGTTCATATCCATATGATTTCATTTTTACTGATTATTATGTCTTATTATTTAATCTTTGAATTAAATTTGTGCATAAATTAAAATTGATTTATAATGTTATTATTTTGTTAAGCAATTGTATAAGAGATCTTATTTATTTATTTTTGTTCTCTCATATAATTGAGTTACTATGTCTAGTGATCGTTATAATTTTGATTAATTTGGATTAGCCACAACATCCTTAAATTAATTGAGATTATTTTTTTTAAAGTTTTGAGATCACATAAATTATTAGACATAAAATTATAATTAATTATACGTGGTATAATGAATTTTATCCTACAGGAATTTTTATTATATTTGTATGCATGATTAATTAGGATAAAATGTCAAAATATTTTCATAACTTGCCCACAGAAATTATGAATTGGTACATAATTTGATAGTTTTATCATAAAGTATTAATTTTGGATAGAAAAACAAAATTATATCATGCACGTAAAGTGTGAGGTTTGAAAAATCTAACGCAATTTTTTTTTAAATCTTATTACATTAAAATTTAGCCCACAGGTAATTTTTATGTTGCAAGATTTATTTTATGGTATATTTATATTGATAATACATACAATTTGGATAATATTCATGCCTCAAATTTTGACATCAATTTTGTTTATCTTTTTAGCTTCTCAACCTGCTAATTTTTCTGATATCCGATGTGATATTCCCGAGCTCAGAGGAGATAACTATAAGGTGTGGAAGGAAAGAATTCTCCTCCATTTAGGATAGATGGATATAGATTATGCTATTAGGAAAGACGAACCACCTGCAATTACAAATGAAAGTACTCCATCTGCAATCGCACTATATGAGCGGTGGGAGAGATCCAACCGGCTCCGTGTGATGTTCATTAAGACTAAGGTCATAGGTGGAATACGTGGTTCTGTTGATTAGCATGAGAATGTTTGTGATTTGCTGAAAGCCATTGACGACCAGTTCATCACTTCTGAAAAGGCTATGGCAAGCACATTAATTATGAAATTTTCCTTCTACCGACTCACCAGTGTGAAAGGTGTGCGTGACCACATAATGAAAATGTGTGACATTTCAGCTCAACTTAAGAAACTTGAGGTTGATATGTCTGACTCCTTCCTGGTGCACTATATTCTGAACTCTCTTCCGTCTGAGTATGGGCCTTTCAAGATCTCCTACAATACACATAAAGACAAATGGTCAATCAATGAATTAATGACCATGTGTGTTCAGGAAGAAGAAAGGCTTGTAATGGAACAGAGTGAGAGTGCATTGCTGACAAGCACTCGCGGAAAGAACAAAGCTTTCAAAACTGACAAGTCATAAGCCAATCAGAAAGGGAGATTCAAAATACCACCGCAAGGTGATATCAAGAAAGAAGCAAAGTGTTACTTATGTAAAAAGGGAGGACACATGAAGAAGGAATGCCCTGTATTCAAAGAATGGCTTGAGAAGAAAGGTAATTTATTCTCATTTGTTTGTTATGAATCTAATATGACCGATGTTAATATTAGCATCTGGTGGATTGATTCTGGATCAACAATCCATATATCAAATTCCTTACAGGGTATGCAAAACCTAAGGAAGCCAGTGGGAAGTGAGCGGACTGTCCTATCAGGAAGCAGGATGGGCTCACATGTGGGAGCTATTGGGACTTGCAATTTAATTTTGAATAATGGTTTCGTTTTGAAATTAGAAAGGACCTTTTATGTACCAAGTTTCTCACGAAACTTGATTTCAATTTCTAGACTTGTACCTTTTGGATATTCCTTTAATTTTGAAGACACCTTGTTTGAATCATTTTATAATTCGGAATATGTTGGGAATGGTATATTGTCTGATGGTCTTTATCATATTAATTTACAAATCGAATTCATTTATAGTTCAATGCATGTTCAAACTAGCACTAAGCGGTGTAATATTAATGAGAATTCTTATATGTTATGGCATCGGAGATTAGGACATATCTCCATCGAGAATTAAAAGGTTAGTAAAAGATGGGGTACTTAATACTCTAGATTTTGCTGACTTTGAAACTTGTGTTGACTGCATTAAGGGAAAGCAGACCAACATGTCTAAGAAAGGTGCCAATAGAAGTTCAAGTATATTAGAAATAATTCATACAGACATATGATGTCCTGATATGGATGCACATGGTCAAAAATATTCCATCACTTTCATAGATGATTACTCACGATATATGAATATTTATTTGCTTAACAATAAATATGAAGCATTGGATGCCTTCAAAGTCTTTAAGGCTGAAGTTGAGAACCAGTGTGGAAAACAAATAAAGATAGTGAGATCAGATCGGGGTGGTGAATACTATGGTAGATACACTGAGAGTGGACAAGCACCTAGTCCATTTGCTAAGTTTCTTCAAGAACATGGGATTGTTGCCCAATACACCATGCCCGGTTCTCCGAATCAAAATGGTGTTGCAGAAAGAAGAAACCGAACATTATTGAACATGGTGTGGAGTATGCTTAGCAACTCTAATCTTCCTAAATCATTATGGAATGAAGCACTAAAGACGGCTGTGTATATTCTAAACCGGGTTCCATCCAAGGTTGTCCCAAAGACACCATTTGAGTTATTTAAAGGATGGAAGCCGAGTTTACGACATATGCGCGTTTGGGGATGTCCTTCTGAGGTGAGGATTTATAACCCACAAGAAAAGAAACTAGATCAGAGGACCATTAGTGGGTATTTCATTGGATATGTCGAAAGGTCTAAAGGTTATAGATTTTATTGTCCATCTCATACAACTAGGATTATGGAGTCAAGAAATGCAAAGTTTCTTGAAAATCATTTGACTAGTGGGAGCGATCAAATCAAAAATTCAATTTCTGTGCATGATCATATAGAGTATGAACCTTCCACTTCAAGTAATAGATTGAATATTATTTACAATATCCCTCAAGTTCAAATGGATGTTGATCAACCAATCATCGAGACTCCACAAGCTATTGATGATCCAGTAAATCAAGTTAGTCATCAAGATGATGAACAATTAGTTGAACAACAAGATCCACAAGAAAATGTTGATCAAACATTAAGAAGATCTACTAGGACAAGAAAATCAGCTATTCCTAATTATTACATTGTGTATCTACAAGAATCTGACTATAATGTTGGAGCTGAGAATGATCCTAAGAGCTTTAGACAAGCCATGAGTTGCAAAGAGTCAAATTTGTGGTATGATGCCATGAATGATGAAATGAATTCCATGAAAAACAACAACGTATGGAATCTTGTAGAGTTACCTAATGGGGCAAAGGCCATTGGTTGTAAATGGGTATTTAAAACCAAGAAAGATTCATTAGGCAACATTGAGAGATACAAGGTCAGACTCGTTGCTAAGGGATTTACTCAAAAGGAGGGAATCAATTACACTGATACTTTTTCTCCTGTATCTAAGAAAGATTCTCTTCGTGTCATCTTGGCATTAGTTGCACATTTTGACCTTGAGTTCCATCAAATGGATGTGAAAACAGCCTTTCTTAATGGTGATTTAGAGGAGGAGGTTTATATGAAACAACCTGAAGGTTTCTCTTCTAATAGCGGTGAGCATTTGGTTTGTAAGCTTAAGAGATCCATATATGGTTTAAAACAAGCCTCTCGTCAATGGCATCTTAAATTCTATGAAACGATATCTTCATTTGGGTTTATTGAAAACCCCATGGATCAATGTATATACCAGAAGGTCAGTGGGGGTAAATTTTGTTTTCTCATTTGAGGTGAAACAATTCCTCTCTAAAAACTTTGATATGAAGGATATGGGTGAGGCATCTTATGTCATTGGCATTAAGATCCACAGAGATAGACTTCGAGGAATTTTGGGTCTATTACAAGAAACCTACATCAATAAAGTTTTAGAGAGATTTAGAATGAAAGATTGTTCACCAAGTGTTGCACCCATTGTCAAGGGCAATAGATTTAATTTGAATCAATGTCCTAAGAATGATTTTGAGCGGGAACAAATGAAGAACATTCCATATGCTTCTGTTGTTGGAAGTCTTATGTATGCTCAAGTATGCACAAGGCCCGACATTGCATTTGCTGTTGGAATCTTAGGAAGATATCATAGTAATCCAGATATGGATCACTGGAAAGCTGCAAAGAAGGTGTTGAGATATCTTAAAGGAACAAAAGATTACATGCTAATGTATAGGCAATCTTAATGTGATCGGCTATTCAGACTCCGACTTTGCTGGTTGTGTTGATTCTCGCAAATCAACATCAAGATATATTTTTATGATGGCTTATGGAGCTATTTCATGGAGAAGTACTAAGCAAACCTTGGTTGCTACTTCTACTATGGAAGCCGAGTTTGTCTCCTGTTTTGAGGCTACTTCTCATGGTGTATGGCTTAAGAGTTTTATTTCTGGGCTTAGAATCATGGATTCTATTTCTAAACCTCTGAAGATTTTTTGCGATAATTCAGTCGTTGTCTTTATGGCTAAGAACAATAAAAGTGGAAGTCGAAGCAAGCACATCGACCTAAAGTATTTAGCCATTAGAGAAAGAGTTAAAGATAAAATAGTAGTTATTAATTACATTAGTACTGATTTAATGATCGTTGATTCTTTGACTAAGGGCATGCCACCAATAAAATTTAAGGATCATGTAGAGAACATGGGACTTGGGTCCTCCTTATGATTCTATACATAGAGTTTATTAATAAAACTCTTATATTGTGATGTTTTCTCATTTTCATGCGCACATCAGTTTGAGAAAATATGTTACATCTGGACCAAGAGTAAACATTGGTTTATTCATCAAGTTAGTTACCACATTACAGATATATACTTGAAAATAGACATGTTGTAATACAGAGATGAGACTACTCGCTTTAAGAGGGACTATCTCTATGATTCACATATTTATTTCTTGAGTAAGTTTTTCATGATTCATTTATGTCAATAATCAGTTCTATGGACCAAGTGGGAGAATGTATCGGTTTCTTATTTTTATTATAATAATTATTAATAATAAAAAACCAATTTTAATGTGGTCCATAGTTTTGGGATTTTGGTTCTGAAAATTGTATGATTTATTTTGGGATTTTGGTTCTGAAAATTGTATGATTTATTTTGGGATTTTGGTTCTGAAAATTGTATGATTTATTTTGGTTTTAATGTAAATTGATATGACCATTTAATTGGGTGGTAATGAGTTTTAATGACTTTAAATTCTTAATAATAGAATCAAACCTATAAATAGTCTTTGGTCCCCAAAGCTTTCTCTCCTCGCAAAAGAAATACATCATCTATATTGAGAGAGCAAGAGCTTGGAAGAATCAAAGTCAGTGCACTCACAACACTGCAACAATGGTCGGAGATATATTATTCTATCATACAAATATTTTCTAAAATCTATCACTTGAAACAACTAAAAATTACAATTGAGAAGTATTGTCATAGATATATTTATTAAACCATAGGGTAAAAGGTAACTTAGGAAGCGTGATGGCTTGTCCGCATGAACTAGTCTCTCGCATCCCCATATATTTTGTTACAACTAATACCACCTCATATTTTATTTATAAGAAAAAATATTTTTTTTTAAATTTATTAAATAATGAATACACTCTATGATCATTATTATAAATAATAATTTTTTCAATTTTTTAAATAATTGATGTATTTCATATGTGATAATGATCAAATATATATCATTTATTCAATAAATCTAAACATTTATCTTTGTTTAACCGAGACTAAAAAGTATATATCTGATTCATATTGTCTAGATATATTTCAATTACTCGATTTTATTACTGCCAATTTGTCTTTAATTGCTTGCTTCAATGTTCTCAAGACGCAACAATTTGACCCATCAACTTGAACACAATTTTTACAATTGCCAAAGTTGAATCTAACTCGATTATCTTAATATATATTCTTATGGCACACGTATTTCACCCTATAATTATTGGAATGTGGAAAAAATAAGGGATAGATAGCACGGCACATCAAATTAAGCTATATTTTTTATGAGAACAAAGTAGAGAATAAAATGATTAAAAAAATGAATTTTATAGACCACATGATTGCAGCCAAACGGGCGTGGTTGCTTTGCAAGTCGAAAAAAAAGCTGCTTTTATCACATGGCCAACTCGATATATTTCATCCTATTTTTTTACTTATGTAGAAATAATAATATAATGACATAAGGAAATAATTTAAAATAGAACAAATAAATAGAAAAAAAATAGGTATATATGTTAGATTATGTGCACCTATAAATAGTTAATCTTTTTCATGATTTTCCTTGGTACTATAATATTCTCTAATGTCTCTTTGAAAGAAAAAAAGTGTTTGTATTTTATTTTAATCATGTAGATTCTCTATGTTTTTTTCCTACTCCAAATTTAACTGCTACCACAATTGTATTCTTTTGTAATGTATCACTTGTTTTTTTCCAGCTTAAATAAAACAAACAAATAAAGCCAACTTTTTTCAGTTCTGTCATATATTTATTGAGCAAATTTGAAGCTTTAAAATTACTACCAACATAAAAAATAAAAATAAAAACATACTAACATTTCATTTTTCGTCAGAGGGTAAAATGTTCATTCTTTTTTCACCCCTCGTTTTCAATGCATTGAAATATTAATCTGACAGTGGTCCAAAGTTTTTACTAGTAGCTTTTATTTTTGTCTTTCTTTAAAATTTGAATGAATTGGCTAAAGAGCTAGTAAGTGATTATTCTCTTTCTCCTCATGATGGTAAACCATGATGAGTTTGTCTTTTTTATGAGTTGAGATAAGAAAATCATTCACCTAGGCTAGTGCTGCTTATCATAAGTAAGTCGGGGAGATAAATTCCCTACTCTAAATTCATCACACACATTTATAGATGTCGAAGTGATGCGCATATTCAGTGAATTTTAGGATTTAAAATCAAAAATATTCAACCTAACAATATTGATAGTTGTTAAATGAATTAGGTTTTATAGTTGTCAAAAATATTTAACTGTGAGTTTTGAGGTTTAGAATCGAAAAATATTAAACCTAGCAATATCGATATTTGCTAGATGAACTCAGCCTTACATATTGGTTATTTGATAATTTGAATTGTTTGGTCTTAAATCAATGATCAAAATTGATTGTTGAGTTTAAATCAGAATTCGAGTTGAAGATGTTGAGTTAAAGAATTAAAATTTTAAAAATAAAAAATAAGAAAGAAGAAGACATAGGGTCCAAAAAGCATAATGTATTTTTGAGAACCCACATTCCACTTCTTGTGTTGTCACAATTTGAAGCCAATGGGACCAGAAACATTCTCTGTGTCTTGTGTCTCCTTGACCACACATTCTAGTTTGTTTCAAATATAGTGTTAATAGCATAATAAGCATCCTTGTCTTCCATTCATATAAGCTCTTGATGGTGTATTAGTGTTCCTGATGCAGAAAAATGTTGTTGTTATGTTTCCAATGTTGGATCAACTAACGTGGGAATCTGCATAATTAGCATTCTCAGTATGTTGTGCACGTTTTGAAACAAGTTCTAAGCAAAATGATTTTTATAAAAACTCCATTTTCTGATTCAATAATGACCCTTTTCTAACCCATTTCTAGCAACGTTTTGCTTCATGTTTACGCTTGATTTCATGCGTCATATATGACAAATTGTGGCGTCTAGTTGTAGTGACTTTTTGAGTGATTTTTGTTACAAATTGTTTTTGTATTAATTACATTGCTAAATTAGCGTAGGGGACATAAATGAAAAGTTGAATTGTTCAACTTCAATTACATATTAGTGTTAGGGAAGTCCAAGGGAATGGAAGCTTAGTCACATATATCATTAGTCTTGATTCATACTAAAATTCACTTCCGCTTCTCCACCGAATCAACTGGATTCTGATATCACAGTTTGGGAAGTTCGAGGAGCGAGATCCGGAAGTGTTAATGTGCTAAAAACCCGCGGTTCAAAAAACTTTGACATCATATAAGTCACCTATTAACTGCATTCCTTCTTACCTAATCGACGTGAGACTTTAGTATTCAAATTTAAAATCTAACATCTAGAATATAATGTAATAAGAGTATGGGTCACATCTCTTATAAAACTCACATTTCCTTGGTAATTAGTCGACGTAAGACTTTACCACTCACACTTGAAATCAAACATTTAGAATATGAAAAAACGGAATTTAACACGAATATCGGGACACTATACGGAATAGGCAACCCTATATTAATAATATTAAAAACATAAGACAATGACACTGCTACAAAATAATACATTATCGAATACTAACGCGTCTCAGATATCGATACATAACAATATACGTTATCGAATACCGCAATATACCTTCCTCCTACTAAAGGTGTCTGTGCTTCATAAAAAAATCTAAGATTTCAATCTTTCAATTTCATGCTTTGCATTTCTCGTAGAATAATATATGGTATGCCTGCTAAAGTTGTGGAAGTAATAAAGAGTTTTGGAAGTCAAACATATAAAGATTAAAGTGCAATAAATTTTCAAAACTCTTGCTCTATTTGGCTAAAGTTTAGAAAGATTAATGTTGATGCTAACCATTCAGTTTACTTATATTAGTCTATAACATGATGATAACATAATCATCTATAGAATCCACTCCAAATTTGTAAGCATGTAGTATAAGCAAGAACCATAAGAAATCTTTACAACTTATTTAATCCATCTTATATACTACACTTAAACATGAGAAAAACAATGGCAATGTGAAGGATTTCTTACTTCATGATTATGCATTACAAATGATTAAAAGTTGTAATACATGTCAATATATGTATACTCAATACTTTTTGTGATTCATAATTCCGTATCTCCTTTCTTGCCGGTAGATTTTTGTGGGTCTCTCTTTTCTTGTATTGACATTAGCACTTTTTGCATGCTAGCTATGGCATGGGATATCAAACATGCATTGACTTAAGATTCAATTTTATAACGTAGGTCCTTAGTACTAATAACATTACACAAAAACACATACCTGATATTAATAATTTGAATTACATATGTCTGTGTCGTGTCGGTATCGAACACTATGAAACTCCTTCGTGATTCCGATAAGACGAGTGTCGATGTTTACACTTTAGTTACATATGCATGATAATTGTACGAAGTAATTTATCCCCAAACACCATCATGTCATCCCATCTTTATTGCCTCCATGTTGGGACCTCTCCTGTGTCCAAAAGAATCCTATCATAAAAACAACAACTTTTACTTCACTTTAGTTCCTTCTTTTTGCACTATGAAGATCGAATAAATATTCTTCAGTATTTGCCAGCTACTTTGCCTACTTTACAATTGATAGATTTTGGGAATTTAATTGAATGTACAGCATTAGGCCAAGTCCTTTGGTATTATTTCATATTTGAAATTGTGCTGTTTATGGCTCATCAAGGAAAATAGTATCGATATTAAAAGCATATTGAATCAACAGACTTATGTAAACAAAAGATCTTCAGAGTTCAGAGCATATATTTAAAAGGGTAACGCTGTTGTTGCAACAGTTTTGAGTTCACAGAGGAAATGGCCCCTAGCTGACTTCCATGAATAAGTATGTTTGCTACAGGCGTGCTTTTTATTTCATTTTTAAAAATATAGAATTGGTTAAGATGTCAAAAAAATATTATATTTATTTATAATTGTTTTATTTCGGAACAAAGATCGGTGTATATCGATGGTGAGAAATTTTAAATCGGTATTGTTGATCTCTGATACGGTATCGTAAAATATACATACAATACAAGATTAACACTTTATAAAAAAAATATATTTTAATATAATATGATATAATGTATGATGACTATTATATGCTAGGATTGTTTTGAATAGATTCGTATTGAATTGAGCATTTATTAGTTGCAAGAATATATTATTGACACTATCAATTTTGTGGCATGTAATAGAAATTTTGTCATGTCAAATATTTTTAGATGATTTCTTTCAAAAACAAATATCTTAACTACTCTTCTTCTTTGATGAGCCTAGAAGTAATTCTCACAATCATTTGTTTACTCAAGTTTTCATTCTCCTTTAAGACACTATTATTCCATATTTCATAATGGATTTGGTTATCTATTCCATATTTTAAAATTTATTTCATACATATTGTAAATAAATATATTCATAAATGACTTTTCATTTAACTAATGAGAAAAACAAATATGAGTAGTACGGGGAAGTTTTACATTGGTTAAAAATGTGAAGACTTGTCATCTTAAAATTTTGGATGAATATGTGATATTTTTCTCATAAGATACATTGCTCTTTTAAAGAAAAATACTAAAATAAAAAAATGCTCTATCGTTTTTGTAGCGGGGTATTCGTTACCTTTAGATTTATTGACTAAATCAAGAGTAAATCATACAATTCGAGTCGCCACCGCACTTCTATTTATCCAAAGGAAAGGTTAGAAAGCGAACAAAAACCGAGAAGTTTTATCAAATCAAAAACTAATAAAAATGTCAGAGATCTGGGTAAGGGGGTTGGTTATGCAATGGGAAGGTTTTAAGCACCCAAAACATCCTTAGTACTCTAAGGGAGCCCTTTTCACTATTGTTGTAAGGTAGGTTGGTATTTGTGAAAAATATTTGTGCAAACATGATTGGGGAGATGAGAGAAGAATATACAAATTATTTACAATTTTGTGTTTGAATGGATAAACCCATTGTCTACGTACCATCTTAAAAAAGATTAGGATCAAAACCTCGTAGTTCGGGGTAAAAATCTCAAAGAAGTTGGTGAATTGATTGGTCGAAAAGCCTTAAGGTCTTTTGTTATCAAAGGGAGAAAACTCAACCTAAAACCACAAATCCACCATGTGAGGAGAGCTTCAACATGCTAGTGAGGGGTTAACCCTATAATAAGCATGGAAAACTTATAGTCCATCACTAAGGATATAGGTGAGTATTATATCAACCTCTAGGACAACTCAAACCTAATAGCTAATGTTTATGAAAAGCTTTGGCAAAAGTGGCCATTGAAACCACAAAAACAATTGAGTGAGTTGTATTTACCAATGAAAAGTATTCACAAAGTATGGTCAAAGTTGACTTAAGGATTCAATTCAAAATAAGTGTTATGAAAAGAAGTTGGAGAATCAAAAGCATAATGCTTAGGTTTCTAGTTTTGAAAACAAGGTTAATGTTTGTACAAAAGTTTGGCTTGGGTTAGAATGGAGGGAAGAAGAAGAATGGCTAAATACTAAACATACAAATATGAAGGAAGAGAAATAAAACCACAATGGAGTTCCCTTCTTGAGATCATAGTAATGATCCAAGTAGCTCCATCCTTTGGAATTATAAAGCAATAAGCAAATAACTCAAGCAATCAAGCACACAAATCAATCAAGCTCCTAGGAATCTTCCAATGACTTTTGCATCTCTCACTTTGGATGCTCATGATAATGGTTCTTTTACTTGGCTCAAATTTGGGATCCCTAGCACAAGAACACACACATCAAAAAGTTCCACAGAACAAATAAAGAATGGACAAGAGGGAGTTTAGAATTTGGTCCTTTCAATGTTCATCTTCAAGCTTTAAGCATTCTAAAGGCATAAGGCCTAGTTGCTCTTTGACATTTTAAGCACTCTAAAGGCATGAGGCCTAGTTGCTCTTCAAACTCCATTAGCTTAGGTAAGGTCCTAAAATCTAAGTCCTTTGTCCATTTGCATTTGGTTTACACAATCAAAACAAAACAAGCACAATAGTATATCCACAATAATGTGCTCAAATGAGTAAAAGACAAATTGCATTAACATAAACATGAGCTCAAGTGAGCAAAGGACAAAAGCAAATGAAATAATGTACAAGAATATTAAATTGCATTAAAGTAAATTGCAAGAATTAAATGACTTGAATTAAAAGTTAATAGTCAATAGTTAGTGTTAGTGTGCCATAAGGCAATTTAGCGCTATGTTAAGCAATCGTAAGTAGACTAATGTAGTAGTCACACCTATCTGAGGTCGGTCAATAAAACTATAGGCAACAAACACAAGTTAGAGACCATGACTAGTAAGCCAAGCTCCTACAACTTGCCATGCCAAAAGAAAAGAAGGATGATCTTGTATTGATTTAGGTTTTTTGCTTAACCAAGAAGCAACATATCCTCAATGCAAAGCCATTCACTTGATCTATGATCAAGATGAATTAGATTTGAATCAAGGAAGGTTAAGCCTCCCATATGTCAAGGCTAACCACCAATCTCTAATTCATTGATCAAAAAGAAAAAGAAAAAGATGAATAAGAATGTACATGAATCGAAATTTAAATGAAATAAGCAAAGTACATTGACCAAAGATAAATGGAATCAAGGTCAAAACAATAGTAAACAGAAGCAAAATGAAACTTAAAAGTCAAGAAACAAATAAAATATTTTTGGTATTTTTGAAAATTAAAATAATACTTGAATTAAAATAAATAATTAAAGGTCAAACTTCAAATCCATTTCAAAACAACTTGGAAAAGTCCAAATGGGTCATCCTAAGTTCAACAAGGTCAAACAAAGTTTGACAAAAAAATTCAGCATTTTTAGAAACCAGAAACTATTTTTAAACAATTAAAAATGAATAAAAAATAACCTAATTGAACTAAAATCTCAAATAAATTAATAAATTGATGAGAATATTTCTCATAGATCCATCATCATTCAAAGAGGTTAAGAAAATATTTTTGTATTTTTTTGAATATTGAAAACTATTTAAGATGAATTAAAAATAACTAGAAAAGAGAAAATTCACAAAAAATATCAAATGACAAAATTAAAAATATTAAAAATCATTTTCAGAAACTAGAATTAAAAAGGGAAATAATGCAATTGGTCCCATATTTTTTGGATTTAAAATGAGAGAGATATGAATTTTTGAAATAAAATAGAATTAAGAAAATAAAATGAATAAATCAGAAATGCAAAAAAAAAACAGGCGCATTAGATATAATCTCATTAAATGACATGGCATATCCAAGGGTGGAGAGACGTGCGCGCATGAAAGACTCTAGTCAACTGAGCAACACAATGAATTATTAAAAGTCATAAGATCTGAAGGCCACGATTTAAACTGGAAACTCAATCAGACGGCCTGGATTCAATCTGGCAAAGGGACGGTGGTGTACACCACCGTTTTCTCCGGCGAACATGCCAGCGCCGGTGGAAGTTGCAGGTCCAAAAATCTTAATGAAAGCGAGCGATCCTCATATCATTGGAAAGCTGGGGTGATGTACATCACCCCTGTGCCATTGGTTTTCACTCTAGATCCTCATAGGAAGAGAAATCAGAGATGGAAAATAATGGTGTTCAATCTGAATTTGATGGATTTATAAAATTAAATGCACAATTCAATTGCCTCTTATGAGAGGACTTCAGAGGAGTCAATAACCACAAGAAATGAGCTATAATCAGTGAGTTTCGAATTGAAAAAGTTTGGATAGCAACCTTTGAAATGTAGGTCTATGAAGCACGATCTCTCCCAATTCTTGATAGCAGCTTGTTCTTGAGATGGAAATAGGGCTAGGCTAAGGAATTAGAGTCCAATAATCAACCAAGGAAGTTGAAAATTGGATCTGAAAAATTGAAATGAAATTGCAAAATTCCTTTTGAGTGAGGTTCGGATTGAGTATTGCAGCATATAAGGTGCCTTGAGGTTAAGAAATGGTGAAGCTAAGCATGTTTATTTATAGTGGAAGCTGATGCAAGGCATGGGAATTTCAGGTGCATGTGTGATGAGGGCCTCCATGCATGGGCCTGTACAGGCGCATGGAGGGCCCAAATCCAATTGATTTGGCATGCTGGAATGTAATTGAGCAGGTTTGGACGTGCACATGTAATTGAATTGGAGTGTGCATGAAGTTTTAACAATGTTTCCAAAAATGCACATGAATCTTCTCCTCTTCGAAAATGCATCTTCCCAAAATGAAACATGGCCTTGTGGGTAATGGTTGGAAAGGTCTTGACATGAGGAACAATTTTTATGTTGAACAAAAATCCATTTGGAGTTTGGAAATTAATGAAAACTGATCATAAAGTTCAAGGTGCAAAACATGTGCATGTGAAATTTGTCAAAATGGACCAACTTCAATCCGCTTATGTTTCAATGATGAAAGATTCAAATGACAAAACCTTAAACATAAAAGTTGTAGATATTTTCAATACAATAAATTTGGACTCAAATTTGCATCATTTGAATTTTTGATGAGAAAGTTATGGGCACTTGAAGTTGGACTTTTTCACATTTCAATGCCTTTGGTCCAAAGTGACCTATAATGTTTTGCATTATCACATGTGTTTATTTTAGGACTATGAAATTTTGTTCAACATAAAAACTTAATTAGACATCTTAAACTTTCCAATGCATTTGATCCCACCTCAAAATCATGAAAAATGAGTGAGTTAGGTCCTTGGGAAGTTGACCCACAATTAGGGTTTCAGTCAAAATGACCTATAATGTTTTGAAATGTATGATGACCTTCCAAGCTTCAAATAAATTTTTGATGAAAATAAAAGTTGTTCATATGGTTATTAAGAACATTTTTTATCTTGGGGTCATATTCATTTGACAAACACATCAAAAGTTAGGTCTCAGTGGATTTCAAAATAGTCAAATGAATTGACTAATCAACTTCTCAAGTCCAAACTTCACATCTTGATGAATTGATGATTGAGGACACTCAAATAAGCTCAAATATGCATGAAATGATGAATGAAACAACTTCCCTTGATTTTATTTGATCATGGGTTGAGGTTGCTTCATGAGCAAGGCACAGTTGATGCATAGATGAATTGGGGTTTCCTTGGGAAACAATCCTCAAGCCCTTTGGTTTATCTTGATCAAATTGATAAATTGAGATACTTGGGAGGCATATATGATGAATGAGAGCTTTGTGAACCATTGCCATGCTTGCTTTCAACTTCATATGGCCATTCTTTGAACATAGGGGCCTCCTAGGAGCCTTGGATCTTATGATTGCTCAAGCTACAAAACAAAAGATGTTAGTGACATATTTTTGTGCTTTTGGTTAGTAAAAAAAATGAGAAAAGCAATAATATACAATTCAAGCATGCTTGGTGGTCTCAAGCCAACTCACACAAATCCCAACCCTAGGGTTAAGGAACCAAGATGCTATGATCCTTGAGGCAAATGCAACGTGAAATGATATGATGCCATGAGGGATCTTAGGGTCAAAATTAGGGTCTTACAGATGCCCCTATTTAAGGTCATTCTAGTCGGAGATATGAAGGTTAAAATCTTCGTCTCGACGAGGTAGAATGGGCTTAAATAATAACAAAGAGACGAATTTTGGTCCCTAAGAGACCTCATGATGCAAATGTATGTATGCAAAAGTTAATGCTTTGTGGGGATATATGTCCACAAAGGAAAAAAGAAATCAGGAGAAACTGAAAATCCATACGAGTGATACACTCATAAATGGGGCAGAGACTTTGGGAACTCACTGGGGAGTAAAGGGGAATAAAATGCGTGAGCAAGTCACGAATGGAAACTTGCTGAGAGACACGAAGGGATTCAATGAAAATAAATCAATAGAAAGACTCGAGCTGACGCAAAGATGCATGTATTGGGGAATATGCCAATACAACAAAACTATCCACAAAGGATACTTCGGATAAAAATCTGGACCCAGGTGGGGAAAATCCACTAAGGGACTCCGATGGGGAATGTCCAAAGAGGACTCAGCTGAGGAAACAACAAAATGAGGTATTACCGGTTACTGGGTAATAAGCTCAAGGAGACATGTGATCAAAACACCGGTATAAGGGTGAGAGCACAACACGCTCGGGGAGAATGAATATCTAAGACCGGTATAAGGGTGAGAGATATCAATCATCCAAAAAACATCTGAGGAAGACCTAAAAAGGTATATTTCAACTCAGGGAAATCTGACTCCACAAGGGACAAAAAGTCATAATAGGGAGCGTAAAGGGAAGGAACACCAGGGATACCGGTTACTGGGCATATAATAGGTGACCAACCAGAGCGTGAATTAGGGAATATTACCAAGACACTCATCATCCGAAAAGAGGGATGACAAAGCAAACTCGATTACAGGATGGACATTCGATTCCATAAGGAAATACGAATCTTACTCGACTAGGGAAGAAAAAGACTTCGACTGAAGAGCGCATGAGATATATTATCTATTACTGTCAGAATGTAGATAACATACTCGCATGGAAGATTATTCACAACCGGTTACTGGGTTGATAAAGGATAAATCGACCGAGAAGAAAGGACATTGGGATACTGAATACTAGGTATAAAATGATGACCAATCAAAAGGAGAAACAACCATTACCAACAAAAGGGTAAATGAAAGATGACTCGTTGGGGATAAATTGCTTTATCAGAGCAATTATCCAAGAGATATATCACCGGTTACTGGGAGATATACTCAAAAGGTGAAAGAATATCAATACTGAATATTGGATAAAGATAACCAACAAAGAGGGGATTACATCTACCGGATACTGGGTAGAAAACCACAGAAGAGAGTAATCGTCGTCGGTTAGGATGAACAAAATCAAGGGTTAACTCTGCAAAGGGGATAAAATGGGGTTTACAACTATCGGTTACTGGGTAGAAAACCACAAAAGCAGGACTTACAACTACCGGTTACTGGGTAGAAGGCCACGGAAATCCGTCGGGGAAAAGATGGATAATTACTGGTCACTGAGCAATCATTCATCTAAACTACGGGGAAGTGCAGGGGAAATAACAAGAGTAGTCAATCTAGGAACAAACTAGAGAGACACAATGAAACAAGACTCACCCAATGAGGATATGACTCAGGGGAGTAATTCCATCCCAATACATATTTTGAGAGGAAACTGAAACAATCAATCATCCACGAGGACATAACTCAGTGGGGAATATGGAAGAAAGGATAAACACTTTCTGCCTATGGAGCTGACTCTATATGGAGAGATCAGACACAAGCATCTGCTTGGGGAAATATATACCACCGAATAGCAGAAGACAACAAACAAAGATATATGGCAAAGAATGCAACATGAATATCTAAATGTTATAATTATGCATGTATATGCGTGGTTTATGTATGATGAATGCTGACAAACAGACATATCTAACACAAATAGGTCCAGGAATTAATGGACAAACATCTGGTACTACATCTCAAAAGAGAAAGCCATGCCCACAGGAGAAAATCCAATCTGGTGGGGGCAACCAATACCAGGAAACACCAAATCTCTGCAGGGGATAAAGACCAAAGCTGAGAAATTGAGCGAAGTCGCTGCCAGGGACAAAGATCACTGCTAGGGGAACAGACAGGATCACGGGGAATCAGGGACTGTTGTTGGGAATAAGCCAAGGGATCACAATCACCAAAGTTGGGGATCTTCCAACAGTATACAGAGACAAGGATAAGATCAGCGAAGAAAACTCTACTGGAGCTATTATCAGGAGGTGATGTAGGATTCTGTGGGGAACAACCACCAAATAGAAGCACATCAAACAAAACATCCACGCCTAGCCACGGAAGAATATCTCTGCTACGGAGAAGGAGAAACAGTCATTCCACTGGGGAAGGAACAGAAAACATCTTCCTCAGAGGTTCCAACGCCAAGTCAGGATCAAACAGAGCCTCGGCTAGGGGAGCTACACGGATAAGATTCCTTTATAGAAGAAACTCTACTAGGGAACTACCGAGACAAGATAGGAAACTCTGTGGGGAACAACCACCAAACAGAAATTTCAAAAAAAACCACCATAATTCCTCATACGCTGGAGAAATAGTCTCTGCTGAGGAAAGGGAAAACAACGCTCCATTGGGGATAGAAAATAAACACTTTCATCACCCGCTCTGCTAGGAGGAAAAATCATCCAACAAAGAGAAAGCAACAGCAATCAGGCTCTGGCCAAGCAACTTTCCTGGGGTAAAATTGTTGGCGATCAAACTGAGGATAACCTGAAGGCGATCAGCTGGAGATAAACTGTTGGCGGCCAACTGGGGAAGTCTAATATGAACAACCCTGCTGAGGATAAATGGGATGTGAGCCTGCTGGAGATCACAGTACGTGAATCTGCTGAGGATAAGCTACAAACCCACTTGTTGAAAATTCAACTCATGTTGGGATTTCCTGCTCACTCTGCGGGAGAATTCCAAATCTGAATGAGGGAAGACCAACTTCCTCGAAAAGATAGCATATCAATTTATCAACCTATAAGGGATTTTAGGTCAATCCCCACACAAGGGATGACAACCATATATTTGATAACATAAATGCTAAATCTCAACTCAACTGGGGAGCTAGAAGACCAAGGCCAAACTCCAAACACCAGACTCCTTGGGGAGTTAGGGGGGGGGGGTTAGAGATATACTCCTCTAAACAAATCAGGACCAGAGCTTCAGACTCTCTGGGGAAATTGGTGATGATTAACCTTCTTCTGCGCTTGCAGAGGAGACAACCTGAAAGATAATGAAGAGGATACAAGTATGCTAGGAATAATGAACAAATGTCTTACCCTTTTGGAGATCATACTATCCTTGGGAGAGCACTAAAGACGTCCCAACTATCCTTTTTAGTCATTGTGAATGTTCACTTTGTTTAAAAATAGTTTGTAAAAATTTTATTTATTTAAAACAATGATATTTATCAATTAAAACACGTAAACATTTGTTAAATAGAAACAAATACGAGTGCCAAGAATTGGATAAAGGCTCAAATTTATCTGATGGAATGGTAGTCTACAAATGGCAAGACTCCATGGATCTTTACAAATTTGAAATTGGTGATATATATTGGAAAAGGGCTACATTGAACATAATGACCATTTTCTCCACCAACTCTGAATCCAATGTATTTGAAGCTTCAGTTGACGATGACTGAGCGAGAATCTTACAGAAGACAGCTGAAGAACAAAGTCTTGTCAGGATGCAGTTACTTGCCAAATCCCTAATTTTTGCCTGGATTGCCCCATGGTGAGGTACTCAATCTAGCGGGATATATTCATTTTTTCATGTCTCTAACTTCTGCCTGGATCGCCCTTTCGGGTTTTCAATCCACCGAGACGCTCATTTTTGCCTAAGCTGCCCTTTCGGGTTTTTAACTTAGCGAGTTATTCTGCTTTTATTTTAGGCGAAGTATTTCTTGACTGTATCTGAATTCACAGGACGAGTGAAATCCTCCCCATCCATAGTTGTAAGTATCAAAGCACCGCCTGAAAAGGCTCTCTTAACAACATATGGACCTTCATAGTTTGGAGTCCACTTGCCCCTGGAATCGGGCGCGAAAGACAAAACTTTCTTGAGCACAAGGTCACCTTCTCGGAACACACAAGGCTTGACCTTCTTATCAAAGACTTTCTTCATCCTTTGCTGATACAACTGACCATGGCACATGGCAGTTAATCTCTTCTCTTCAATCAAATTCAGTTGGTCATAACGACTCTGAACCCATTCAGCCTCAGTCAACTTGGCTTCCATCAAGACTCACATTGATGGGATCTCAACCTCCACGGGGATCACAACCTCCATGCCATATACAAGGGAGAAAGGGGTTGCCCCTGTTGAAGTACGAACAGATGTACGATAACCATGCAAAGCAAATGGCAGTATCTCATGCCAATCTTTGTACGTAACAACCATCTTCTGGATAATCTTCTTGATGTTCTTATTAGCAGCTTCAACAACCCCATTCATCTTGGGTTTATAAGGAGAAGAATTATGATGCGTTATCTTGAACTCGCTACACAGCTCTTTCATCATCTTGTTGTTCAAGTTAGATCCATTATCAGTAATGATCTTATCTGGCACACCATAACGGCATATGAGTTGATTCTTGATAAACTTCATAAACACCTGCCTGGTCACGTTTGCATATGACGCCGCTTCAACCCATTTGGTGAAGTAATCAATTTCTACGAGAATAAATCTGTGACCGTTGGACGCTTTCGGCTCTATCATGCCAATCATGTCAATTCCCCACATGGAGAAACGCCATGGTGATAAAATCACATTCAGGAGTGTCGGAGGAATATGAATCTTATCCGCATAAATCTGACACTTATGACATTTCTTCACATATTTGCAGCACTCAGACTCCATTGTCAGCCAATAGTAGCATGCTCTTAACATCTTCTTTGCCATGGCATGTCTATTGGAATGAGTACCAAATGAACCCTCATGGACTTCAGTCATCAACAGGTCTGCTTCGTGTCTATCCACGCATCTGAGCAAAACCATGTCAAAATTCCTCTTATAAATCACATCGCCATTGAGGTAGAAACTGCCTGATAATCTCCTCAAAGTTTTCTTATCTTTAACAGATGCCCCAGGCGGGTAAATCTGACTCTAGAGAAAACACTTGATATCAAAATACCATGGCTTATCATCTTTTACTTCTTCTACTGCAAATACATGAGCTGGTCTATCCAAGCGCATCACAGTGATATTGGGGACTTCATTCCAGAATTTCACCACAATCATCGAAGCAAGCGTAGCAAGAGCATCTGCCATCCGATTCTCATCTCGAGGAATATGATGGAAGTCAACCTCAATAAAGAACGTTGAAATCCTCCTCGTATAATCTCTATATGGGATGAGGCCAGGTTGATTCGTCTCTCATTCACCCTTGATCTGATTAACAACAAGGGCCGAATCACTATAAACATCAAGATGCTTGATCCTAAGATCAATACACTCTTCCAAACCCATAATACAGGCCTCATACTCCGCCATATTATTCGTGCATTTGAAGGTGAGCCTTGTTGTAAAAGGAAAATGTGTGCTCTGAGGAGTAATAATCACTGCCCCAATACCATTTCCATATTAATTTACAGCACCATCAAACACCATGCTCCATCGGGAACCAGGCTCTGGCCCTTCATCAAGCGTAGGCTCATCATGATCCTTCATCTTCAAATACAGAATCTCCTCATCTGGGAAGTCATACTGAACTGACTGATAATCCTCAATTGGTTGATGTGCCAAGTGGTCAGCCAAGATACTACTTTTAATAGCTTTCTGAGCTCGATACTCAATATCATACTCAGACAACAACATCTGCCAACGGGAAATCCTACTAGTTAAAGCAGGCTTCTCAAAGATATACTTGATTGGATCCATTTTGGATATCAACCAAGTCGTATGATTCAACATATACTGGCGTAAGCGCTTAGCAGCCCAAGCCAAAGCACAACATGTTTTCTCAAGCATTGAGTATCGAGACTCACAATCAGTGAACTTCTTACTCAGATAGTAAATGGCATATTCTTTCTTCCCTGATTCATCTTGCTGACCAAGGACACAACCCATAGAGTCTTCAAGAACTGTCAAATACATAATCAAGGGCCTCCCTTCCACAGGCGGAGACAGAATCGGAGGCTCGGACAGATACTCTTTAACACTGTCAAAGGCCTTCTAGAAAACCTCGGTCCAATCATGACACTGATCTTTTCGGAGGATCTTGAATATTGGCGCACATGTGGCAGTCATGTGGGATATAAATCTGGAAATATAATTCAAGCGGCCAAGAAAACCTCGGACTTGCTTCTCAGTTTTGGGTGCAGGCATCTCTTGTATTACTTTGACCTTGGCAGGATCAACCTCAATACCTCTCTCGCTGACAATAAAGCCCAATAACTTGCCGGAACGGACTCCAAATGTACACTTGTTAGGATTCAGACGAAGCTTATACTTCCTCAAACGCCGAAAAAGCTTTAACAAGTGCTCTACATGTTCAACTTTCGTTCTTGACTTTGCAATCATATCATCAACATATACCTCGATTTCCTTGTGCATCCTATCATGAAACAAGGTAGTCATAACTCATTGATACGTGGCTCCGGCGTTCTTCAAACCGAAGTGTGAGAGAATTCTTTACCTTGAATTAATTTTTAATGATAGCAAATTGTGTGATCATCATCCAAATGTTGGTTGTGCATTGCATTACATGATACATGTGTGTTTTATTATATTTTTCATCCCACTCTATTGTTGCATAATTGTACATATAGACTTACATTGATACTTCCCTCTAAATAACAATTAAAATGCATTTGGTGTCAGTATGCATCAATACATAAACCTCTGCATCGATACACACAGCATGTGATAAATCACAAAACATTTTTGTTCAGTATGCATCGATGTATACGAGTCATGCATCAATACATGAAAGGCAAAAGACTCTATGCATCGATCCACACGATCCCTGCATCGATACATGACTAATTGAAACAGTCTGTGTATCAACACATACGCATCAGGCATCGATACATACTAGTGTAATAATAACATGCATCGATACACACGACTTTTGCATCGATACATGAATAATCAATTTCACCAAAAATTCACATATCCTACAGTATGCATCAATGCACACTATTATGTATCAATACACTGTTTTGTGTCATAACAGCAACTGTTTTGCAGCATATATAAGACAGGTTATAACAGCAGTGCAAAACACGAATTCATTGAGGGAAAACAATTGAACACAGATCAAAAGCAGTGTTGGAGCAATTGTTTAAGAGCAATTAGAAACCTGAAAGAGACTTCATCTTCTTCATCTTCTCAATCACTTTTCTTCAAGAACATTTATACATAACCATTCTTGTTCTTTGGATTAAAGAAGCATCGAGATAACGTTCAGTGGTACGATCAAGGATCTAGCTGTGGTTTGCAGTGGAACGATCGAGGATCTAGCTGAGTCGAAGATTGAAGGGGGTTTCTAGGAAAAACCTACTGGTTTGTCCTTCAAGAACTGAAGTGTTCTTGAGGGTTTGGGAGTCACATTTGCAGAACATATTCAGTCGCAGCGTTGCGTTTGGAGATCGGGGGATTTCGCAAGCAGGTCGTGGAACCGGTGAATTGTTTGCAACTTTGTGCAGGAAAATCTTGATCGTGCTCAGATCAAGTGAAGGTTTATACAAGAAGAGGTTCTTAGAGTTTAGAATTCTGTCTTTGTATCATAACCTTGTATCAACGGATTCGGCAATAATTGATAATCAAAGTTCTCAATTTCATTTGAAATTGAGAGGGAGACGTACCCACACGCGAGGACGACGTGGGGAACTTCCTTACCAAATCTCTGCGTATCGTACTCTTACCTTACTCCTCTTTACGTTTTTCAAACTGTTTTCGCAATTTCAGTTAGTGTGTGGTGATTGTTTCTTTTTCAAGACAGCAGTGGCAAGAAAACTTTAATCAAACTCCATTGCTGTTTATCATCGATCACATACACACCAACTGTTTGATAAAACGGTTAGCTAGATTTTATTCATTGGAAATAGACTTTAATGATAAGTGCATTCAATTAGTTAAAATTCTGGTGTGAATTGTTTCTGTCATTCTCATTAAAATCCAGCAATTAAACTTGTGTGTCCGGCTTTCTAGTAGCGGTTCAGAATAGACGGAAGTCGATTCGGGACTGATTTTTCCGCCAACTTTGAAAACTCTGATAAAATTTCAAATCCGTTAAATTTAAAAGAGGTGATCTATTCACCCCCCCCCCTCTCGATCACTAGCCACACCGTCTAACAAGTGGTATCAGAGCGCCGGTTCGCTGGTGCTCTATGGCTGCCTGTAACAGTATGGATTCTGAACCAAAGGGGGCGTATAATAGAGCGCCTATTTTCAACGGTGAAAATTATGGCTACTGTTAGATGCCCAAAAGTCTTTTTTTTGACCTATCATATGTGGGCATCTTTCACTCTTATACCTTGCTAATGTGGTCTAAACCACATTCATTTTACATGGAATGCATTACATTGATAAACAAGCTTGGTGCCTTTGATGTGTGTGTTATTGTGCAGGAAAGGCATGAATTAATTGATAAGGAAGACACAACAAAATTGGCAAAGGAACCAAAGCAAACAAGCATTCTATCTGCCAGCTCGCTAGGCGAGGATGTGGCGAAGCAAAACCTTCGCTAGGCGAGCTCCTGGCGAAAGGCTCCAGTAAATTGGTTAATTAATTCGCTAGGCGAACTGAAGGCGAAGTGGCAGCGAATTCAGTCTGTTTTGGTGAAAAGAGCAGCCAGCACTAGCTCGCTAGGCGAGGCTCTAGCGAGTCCCCAGCGAGCATTCCAGTAGCAAAACCTCTCAACCTCGCTGGGGCGAAGGTTGAAGCGAGTTCTTCGCTAGGCGAAGGTCTGTTCGCTAGGCGAACATGACAGTTCCACAGGCCCAGTTTTCTCTGGGCGCAGGGGCATTTTGTGCCCATTTTTGGCCTTCGCTAGGCGAGCCATTCTGCTCGCCTAGCGAACGTGACAGTTCTGCACTTGTCTATAAGTAGCAGGTGCCACTTTTTGTGCCCAGACCACTTTTTACCAACTTTTCCATTTTTTGTACTTTCTCTTAGATATTTTACAGCATTGTTTGGAGGGATTTTTTATGCCCTAATTTCATTTCTCTTCATCTAGCAACCATCTTCCACAAAAAGAAGGTGGATTCCCATCCAACTTCGATCATTCGACTTGGATGTTGATCAACCCTCTTTTCTTACTTGCCGACCAAGCTACCATGAAAATGAGTAGCTAAGTCTCCATTTGTCAAGGTTAGATGTAGGTGATTTCCAAGCTTTGTGTGTAAATGTAAGGATCCTCATATGTAAACTCTTTAACGGTAAATATATGATGAAAACTTTGTTTCTATTTAAAACTCTTTGTGTTGGTATTTGATCGAGAGATGTTTACCGATTCTTGACCTAGGTTTTCATCCAAACTTGTTTGTTAGCTAGAGATAGTAACGAATGATTTTGTTCACCATAAGGTTGAACCAAAACGTTGTCTTTTTGATAGATTGTGTTCGAGAGAAACAATGGATCAAAATGACAAAACTCACAATGGGTGTTCGAGAGAAACGCATTGAGAGGACTTTGTGAAAGTATTTATCATCTAAAGGAGTTTATAATATTGTTGACCGTGCAAAAACATGCAAAGCAAGTGTAATCATTGAAACCTAACTCTGACAATATTTCTCATATTAATCAAAACGTAACTTTTACCGCAATTAATTACTTTGTATGCAATATAACTTGATTAAAACCCAAAACCCTAGTGTTACTTTAAGTTAAGATTAATTCAACCATTGAACGGCAGCGATATCTTACAATCTCTGTGGATACGATAACAAAACCCGACACTTAAAAACTGTCTTTCAACAAAATGGCGCCGTTGCCGGGGATTGTAAATTGATATTGCGAGCATCGCATTGGTTGTTTAAGTTTTAGCTTGTGAATTTTTGACTTGTGCTTGTAATTCGTTTGGTTTAGTGTGCAGCTTACGTTTTATGCGAGGGAAAATCCCTGTGGACGAACTTCTTTTTGATCCGGAGATCGAGAGAACCGCAAGGAGGCTCAATAGCAAAACAAGACGTAGGAGGCAACAGGCTAGGCAACGCCAAGAGCAAGGAGAAAGTTCTTCAACCACCAATCCACACACATTCGTACCAAACATGGAGCCACAACCACCACCACCGATTTCTACTCCATGTATCAACAGTCCAAGGAACACCGCTCAGTTTGCCAACCAAACTGGAAGGCAAGCTGAGATGAAGACGGGAACTCTGAATTTATTGTATGGGAGTCCATTCACCGGAATGGACCATGAAGACCCATTTGCTTTTCTCACAAAATTCTATGAGATAGCATTGGCTGCCGGAGTGGATCAGGCTCAGGAGCTTCCGTTGTTCAGACGTTTATTTCCTCACGCTTTGCTCGGTAAAGCAAAGGATTGGTATCTCGATCAAACACCTGCCGTAATGACAGATTGGAATGTGTTAGAGGAGAAATTCATTGAAAGATTTTTCTCTCATAACCGATTCATGGAATCAAAGACGGCCATCTCGGTGTTTTCTCAAGGAACCAGTGAATCGTTGAATGAAGCGTGGGAGAGATTCAAGTCCATGCTTAGGAAATGCAAAGGGCATGGATTTGATGAATTAACTCAAATCCATATCTTCAGAAATGGACTTCAACCTAACTGCAAAACGTTGTTGGATGCCACCTCGGGTGGCTCGTTGATGTCAAAGAGTGCCGAAGAAGCCACCAACATTATCAACCGTATGGCTTTGAATGATCTTCAAAGTCAAAGTCGTGGAAATTCTTTGAAGAAGGCGGGAGTGCTTGAGTTAGGGACGAATGATGCCATACTTGCCCAAAACAAGCTCATCTCACAACAAGTGGAACTTTTAACGCAACAAATCAAAGAGTTAAGAGAACCGTCAAAAGTTAAACAAATAGCTTGTTGTGAACTTTGTAAAGGTGAACATGACACCGGATTTTGTCCACCTCCCAGCTTTGACGAAGTGAACTATATGGCCAATCAACGGGACTATCAACCAAGACAACAACAACCTTATCAACCGCACCCTCAACAACAACAACAACAACAATTCCAAGGGAACCAAGGGTTCCAACCTAGAAGCAACTATTATCATAACCAAGGTTATGGAGGTGGTTCTTCTAGCCGTCAAAATCCTCCCCAAAATCCGTATCAATCTCAACAACCGCCGGTAGTCAATTCTAAATTGGAAGAGACATTGACGCAATTCATGCAAATGTCAATGGCCAATCAAAAGAGTAATGACGCGGCCATAAAAAATCTTGAAACTCAAGTGGGGCAACTTGCCAAGCAACTAGCTGAACAACAAACCGGTCCTTCTTTCTCGGCCAATACGCAAACAAATCCGAAGGAGCATTGTAAGGCGATTGTGACGAGAAGTGGAAGGGAGTTGGGTAGTGAAAACGAAAAAAGAATGGCGAGTGAAAAAAGAGAGAAAGAGAAGGAGATTGAGGAGGAAATAGTGGAAGAAAATGTTGATGGTGAAGTAGGAGTGTGGAGTGATGAGGAAGTAGTTGAAAAGAATAAAAATAATGGTGAAGTTGAAAATAAAAAAAATGTGGAGATTGAGGAGAATAAAAATGATGAGGTAATAAGGGAGGTAGTGAAGAAGCCGAGATGGAAAAGCGCTAGAATAGCGAAAGGGAAGGAGGTAGTGAGCGCTACTCCTGTCCAAAACCTTCCTTACCCTCATGCCCCTTCCAAAAGGGAAAATGAACGGCATTACGCCCGGTTCATGGATATTTTTAAGCAATTACAAATAAACATTCCGTTTGCTGAAGCTTTGGAACAAATGCCAAAGTATGCCAAGTTCATGAAGGACATACTAACCAAAAAGCGGAGGTATACGGAACCGGAGACCATCGTCCTTGATGCGAGCTGTAGTGCCATCATTCAAAGGACGCTTCCTAAGAAAGAGGTTGATCCGGGAAGAGTTACATTGCCGGTTAAAATTGGTGATGTGTATGTCGGAAAGGGACTTATTGACTTGGGGTCGAGCATAAATCTTATACCTTTGTCAATTATCAAGAGGCTTGGCAACATCGAGATTAAGTCCATCCGAATGACATTACAATTGGCGGATAAGTCGACGACCCATCCTCATGGCGTAGCCCAAGATGTGTTGGTGAAGGTCGACAAATTCTTCTTCCCGGTGGATTTCATTGTAATTGATATGGAGGAAGATGATGATGCTCCGCTCATATTGGGCCGACCATTCATGAAGACCGCAAGAATGATGATTGATGTTGATGACGGTTTAATGAAGGTGCGTGTTCAAAATGAGGAGGTCACCTTTGATCTATTCGAGGCGATGAAGCATTCCAAGGATAGACATGATAGCTTTCGAATCGATGTGATCGAAGACGCTCTTATGGAAGTTTCAAAGCATATTCACGAGATATCTCCTATGGAGTTAGCTCTCGACGACTCATTGGAGGTTTTCACTGTTGAAGAGGAGCTAGCTCTTGAGGAATGCTTGAAGGAACTTGATAGCTTGGAAGACCTACAACCGTGGGAAGTAGAGGAAGAAAATTTGAAGAAGGAGGTAATTGACGAGAAAGCGTCAATTGAATTAAAAGAGTTACCTTCGACGCTGAAATATGTATTCCTTGATGATACCGAGGACAAGCCGGTTATCATAAGCAACCTTTTGACAATTGAAGAAGAAGCCCGTCTCATATTTGTGCTAAAGACAAATCAAGAAGCTATGGGTTGGACTCTTTCCGATCTTAAAGGAATTAGTCCATCCTATTGTATGCACAAGATTTTGATGGAGGAGGATTTCAAGCCGGTGGCTCAACCACAACGCCGCTTAAATCCTACGATGAAAGAGGTTGTAAGAAAGGAAGTGGTGAAGCTTTTGGATGCGGGAATGATTTACCCGATCTCGGATAGTCCGTGGGTTAGTCCCGTGCACGTGGTTCCGAAGAAGGGTGGAATGACCGTAATCCGTAATGACAAAGACGAATTGATCCCGACTAAAGTTGCCACGGGATGGAGAATGTGTATAGATTATAGACGGTTGAATACCGCGACTCGTAAGGACCATTTTCCACTCCCATTTATGGATCAAATGCTTGAAAGGCTATCGGGCCAACAATACTACTGTTTTTTAGACGGCTACTCCGGGTACAACCAAATTGCGGTTGACCCGGTTGATCATGAGAAGACGGCTTTCACGTGTCCGTTTGGAGTGTTCGCATACAGAAAAATGCCTTTTGGGCTTTGCAATGCGCCGGCGACATTCCAACGATGTGTCCAAGCTATTTTTGCCGATCTAATAGAGAAAACAATGGAAGTCTTCATGGATGACTTCTCGGTGTTTGGTGGGACGTTTAGTCTATGCTTGGCAAATTTGAAGACGGTGTTGGAAAGGTGTGTGAAGACTAATTTGGTGCTAAATTGGGAAAAGTGTCACTTTATGGTGACCGAGGGGATTGTGCTAGGCCACAAAGTCTCTAAAAGGGGGCTTGAAGTGGATAGAGCTAAGGTTGATGTAATTGAAAAATTACCCCCTCCGGTCAATGTGAAGGGCATCCGTAGTTTTTTGGGGCACGCGGGGTTCTACCGGCGCTTCATCAAGGACTTCTCAAAGGTAGCTAAACCTTTGAGCAATTTACTCGCCAAAGATCAGGTATTTCTCTTCACCGACGATTGTTTGCAAGCTTTCGAGGTTTTAAAAGAAAAATTGGTTACCGCTCCAATAATAGTCGCCCCCGATTGGAATGAAAATTTTGAACTAATGTGTGACGCGAGTGACTATGCCGTTGGAGCGGTACTTGGCCAAAGAAAGGACAAAACTTTTCATGCTATACATTATGCGAGTAAGGTTCTTAACGAGGCTCAAATAAATTATGCCACAACGGAAAAAGAACTACTCGCAATAGTGTATGCGCTAGAAAAGTTTAGGTCCTATCTTATAGGGTCTAAAGTCGTGGTGTACACCGACCACGCGGCGATTAAATATCTGCTGACCAAGCCGGATTCGAAGCAAAGGCTCATCCGTTGGATCCTCTTGTTACAAGAATTCGATGTCGAAATTAAAGACAAGAAGGGGTCGGAAAACTTGGTAGCGGATCATTTATCCCGCTTGGTGAATGTCGAGGTTACCGTATCTGAAAAGGAAATCCGGGAAGAATTTCCTGATGAAAAATTGTTTAAGGTTCAAGTTAGGCCGTGGTTTGCAGACTTTGCAAACCACAAGGCTAGTGGTTGTGTGCCGGCCGATCTAACTTCGAACCAAAAGAGGAAGTTCCTTTCGGATGCGAAGTATTATGTTTGGGATGACCCATACTTGTTTAAGTTGGGTAGCGATAACCTGTTGAGGAGATGCGTAACTGGTGATGAAGCCCAGAGCATCCTTTGGCATTGTCACAACTCGCCTTATGGCGGTCATTATAATGGGGTTAGAACGGCCACTAAAATTCTTCAATCGGGATTTTATTGGCCAACTATTTTTAAAGACGCACATACCCATGCGCAAAGTTGTGACAGTTGCCAAAGAAGTGGTGGGATAGGTAAGAGAGATGAGATGCCTCTCCAAAATATCCAAGAAGTGGAAGTGTTCGATTGTTGGGGCATAGATTTTGTTGGACCTTTCCCACCCTCTTACGGGAATGAGTACATGCTTGTTGCTGTTGATTATGTCTCAAAGTGGGTTGAGGCGATTGCCTCACCTCGGGCGGATGCCAAAACGGTGATAAAATTTTTAAAGAAAAACATCTTTTCTCGTTTTGGAACACCCCGAGTGTTGATAAGTGACGGAGGGTCACACTTTTGTAATGCACCTTTGGAAACAATTTTAAAACATTATGGTGTGTCGCATAGGGTGACAACTCCGTACCACCCTCAGGCTAACGGGCAAGCGGAGGTCTCTAATCGAGAGATTAAGAGAATCCTAGAAAAAACCGTGTCCAATTCTAAAAAAGAGTGGTCCCAAAAATTGGACGAAGCATTATGGGCCTACCGTACGGCCTTTAAAGCTCCAATTGGCCTAACTCCGTTTCAATTGGTATTTGGTAAAACTTGCCATTTGCCGGTTGAATTGGAGCACAAGGCCTTGTGGGCCCTAAAATTTTTAAATTTTGAGAATGAGTCGGCCGGTAACAAAAGGAAAGTACAACTACTTGAGTTGGAGGAGATGCGCAATGCCGCATACCACTCAAGTTGGTTGTACAAGGAAAAAGCCAAGAAGTATCATGACAAAAAGATCCGAACCAAAGAATTCGTGCCCGGACAATTGGTCTTATTGTTCAACTCCCGATTGAAGTTGTTTCCCGGGAAGTTGAAATCGAAATGGTCCGGGCCATTTCGGGTGAAAGAAGTCAAAGAGTACGGGGCAGTTATCATTGAAGATATGGACGAGAAAGACAGTTGGACCGTGAACGGCCAACGATTGAAAGTATATCTCGGCGGTCATGTGGATCGCGAGAGTTGTGCTCAGCCGCTCGATGCTCCTCTGTGAGCATCGCACCGTCGAGCTTAGCCGACGTTAAACAAGCGCTAGTTGGGAGGCACCCCAACATTGTAAGTATTTCCTGTTTTATGTTTGATCTTGTATGAGTATTGTGTGCTTAATCAGGCTGGATGACTTGCAAGTGCTGCATTTGCAAATGCACTTGCTGTCATGCTCGCTTGCAGCTCGCTAGGCGAGGCTGCAGCGAGCGCGCTCGCTACCTGCTCGCTAGGCGAGGCAGCAGCGAGCGCTGCAGTACTGTTTTCTATTTAAACACTTCAGCAAAGCCAATTTGCCCTACCTTCAAAAATTTGTCTGAACGGCTCTGCTGAAGATTTCGTGCGTGGCCTCTCAAATTCTCTACTGTGCATCCACATCAACAACATTTGTGTGTCGGTCAATTGCAAACACTTCCCACTTCTCCTTTCCAAATCCGTTTACCTCAAGGTTTGCCCTATTGCATGTTTCTTTTGTTGCATTATTTATTTCCAACTTTGAATGGTAAATAGGATAGGTGTGATAGGAACCTTGAGGTTGCATGCAATTTTGGGAGTTTGCAATGTTGTGCATTTAGGTTTTTAAATTGGGGATTTACTCTTACTTAGGTTTTCCATGAAATTAGGTATCCCCAATAGCATAGAACAATTCATTGTCATGAGGAATCATTGGGTTTTGCTGTGGAAACCTTGTATGTACAGGTTTTGGGGAAACAATTTTGAAAATGCAGAAAACCCCAAAACCCGTAAGGTTCGCTAGCAGCTCGCTAGGCGACCTGGGGCGAGAGTTCGCTGCAACTTCGCTAGGCGAAGCAGCAGCGAACATGGCAGAATTTTGATTTATGTTTTAATTTCTAATCTGTTTGTTTCGTGTTTGTTGCTTTATCTCTTGTTTTGCAGAATGGAGTCAAGATCAAGTGCTGGCAAGAAAAGAAAGGGAGCGGCAACTACTTCACGAACCGTGCCAATCCAATTCGACCACGACAAGTTTGTGGGCCCGAAACAAGCGGCACGGTACATCGCTTTGGAGAAGCGAAACATTTTGCCTGAGAAGCGGTTTCTGATCAACCCACAGGGCACGTATCGGAGTTTTGCCGGGTTGATTGATACAAAGAAATGGGATAGGTTGATAAATCCCTTGGAACACTATGACATCGCTACGGTGCGGGAGTTCTACGCTAACGCATTGCCTGATGATGATGAGCCCTTCACTTGGGTCTCTAGAGTGGCCGGTCGGCCAGTTCCTTTTGACAGGGATACGATCAACCAAATCCTCGGGGAGCCGCTTCAGCTGGGTGCTGATGAAAGAGACCAGTACCATATTGACCTCCGGCTGCACAAGGATATCCCAGCAATTACAGCCGCCCTGCTTCTACCAGGGAAATCAGTTGAGCCGAACCCATCTGGGGTTCCTATGAGATATCATCGGGAGGACATGACTCCCATGGCTCAGCTGATTCTTCTTCTGGTTTTGACCAACATACAACCCAAATCCCACACATCTACTGTGCCGATCCCAGTGGCACACTTAGTACATTCCATCCTCGCCAATGTTGAGATTGATGTGGCGAGGATCATTGCCAATGAGCTGAAGACGGTAATAGAGAGCGGACTGAAGTCGGGGGCTCGGGTGAATTGCCCCCTTGCATTCCCTTGTTTGATTATGAGCCTGTGCATTAAGGCACGAGTGCGACTTCCGTCTCGGGGTCAGGTTAGGATCCCGGCTCCTATTGATGACCGGTATGTGGCAAAATACTGCAGAGCTAAGGCCACCGGCAGCAGTGCAGCCTCAGGTAGCACTAGGGTTTCTGATGGTCCTAGTGCTTCTACTCCCAGGGTCGATCCATACCTGCGGGCTGCGTGTGAATACAATTTCCAGTGGATGGCAGCATCGCAGAGGGCTATGATTGACATGCACGACTCGATGCAGCGTTTGCAGCTGCAGGGTAGTGGTGCACATGCTTTGATGACACGGGAGCAGTTTCTGGGTAATGCAAATTGGCCCGTGGACGTGCCAGTCTATTCTGAGGGGGTGGGAGCTGATGATGATGATGAGGATGATGATGAGGCGACCGGTTCTGAGGCCGGTAGTGAGGAGGAGTCTTGAGCCCTTTGTGGGTTAAGTTTTTGTTTTTGTATTTCAGTTTTTTATTATGGCATTTTTATTTGTACTTTTGAATTTTGTATTTTGACCATGGGTTGTACTATTGGGGTGTTTTGTCCCCCACGAACAAAATTTTATTTTTCAGTTAATATTATTTATGTTTGTTGTTAATTTTGTGTGTTTAATAAAATTTTGGTTGAATGAGTGGCAAACCCTTCTAGATTGGTTGCTCCTCAAGAAGTACCCAATGAAGGTGCATCCGAGCTTGGATGGCAATGATAAGAATAACAAGTGAATGAAGCTAAGGTACATGGTTACCGTCGGCTAGAATTTTAGAATGCATTAGGAACTTTACTCTTTTTGGTAAATAGAATATTGTCTTTTTGCAACATAATTGAATGAATGTTTCATCTAGAACTTAGAACCATATATGGTGAGGAAACCTCCATTTGTACACTTAAATGCTGGAGTCTAATAAGTTTTGTTGATTCATTTGATTCATTATTTGTCTGTTATTATTGTGAAATTGTGGAAGCAATTAGAAATGATCAAGGCACTTGTTTTCTTTCGAGCACAACTACATCCAAAAACAACTTACCTGTAAGCAGAGAGAGTATTTGTTAACCCCTTTGAGCCTGAACAGTTGAATCTCGGCTTGAAATAAAGCGAGATCTCAAAAATGTTTTTTTTTACAACCCGAAAAATCTTGATTATTGTTCTTTTGCCGTAAAAAGTTAAGAGCATTCACTTAGGGTGTGGAAGAAATAAGTTGGGGAGAACGAAAAAGAATTGGTAAGTACCACAGCTTTTGAAAATGAAAAGAAAAACCGAGCAAGCATAGAAAAATATATGTATAGAAAATGTAGAAAATAAACATCTGTTTTGTATATTTGATGTGAAAGAAAAGAACAAAAATAGAAAGAATGAAAAAAAAAAAAAAAAAAAAAAAATGAATGCTTGCTTGGAAGAAAAAAAAAAATTGTAGTGAGAAATAAGAATTGAGTTGTGGAATATGTGTTGTGAAGGTTACAAATAAGAAACAAAGGAAACAAAGTCGAGTAGTGTGAATATTACTGTGAATGCCTCTTTTGCATCGGCACTTTCGTTTCAATGGCCTTAGAAATGACCCTTGTTTGTTAACCCGACCAAGCTTCAACCGAAAAGCCCTTAGTGATCTTTTTGTTTCCACAGTACAACTTATAATTGTTAGACATTGTATGAATCTGTTTGATTTCTTCATTATTTGTTAGAGAGTGAGATTATTCCCGCGGTTGCAAACGCGTTAAATCTTCAATCCTTATTCGAAGAGGAGAGATAGGGTGATTCATTCAGAATAGTATTGTTGCAGATAGATAAATATTTTGCATTGCTACTTAAGTTTTAGTTCTTATGTATTATTTTATTCAAAACCGTGGGAAACGTGTATTTGCGGATTTCGCTTGTGTTTGAGCCGTTTATCCAACTTCGGAGAAACCATTTTCTTAAAAGCAAATCCTCTTGTTCTTCAAAGAGGCATACTTTGCTTGAGGACAAGCAAGAATCTAGTTGGGGAGAGTTGTTAGATGCCCAAAAGTCTTTTTTTTGACCTATCATATGTGGGCATCTTTCACTCTTATACCTTGCTAATGTGGTCTAAACCACATTCATTTTACATGGAATGCATTACATTGATAAACAAGCTTGGTGCCTTTGATGTGTGTGTTATTGTGCAGGAAAGGCATGAATTAATTGATAAGGAAGACACAACAAAATTGGCAAAGGAACCAAAGCAAACAAGCATTCTATCTGCCAGCTCGCTAGGCGAGGATGTGGCGAAGCAAAACCTTCGCTAGGCGAGCTCCTGGCGAAAGGCTCCAGTAAATTGGTTAATTAATTCGCTAGGCGAACTGAAGGCGAAGTGGCAGCGAATTCAGTCTGTTTTGGTGAAAAGAGCAGCCAGCACTAGCTCGCTAGGCGAGGCTCTAGCGAGTCCCCAGCGAGCATTCCAATAGCAAAACCTCTCAACCTCGCTGGGGCGAAGGTTGAAGCGAGTTCTTCGCTAGGCGAAGGTCTGTTCGCTAGGCGAACATGACAGTTCCACAGGCCCAGTTTTCTCTGGGCGCAGGGGCATTTTGTGCCCATTTTTGGCCTTCGCTAGGCGAGCCATTCTGCTCGCCTAGCGAACGTGACAGTTCTGCACTTGTCTATAAGTAGCAGGTGCCACTTTTTGTGCCCAGACCACTTTTTACCAACTTTTCCATTTTTTGTACTTTCTCTTAGATATTTTACAGCATTGTTTGGAGGGATTTTTTATGCCCTAATTTCATTTCTCTTCATCTAGCAACCATCTTCCACAAAAAGAAGGTGGATTCCCATCCAACTTCGATCATTCGACTTGGATGTTGATCAACCCTCTTTTCTTACTTGCCGACCAAGCTACCATGAAAATGAGTAGCTAAGTCTCCATTTGTCAAGGTTAGATGTAGGTGATTTCCAAGCTTTGTGTGTAAATGTAAGGATCCTCATATGTAAACTCTTTAACGGTAAATATATGATGAAAACTTTGTTTCTATTTAAAACTCTTTGTGTTGGTATTTGATCGAGAGATGTTTACCGATTCTTGACCTAGGTTTTCATCCAAACTTGTTTGTTAGCTAGAGATAGTAACGAATGATTTTGTTCACCATAAGGTTGAACCAAAACGTTGTCTTTTTGATAGATTGTGTTCGAGAGAAACAATGGATCAAAATGACAAAACTCACAATGGGTGTTCGAGAGAAACGCATTGAGAGGACTTTGTGAAAGTATTTATCATCTAAAGGAGTTTATAATATTGTTGACCGTGCAAAAACATGCAAAGCAAGTGTAATCATTGAAACCTAACTCTGACAATATTTCTCATATTAATCAAAACGTAACTTTTACCGCAATTAATTACTTTGTATGCAATATAACTTGATTAAAACCCAAAACCCTAGTGTTACTTTAAGTTAAGATTAATTCAACCATTGAACGGCAGCGATATCTTACAATCTCTGTGGATACGATAACAAAACCCGACACTTAAAAACTGTCTTTCAACAGCTACTGGAAAGACTGCATGCGAGTTCATATAAATTCTGTGAATAGGCTAGTATGGGCTGCCATTGAAAATGGTCCGTTTCAAATTACTATGACAAATGCGGCTGGCGCCATAGTTCCTAAACCAGAAGCTGATTGGAATGAGAAAGATGAGAAAAAGTGGTCGTGTGATTGGAAAGCTCGAAATATACTAATTTCAGCACTTGGTGTTGATGAGTATTATCGAGTATCCCATTGCACGACAGCTAAAGAAATGTGGGATGCCTTAGAAGTTGCCCATGAGGGTACGACTGAAGTAAAACAGTCCCGCATTAACACACTTAATCAAGAGTTTGAGCTCTTTCGCATGAAACAAGGAGAATCTATCTCCGACATGCAAAAGAGATTCACTCATCTCACTAATAGGTTGAATGCACTTGGAAAACCTGTTTCCAATGAAATTGCTACTAATAAAATTCTGAGGTGTCTTAGCAGGGAATGGCTACCTAAAGTAACAGCTATTAAGGAAGCCAACGATCTAACGACACTTACGATTACAACTCTGTTTGGAAAGCTGGAAGAACATCAGCAAGCATTGGAAAGTCTTGAAAAATATGAGAATAAAAGTAAGAAGGAAAAGGAGAAGAAAAGAGACAAAGAGGGAGAGAAGAAGCCAATAGCTCTTGTGGCCTCTAGCTCTAAGTCCTCAAGAAAAGAGCAAAATGACAATGATTCTAGTAGTGACAAAGATTCGGATGATGAGGAAATGAGACATTTTGTGAGGAGATATAATAGATTCATTCGAAAGAACGGAGTCAAGCATTCCGACAAAAATCTCATGAAGCTTCGAAGACAATCTACAGATTCAAAACAGGAAGAGAATAAGAAGAGTAGAGGAAGAGGATCTTGTTTTAATTGTGGTAAATCTGGACATTATAAAACAGATTGTCCTATGAAGTATAAGGATCAAGGAAAAGCTCCACCAAAAGGGTACAACAAACAAAGAAGAGCTTACATTGCATGGGAAAGTGATAGTGATTCATCAAGCACACAAAGTTCAAGTGATAGTGATGAAACCGCAAATCTGTGCCTTACGGCTCACACCAAAAATCTGTCCTACCACAAGAAGAAAATCAATGATAAAAAGGTAAAACAAGCCTATTATAATAATTTCTCTTCTATGACTTTTGCTGAACTGAAAATAGCTTTTGAAAATCTGCATAACGAAGCTGTAGATGCTTTTAAAAGATTATCTTCCGATAAACAAATTTTTTCATTTCTGGAAGGTAAAGTATACAAAGCTGAAAATGATTTAGAATCATTAAAAGCTAGTATTGCAGAAAATTCAAAATATATTGACATTGATGGATGTAGTAAAGTTAGGTATTGTGACGCTTGTCATATTTGGCAAAAAGAGGTAAACACTCTCAAGGTCAAATTAGAGAAAGCGTTACAACCTAAGGTTACTTATGCCGTTGACTCTAGGTTGTTTAAGAAGTCATTAAATCCTCCATATGCAAAATACTCTTTTATTCCAAAGGATTTAATGAACAAGAATAAACAAACGCATCATCATGGTTTATGTCATTATTGTTGTCGTGCTGGCCATACCATTGAGAAATGCAAGTTTAGGAGATTTCTTGTTCTTAAAGGTATTTATCAATGGAAGCCAAAAGGCAACCATGTTAGCACTTACCCACTCGGACCCAATGAAAATTGGGTACCAAATTCTCTCTTTTGATATTGTAGGATGAGTGCCTTGCTTCCGTAGATAGAAGATGGTTTCTTGACAGCGGCTGCTCAAGGCACATGACCGGTGACATATCGCTTTTCATAGACTTCAAAGCAAAGAAGAAGGGATATGTTACTTATGGAGACAATAACAAAGGAGCTATACTCGGTAAAGGTAGTGTAGGTAATCCCTCTACCACTACTATTTCTGATGTCCATTTAGTAGAGGGGCTTAAACACAACTTGTTAAGCATAAGTCAATTGTGTGACAAAGGTTATAAAGTTTCTTTCACAAAAACTTGTTGCATAATTGAACATGCTGAACAGAATATTGTGTTTAAAGGAGTAAGAGTAAATAATATAATAAGCTTTTACTTACTGTTGAAGAATCTGTCCATGTATCTGTTGATGAGTCTTATCCGAAAAGTGTCGGAAAAGGTATTTCTTTTGATGACGCAGGTGTATCTACAGAAGACATACTCAAGGAAGCTGTTTCGGAAACTGATCAGTCCAGAACAGCTGCCCATGAGAAGGAGGAAGATACTAGTCATGAAGAAGATGAGGAAGAAAGGACAGCTGAAGTGAATGACCTTCCACCAGCTTGGAAATCTTCAAAAGACCATCCTATCGACAACATCTTGGGAGATATTTCAAAGGGAGTAATGACTCGTTCTAAGGGGTATGCAGGGTGAATTTGAGATGAGTCTCATGGGGGAGCTGAATTACTTCCTAGGAATACAGATAAAGCAACTTGATGAGGGTGCAACAGTATGTCAAATACTGCAGAGAACTACTCAAGCGCTTTGGAATGAATGACTCAAAATCAATTAACAACCCTATGCCTACCAACGGAAATCTGGATAAGGATAAGCATGTTTCTTCTTATTTTTATTATGCCTCACCTTGGTTGATGAGATTTGTTTTAGATTACACTTATTCCTCACAAGGTTACACCAACAGAGGTAATATCACTCCTATCTATATCTCATTTAGAATTATATGATTGTGTATGTTAGAACAAAAGTTTTTTTTTGTTTAAACATTAAAAATTCTGATTTGTGAATCATACTTGGGCATAATCATCATGACATACTTGAACATTAAATGCTTATAACCTTCTGTTTACTTCTGCTGTTATTGCCCTTATTTGTCATTCTTTGTGAGTGATTCTTTACTTTGTAAGCTTCATTCTGTGTGATTGTTAGCTTATTTATCAATTTTTTGCCATGACCTGCTTCACCATGCTACCTTGATAAATTTGTTTCCTCCTCTTTTTGATGTTGACAAAGGGGGAGAAAATGCAGATATGCACAAACTCAGGGGGAGTATCACACATCTTGCCAAGAATTTGCCATCATCAAAAAGGGGGAGTTTGTGAGAGAATTCTTTACCTTGAATTAATTTTTAATGATAGCAAATTGTGTGATCATCATCCAAATGTTGGTTGTGCATTGCATTACATGATACATGTGTGTTTTATTATATTTTTCATCCCACTCTATTGTTGCATAACTGTACATATAGACCTACATTGATACTTCCCTCTAAATAACAATTAAAATGCATTTGGTGTCAGTATGCATCAATACATAAACCTCTGCATCGATACACACAGCATGTGATAAATCACAAAACATTTTTGTTCAGTATGCATCGATGCATACGAGTCATGCATCAATACATGAAAGGCAAAAGACTCTATGCATCGATCCACACGATCCCTGCATCGATACATGACTAATTGAAACAGTCTGTGTATCAACACATACGCATCAGGCATCGATACATACTAGTGTAATAATAACATGCATCGATACACACGACTTTTGCATCGATACATGAATAATCAATTTCACCAAAAATTCACATATCCTACAGTATGCATCGATGCACACTATTATGTATCAATACATAAAGCTGTTTTGTGTCATAACAGCAACTGTTTTGCAGCATATATAAGACAGGTTATAACAGCAGTGCAAAACACGAATTCATTGAGGGAAAACAATTGAACACAGATCAAAAGCAGTGTTGGAGCAATTGTTTAAGAGCAATTAGAAACCTGAAAGAGACTTCATCTTCTTCATCTTCTCAATCACTTTTCTTCAAGAACATTTATACATAACCATTCTTGTTCTTTGGATTAAAGAAGCATCGAGATAACGTTCAGTGGTACGATCAAGGATCTAGCTGTGGTTTGCAGTGGAACGATCGAGGATCTAGCTGAGTCGAAGATTGAAGGGGGTTTCTAGGAAAAACCTACTGGTTTGTCCTTCAAGAACTGGAGTGTTCTTGAGGGTTTGGGAGTCACATTTGCAGAACATATTCAGCCGTAGCGTTGCGTTTGGAGATCGGGGGATTTCGCAAGCAGGTCGTGGAACCGGTGAATTGTTTGCAACTTTGTGCAGGAAAATCTTGATCGTGCTCAGATCAAGTGAAGGTTTATACAAGAAGAGGTTCTTAGAGTTTAGAATTCTGTCTTTGTATCATAACCTTGTATCAACGGATTCGGCAATAATTGATAATCAAAGTTCTCAATTTCATTTGAAATTGAGAGGGAGACGTACCCACACGCGAGGACGACGTGGGGAACTTCCTTACCAAATCTCTGCATATCGTACTCTTACCTTACTCCTCTTTACGTTTTTCAAACTGTTTTCGCAATTTCAGTTAGTGTGTGGTGATTGTTTCTTTTTCAAGACAGCAGTGGCAAGAAAACTTTAATCAAACTCCATTGCTGTTTATCATCGATCACATACACACCAACTGTTTGATAAAACGGTTAGCTAGATTTCATTCATTGGAAATAGACTTTAATGATAAGTGCATTCAATTAGTTAAAATTCTGGTGTGAATTGTTTCTGTCATTCTCATTAAAATCCAGCAATTAAACTTGTGTGTCCGGCTTTCTAGTAGCGGTTCAGAATAGACGGAAGTCGATTCGGGACTGATTTTTCCGCCAACTTTGAAAACTCTGATAAAATTTCAAATCCGTTAAATTTAAAAGAGGTGATCTATTCACCCCCCCCCCCCCTCTCGATCACTAGCCACACCGTCTAACACGAAGGGCATCACTCGATAACAGAATGTTCCCCAAGGTGTGATGAATGTTGTCTTCTCCATATCCTCGGGTGCCATTTTGATCTGATTATATCTGGAAAATCCGTCCATAAATGAGAAGACATTGAATTTAGTTGTATTGTCTACCAACATATCAATATGTGGTAAAGGAAAATCATCTTTCGGACTAGCTTTATTCAAGTCTCTATAGTCCACACACATTCGGACTTTTCCATCTTTCTTAGGCACGGACACAATATTGGCCACCCATTGAGGATATGTAGAAGTCACCAGAAACCCCGCATCAATTTGCTTCTGAACTTCTTCTTTGATCTTCATTGCCATATCAGGATGAGTTCTTCTGAGTTTCTGCTTCAGAGGCACACACTCAGGCTTCAAAGGCAGGAAATGTTGCACGATATCAGTATCTAGACCAGGCATGTTTTCATATTGAAGGAGAATTGCGATCCAAAACGCAGCGGAAATTAAAATTTTCTCCTTTAGAGATCCTTACGAATGGTCATGATCAGTGATAGAATATTTACCTCTTGTGACGATTGAAACCTTTGGTGCAGATCTCTTGTGACGATCAAAACCTTTGATGCAGATCCACGGAGCGATCACGAACGTTGAACGATGACAACGTCTCTACTTAGTCCACACGAACGGATTCCTTCAATCACAGTGCTAGCTGGTACGAATGAAGGCTTTGAGTGAGAGAGAGAGAGAGAGAGAGAGGAAACGAAAATAATGCAACCGCAATTAATGCTTCTGCATAAGGGTTCTATTTATAGAACCACTTGTGTGGGCTTCAAGCTAAAAAGCCCACTTAAGTGTATTTTGGCCCATATCTTATAATATGCCCAAAATCACTTAAGCTCATGGTACCTTACCATATTTCGTATTCTACTTAAGTACACCGTACCTTTACGATGTTCTACAATTGACTTAAGGGCATCGTACCTTACGGTGTTCCTTAGTTACTCTATCTCTCATCAATCCGTCCTTTGTGTATGACCCTGTAGGTTTTCGCGGCATTGCCAATTATATTAAATCATGTATTTAAACATAATAAACAGTGAGCGGTATCTAGCAACACATCATTGCTACCCAAGACACGAAAATGTCATGTGATCTGACAATTCCTTCTGTGATAATACTTATGTGTATAATTACCCTTTTACCCTTATGTCTATATTGAACACAAGGCATAGACCGTGTCATCCTTGTCCAGTTCAATATTGGGCCCATAGACATTTATCCTGTCATGCAGGATGGGCAAATTCCATCTAGGTCACTCATGTCCCTCAGCATGCTTCGTGGAGTACCCATCAACTGTCTTTATGGTTATCCAGTTACGGACAACGTTTGATCAGCAATAAAGCACTCGACTCTACATCTAGGGTCCATAGTGGTTTCAGGTCGAAGAGTGGTATACACCATTATCACCATGAGAATAACTTATGACACTTTGCATAACTTTCTATATAGTATTCTCATAGCGGGTCAATCCGGTATAAGTATTACTCCTAATATTCATACATATGTTTAAGACTTGATAACTCTTTATCCATGATCCATGAGATGTGATCATCAGTCTACAAACATAATAGTCTTAATGCTTTAATGTTATCCCACTTCACACTAAAGCTCGACTACGGATACTTTAAGAATAGTGTCCTTATGTTTAATGTGATCTCATGATTAAGTCATACTTGATACATTAAACAGACTAGCTATTCTAGGGACTTTATTAAACAAACGTAATAAAGAAAAAGCCTTTTATTATTAATAAATAATTCGATACAAGTACCAAAAGTATTGGCCTCTAGGGCTTACACCAACACATATGACCAGGCAAAGACGTCGACGTATTCTCGTAGCAACTCAATCAACCCCTTCTTAACAGACTCTTCCAGGAGTGCCCCAATCTTCACCTCACGAACACAATCTTCAGACCCCAAGTTGATTGTTTCCAGATTCTCAAGATGTGGCTTAATGATCTTCTCTTCGTGCTCAAGTAGACGGGTAATCTCGTCAGGAATCTCTCCAACATCATCTTCTTCGTCCTCAAATACAGGGAACTCAAAGTTGGGAGATGGTGTTGGATCATTATGTTCAATGGGTTTAATCAACTTGCATAATGATTTTGGATATAAAAGATATTTTAGAATTCAAGCAAAGCAAATCATTACGCAGATGAAGAGATTGATTTTATTCTATTTTTTAAGGTTTTATGTGATCACCAATTTTATGCCAGATTTATGCTGACAAGGTGCACGTACCTCCAAATCCGTTGAGCTTAATGTCGTCTCCATGGCCGTTCGCTATGTGGGGCATTGATATGATTGGAAAGATTGAACCTACAGCTTCGAATGGGCACAGGTTCATATTAGTGGCTATTGATTACTTCACCAAGTGGGTTGAAGCAGCCTCTTATACGAATGTGACGAAGCAGGTAGTGGCCAGATTTCTCAAGAGAGACATCATTTGCCGATATGGGGTTCCCGAGAGAATCATTACTGATAATGGTTCTAATTTGAACAATAAGATGATGGCAGAACTGTACCGGGAATTCAAGATTGAGCATCACAATTCTTCTCCCTATCGTCCGAAGATGAATGGGGCGGTTGAGGCAGCCAATAAGAATATAAAGAAGATTGTACAGAAAATGGTGGTGACCTACAAAGACTGGCATGAGATGTTGCCATTTGCATTGCATGGGTATCGAACGTCGGTACGCACATCTACTGGGGCAACTCCATTCTCATTGGTATATGGGATGGAGGCAGTACTACCTATTGAGGTTCAGATTCCCTCTTTGAGAGTCCTGATGGACGTGAAGTTGCAAGAGGCTGAATGGGTAAGGACCCGGTATGAAGAGTTGAGCCTGATAGAGGAAAAGAGGCTAGCCACCATCTGTCATGGGCAGTTATATCAGCAAAGGATGAAGCGTGCTTTTGACAAGAAGGTGCGACCTCGGGTATATCACGTGGGTGATATGGTGCTGAAAAGGATCCTTCCTCCTCAAAACGATCGTAGGGGCAAATGGACGCCGAATTATGAAGGTCCATTCGTGGTCAAGAAGGTTTTCTCTGGTGGAGCCTTGTTGTTAATGACCATGGATGGCGAGGATTTTCCATCCCCTGTGAATGCGGACGCAGTTAAAAAATACTTCGTATAAAGAGACCCGCTGGACGAGAAGAATAAAATAGTCCAGGCAAAAATGGGCATCCCGGCGAACCAAAAACAGAAGAAAGGTTCGGGCAAAAATTAGGGATAAAAAGAAAACTGTACATCCGGCAAGTCGAAAACCTGAAAAGGCGGCTTGGGCAAAAAAGGGTATCCCGGTGGACTGAAAACCCGAAATGGCGGTCCAGGCAAAAGAGGGATTGAAACGAGCAACTGCGTCTAGCATAATCGTTTGCGCTTTGGTTAAAGCATCATGGATAATACCCGGTGGGAATCAATTTGAATCGTCTTGTTCAGAAGGCAGAAAGCGCGGAGAGTCTGAGGACATATGGGGTGTAACTGAGTTGGAACTCGATGAGATCACGGGTTTCACATTGCCATTAGGATAGATTTTTCCTTTGGTGCGCAATTACCTCTTTTCAGGAATTGCTTCTTTTGTATTGCTCATTTGAGCCACATTTTTTCAATCAATAAAATGCATATTCAGCCAAATAATTTTGTTTTTGTTTTTTTCATTACCGCTTTGAGTGCAAAAACATCCAGATATTTTTGATAAAGAATTTTGCATTTTAAGACATACAGGTCCCTTCCAATGCATGTTTATAAGATTGAAAGCTAGAAATCTTATTTGGAAGGTTGAGTGACCCAAGTGTTGAAATCTTGACACGCCTGGGGCACGGTTTTATCTAACGATCTGTTTTGCAGGAACTGTTAGATATTCTTCACTCACTTGCAGGTTGTGATGTGGAAGCTTTGTAATAGATCCCCAGAGAGTTCGCTCAGGGACGAATGAATGAAAACGACGAAGTGACGTTGAGGCGTACGACGATCCTTGATAATAATCAAGAAGACTCTTCAAAGTCGGAAGATTGGAAAGTCTGTAGAAATTCCCCGCAGAGTCCGATCAGGGACGAGTGTATGAAGAAAGGACGGAGACGACGAGACGTACGACGACCTTTGGAATTAATCAAGAAGACTCTTCAAAGTCGGAAAATTGAGATTTCTATATAAATCCCAGGAGTACGCTTCCCGTCGAACACAGAGCGATTTGAAATACAAGATGATGGAGCAGAAAAGGTCCAGACGAGTCTGGGAGTTCTCAAAAGTGGAAAGATGATACGAGATTGGGAGGTAGATACCATGGTTCGACGAGTCGACGGGTGTTCTGTGCCAACTTTTCTCATTTCCCAGCTAGGTCCCCGAGCAGAATTAGAGGACCAACCCCCAGCAGATCCAATGTCTGTGGACTTCCCCAGCCGAGTCGTGATGATTATCCCCGGCAGGTTTAAAACGGTGTTTCCTCAGCCGCCAGGTCAGAAGGTTGCTACTCCCCGAGTGGAGCGGGTTTCAATGAAATATATCTCCAGCAGTGTTCATCCTACCAGTGGATTGGATAAGTTCCCGTAGCGGATGGATTTTTGCATCCCCAGCTGAGTCGATTCTACCTATGGATTGCATGGGTTATCCCCAGCGGAGTAGTACGCGGCTCCCTAGCAGGGTCAGAATGTTTCCCCAGTCGACAGGCCTGGAGATTGCTATTTCCCCAGCGGAGTATCTGTGAGCATTTCCCAGTGAAGTCGTCAGGTATCTGTGAGGGTTTCCCGAAGCAGAGTCAGGATTGATATCCCTAGCAAGTCGAAGACTGTTGTATCCCCACAGAGTGTTGGTGGTGCTTGTCCCCAGCAGTTTCCCAGGCGGATTGGGTGCAAAGGAGGTTCCTTCCTCAGCAAGGGTTGCTTTATCCCAGCAGCAGTGATATTCCCCATCAGGGTGGAGATCGGAGTATTGACGAGTTCCTCAGCAGAGTGTCTCGTGCTCCCCAGAAGAGTCCCTTGAGGGGGATGCTTTTTATGCATTCATCATGTAGAATAGCATGGCATGTTGCATAGAAAAATAATAAATCGCGTAGCATTTCCATAAGTATGGAGCATTACGCAGAAAAATCAATCATGCATCATTGCAAGCATCAGCTAGTCTCAAGCCGTGGTTACCGTTTGAGGAGTGGTTTTTGCCAGACAGCGAAGGTGTTATTCAGAGGAGTTTTAGCCTCAGGATTCGATCAACAATGTTCCCCAGTAGTGCGATACTGGAGGGTACTTTTTCCGTCGGGCAGAGATGGAAAGGTTACGCGATCAGCGCGATTCGAGCCGTGGTTACCGCTTGAGGATTGGTTTTGCTGGACAGTGAAGACGATACTCCGAGGAGTTCAGCATTGTGAGTCTGGAACAACAGTATTTCCCAGGCATCAGTAAGTGTTTGGTCGGTCATTGTTTGATGCCTGTAAACATCATTGTTCGATGTCCTGTCACATCATTGTCTGATGCCTGTAAACATCATTGTTTGATGCCTGTAAACATCATTGTTCGATGTCCTGTCACATCATTGTCTGATGCCTGTAAACATCATTATTTGATGCCTGTAAACATCATTGTCTGATGCTTGTAAACATCATTGTTTGATGCCTGTCAACATCATTGTTTGATGTCCTGTCAACATCATTGTTTGGTGTCAGTAAACATCATTGATTCGATGTTCAGTAAACGTCGAGTTTTCTCCCAGTCATCAGTAAGTGTCTGGTCGAGTTTTCTTTGGTGTTTGTCAACATCATCGATTCGATGTCCAGTAAACGTCGAGTTTTCTCCCGGTCATCAGTCAGTGCCCGGTGGGAGATGTCACTCTGAGGAGTTTTAGCATCACAACGTCAGATCAGCAGTGTTCCCCAGTAGTGCGATACTGGAGGAAATGTTTCCGTCGGGCAGAGATGGAAATGAAGTCAAAGGACGTTACACGATCAGCGCGATTTCGGGGTTCAAATGGAGAAAAGGAAATGTTGCGGCATTTTCTGGGGTTCAAATGGAGAAAAGGAAATGTTGCGGCATTTTCTGGGGTTCAAATGGAGATGGAGTTGAAGATTATATCCAGGATGCGGTCCGCAGGATTATCTTCTGTTCATGTGTCACCTTAGACTCTGGCTGAGGCCAATGGAGGTCGTTATAGGTGTCTTCTGAGGAAGAGATACACATGCTACCTTCCTTTTGTGAAGGTTTACCCTCTGACATGTCGCCCTCAGAGTGGTTTGGTGTTATTTCCGGCGTTGCCAGCGGAATTATCACAAGAGATTGGAGAGTGGGGTTCAAACGGAGAAAGGAAGTGTTGAGGCATTTTCTGGAGACGGGGTTCAAATGGAGAAAAGGAGATGTTGCGGCATTTTCTGGAGAACGGGGTTCATATTGGCGATCGCGAGTTATCGTCAAGCGACTGGGGTTCAAATCGGAGAATGGGGTTCATTATTTGGCAAACAGGAGAGTGGGGTTCAAATGCAGAGATCCGAGGATCATTTGCGCAAAAGAAAATTTTGGGGTCCAAGAAAATGGAAAAATAGAGAAAACTTTGGGGTTCAAGAAAAGCATAAAAAGAAAGAGATAATAATCCCGAGCGGATGGGGTGTTCAGGCCATGGTTATCCCTGCGTTACCATTTATTTTGGTATCCAGGTCGACGTTTATGTTTTGGGGCAAGCCGAGTTTTCTCCGTACCAGACGGATTTTTCTTCAAGATTTTGTTTCTTCGCCGATGCTGGCAGGCGTTGCTAATTATATCCCATCAGAGTGCAAATTGTTCGTCTGTTCTTGGTATTCAATCACTCTTCATCCTGATCATCCGAAAGCCGAGGCTATTCGTATCGACAGGTTCACAGTGGATTGAATAGGGGCAGCTGTAACACCTCAAAATTTGCCCTCCTCTCTTGGGACTAGCATTATCATTGTACATATCATTTTAGGTCATTAGGCATTTCATATTGCATATCATGTGGTTACATTGTGCAAGCCATTATCTCAAGTCTTGGTCAGAAGATGAGGAAGTCAAAGTGCAGCCTAGGGTTTTATTGACTGGTCAGTAATCATCTGAGGATGTGGAGGTCCAAATTAGGGTTTCATGGTTCTCAAAGGATATTGGTCTTCATCTTGATTGAAGTGATACATCATCATCATCATGGTTTGTCATCATCAAGTGTTGAAGCTGATTCCTTGAGATTAGGGTTTTGACCACTGGTCAACCCTAATCAGTTGCATTGGGCCAGTCAGGGCATAATCAGGAGATGGGGTCTATGATGGTTATGGGGTTCATAATATGGTTATTTTGAGCTTATTGAGGATAGGGTTTCATCCTTGGGCTATGACATCAGTTGAAGATTGGTGCTCAGTTGGATCAATGCATTGCCAATTTCATCTATCAGTTGAAAAGTCAACTGTGGTCAACTGTACATGATCTGATGAATTGGGAGGTGGAATTGAGTTGGATACACTTCATTCATGTTGGAACAAGTGTTATATGACATGTCAATGCTCAAGAATGGAGAAAATCAAGTCAGGACAAAAATTGCCAAAAATAGAAAGTGACTTGTAATTGAAGTTTCCAAAAATGGAAAGTTTTTGACCTCAAAATAAAATGTCCAAGGAAGCTTAAAATGAAACTTTGTTCAACATGAAAGTTGTAGATCTTGTTCTCACCTTTCCAAAATGTCCAAGAACTTGAAAATCCCATGTATGGTTGGAAAATTATGGCTCAGTGAATTTCAGAAATGACCCATAATCAGGAGGCCATAACTTCCACATGGATTGTCCAAATCGGAAGTTCTTTATATGCCCAAACTCCATTTGACATGTACTTTCATGGTGCATAATTGGATTTTCTCAAAAATGGTCAATGCAAAAAGTCAAATTTCAATTGTACAGTTAAAATGGACCAGGGGCAAAATTGTCCAACTTGTGAAATAATTGGAATTTTTGAGTGGGGATTTTTGCAACACTTCATAAATGGCATTTGAAACTTGTTGGAATATTCATAACATGCTAAGGCTTCATGGTTTGGAAAATAGCTTTTGAAATGAACTTGAATAATTGAACACATAGCCATCACATGTGGAATTTCCAAAATATACATCCAATGAGCATAAGCCAAGTTGCAACAGCTCACACATGTCATTTTGAGAGTGTGTGAGCTGTCCATGAGCTGGCAATGAGCTGGCATATGAAGTGACATTTTTGCCCTTGGTGTGAAAATAACCATTTCACTAATCATTGGTATTTGATTAATTAGTGTGATTAAACATGGATTAAGCTTGAGTATATAATCCTAATTACATCTAAATCATAACAGATTTCACACTTCCCCAAAATCAGATCCAAATTCATCACATTCTCTCAAATTCTCAAGAACCACATAACACTTCAATTGACCAAAACTCCTTGAATTCTTGATCAAATTCGAAGATTCTTGTTGTGTTGATCTCCATTCATCATCATCATCAACTGTTTTTGGATTTCATCATCAAATTCACACTAATTCGCAGCTGTACAAGATTGCATCATTCATGGCAAATCAAGATTCATCGCACTAGGAGTGGAATCGATCGAACCTGAGCCTATCATTCACCTTCTTGAGGATAGTGCTGCATCTGTTTTGGACTGTTTCAAGCAAATTCGTCCAGTTCCATCACTGCAATTTCAAGGTGCGTAAAAATCGAATTTCAAGATACTGTGAATTGGCATATGCGTTTGAAAGCTTGTTCCATGTAGATTGCAATGCTAGGTTTAGTTTGGATTATGATGTAGCATAGGCTGAGATATTTGGATTCAAAGTAATGATGTGAAACCCTAACTCGATCGATTCAAAGGATTTAGGAACTTGTAGGTTAAATCATTGACATATTTGGACTCCTTGTTCTTAGACGGTTCCATTGACTATTCATTTGTTCATTTTGGTGATGATTCGTGGATCTTCATGTTCATGCGTGTTCTTGGTAATTCTGAGCGAAAACGATGAAGATAGCCTGTTTGATCTGGATTTTTGTTTGAATATTTGAACAAGGTGTTTCCCGCGGCCACTGTTCCATAATTACGAAAGTGCCATTAATGAAATTATATTAATTCTAAATAATTCTTAAAAATTCATAAACACTTTAAAAAATTCATAAAAAATTAATTAAAAATCAGAAAAATGTGTGGTTTTTTTTTGTTGACTTCCTAATTGACTCTAGAATTTTATTGACCTATTGATTGAAGTTGTGCATGGTGGAAATTGTGTTTGACTTAGGGTTATTTGGCATGTGTGCCATTTTGATACATTGTGCCATTTTGATTGTGAAATCCTCATGTTTACAAAGAAATGCTTGAAAATTTTTGTGATGATTGTGGACTGGCTAATGGTGATTTACATGTACATTTTGTGAATTTTGGATTCCTGGTGTTTGAGTTATGAATTTTGGAATCTAGGTGTGACAATTTGTGTCACACCTCATTATGTCAACTTGCTGGATTTATTTGAATGACCTAGACTTGTTAGAATGATGTGAAATTTTGCATGGATGTTCATTAACATGTTAAGATGCTATGTGTATTTTTCTGGATTTTTCCATTGCATTTTCGATTTGATTGCTATTTTTCATCTCTGATTGGTCAATTGTGCAAGCTCATGTGATACATGTTGGTAGATTTAATGTGAAATGCTCATATGGTATTGGATAATCATGAAATTTGGTATGGTTGTTGTAGACACATGGTATGACATCCCTGTTTTGGTCTCATTCATTTCTTTATTGTTTTCATGGACTTATGAATTTTTGAAGTGAATGCATGTGTTGATGTTGTGATTTGGAGCATGTAATTGTGTCTGTTTTTGTTGATTTTCATTGACGTGGTTTCCTTTGTCCAATTAAGCTAAAATTTGATATGCCATACCTTGAATAGGTCCTGTTTAGGTGTAAATTATTTGAGGATTTTTGGGGTTGTTTTGATATGGATTTGAATGCAATAGTTCTGTTTGGATGTTTGGTGTTCCATTTGAACTAGTTTGATTTGTTTTGTGCATAAAATGAACATGATGAATGATATGGACATGGGATTAATTGTGTTGGCTTTTGTTTGACATTAATTTGACTTTGGTTGGATATCCCTTGCTGTTTAGGAATTTTTCTTGCCTTTGGACCCTAGGCTTGGCCTAGTGGTCTAGTTTCTAACATTTGATTGAGTTTTCAGGATGAAAAGGTGCAATGCTTATGGAGAATGATCCAAGTCAATTCAATTGATGTTGTTTGATGTTTGTACACTAACATAGCTTTGTTTTGTAGGTTGTGAAGTTTGGGCTTGAGCTCATAGCTTGCCTTTGTTGTGCATTAGTTTGTATAGTCTGACTGATTAATACTTGCTGTTTATTTTTGTCGGTCTGAGTACTAACTGTGTTTGACTGTTTCCAGGTACTTTTAGTTGCTCAGTTCCTTGTGAACTTTTGCTTTGCTTTGCTTAAGCAACTTGCATTGAGGTATAACTTCCTAACTTCATGTAGTCTGGAAGACCTGGCCTGTTACTTGGCCAGGCAATTGTCTGAAGTCCTCCTTAAGAGGCGATGCTTGTGTGTGTTTACATTTGTGCCCAAGCAGGAAAAGTCCTTTAAATAAGGCAATTGGTGGAAGGTAGGGATATGCAATCTATCCCCCACTATTCAGTTGAGTCTTCTCCTTGCTCCCATTACATGGTTGTAGCATTGAGATCACAAGCCCAAGATCTTGTGCAGTGCACATTGTGTCAGAGTCTCTGAGTATAGAAGGGTTCCCCCATTCTGGACCCATGCTCATTTGTCAGAAGCTCTCCCTGGTCAGGGATAAGAGCTGTGAGGTCTGATCCTCACTTCACCTTTCATCTGCTTCACCTTAGCCTCGTAATGGCAAGGTTAAGAGCAAACACAGCCCGTACAGATGACTTGCTGAGGCAGTCAAACCTATTGTGTGAGCCCACTTGTTTGGTTATAGTGCGTGCTATGTGGATATCTGTTTGAGATGCTTGTTCTCATTTGATGTATGCTTGAATTATTTTGTATGCTTGTATGCTTGCTTCTTTCCTGGATAGGAGTAGTTTGCTTATGCAAGTAGGATAGAAAACTGAACTTAGGGTAACGATGCATGACAACACTAGGCTCGAGTCCAGCTCCCTGGTAGTGTGTCTTCCCCTGGTTTCTGGCTAGTAATTCAGTCCCTTGAGGGGGAACTACATCGCCCTGATCCTTGTTCCAGACGAGGTATGTAGGCAGGTGGTCGTGCGAGACCACTCCGGGCAACCTTTTTCTTTTTTGCGTGTGTTTACTTGTTATCTGATTGTGTTTGGTTCGGATGCCGACGTAAGCCCAGTGATTGGCTGTCGGGCTCCACGTTTGCCGTTTTGTGCGTTTTGGTTCGGATGCTGACGTAATTCCATCGAGTGGTTGTCGGGCTCCATGTTTGCCATCTGTTTGTGCGTTTTGTGTTGTTTGGCGTGCGTAAGCCGAACTACAGTGGCTCTGATTCTCGTTCCAGACGAGATATGTAGGCATAGGACGCGATGTCCTATCGAGCTCTCTTCTCTTAACCCCACCTGCGTTCCCTGTGTGTGTGATGTTGTAGCAACCTATTCTTTATTTTAGAACGTGGATCCCGTCGAGTACGACGGACGTGAGGGGTGCTAATACCTTCCCATTTGCGTAACCGACTCCCTTACCCTTTCTCTTTGGTCGCGAGACCATGTCTTTCCAGGTTTCTCTGAGCGTTTCCTTTCCCTATTTTGGGATAAATAACGCGCAGTGGCGGCTCTGTGTTGTGTTTTTATTTGAGTCCCGCCGGTTGATTTTTCGCGGATGCGACAGCTGGCGACTCTGCTGGGGACTGTCAGAAGATGTTGACCTGTGCTGGTCCATCTTCCCTAAGCGAGTCCTTCCTAGCGTTCTAGGATAGTTTAGGTTGCTTGTGATGTTTGATTTATTGCATTTATTATTCTAACCATTGTATATATTTGCATTAATGTCTGCATGCATCATACTATCATGTTGTTGCCGTCCTCTTTGCAGGTGGTTCCTCTGTGTGGGGTGGGTGTTCTGAGTGGGGCTAAAACCCAGGCCCGAGTATACACCTAGGACTAGTGTGGTCTCATGTCGCCTCTTTCGTGTTAGGTTAACATGTGCCTGGCGGCGTGATGTACCACAAGCCGGACGAGGCTCATTTGGTAGTGCTCTTCTCTGTGGGTATTCCACTTTGTTTGAGTTACTCCGTCTGAGTTGTTGACTCTGGTGACCGATCATTTCCCGGATCTTTGGTTTAGACGGTCTTAAGGGAGCTACAATGGCACACCCGAAAGGGCAAACCCATTGAGTATCTCCGCCCGATTGTCGAGGCTATTGTCCGCCTTAGGATGACCTGTTTAGAATTTACCTGTGAGGGGAGGGTGATTTATTCAGATGCATTTTCAGATGGGCTCAGATGGTGACTTTTGTTCCGTGGGTCTTATTTATAAGTCGGATTTATGGTCATTTATTGCCGAGACGCCGGAGTGCTGTCCGTGATTTATCAGTGGGGATCCGTTTATTTCAGGATTCCCCGGGCCGAGATATTTATCAGTGGGGATCCGTTTATTTCGGGATTCCCCGGGCCGATTCAGATGATTATGAATGGCTGCTCAGAGACTGATGATGATGATGATGTATCTGTCTTCCGTTTATTTCGGAACCCGTGGGTCGGATTGATGATTGTGCTTCCCTCAGATGGTTATGATCAGTTCAGAGACCAGGTTTCAGTACAGAGGATCAGATGGCTGGGAGGATGGCAATGCATTGCATGCATTCATCAGCATCATTACATAATGCATTTACCTGCATCTAACCCATGTTTACCCATATGCATGGACATTTTTGATCAAGATCCTGGTTGAGAGACTTTTTGCTCCGATATGAGGGCCGGTTTGAAAGACAACGTTGCCTACAGTTTCTTTGATCCAGAGATTGGTGTGCTGAAAGATATGATAGCATTGATTACACCCGATTATGTGGGGATGTTCAGGGAGTCATACGGTAGTATCCTGAAGATGGTTTTCAGACTCACTGACAGTGACAGAAGTGCCATTCATACTCTTCTCCAGTTTTATGATCCGGGGCTGAGATATTTCGTGTTTCCAGATTATTTGTTGGGACCTCTGATGGAGGACTATGCTAGCATCCTGGGTATTCAGATCCGTGATCAGATTCCTTTCCACGTCACTAGATCAGAGCCAGATGTCCTTGGAATTTCCCGTGCTCTTTGTTTGAGTCCGGAAATGGTCAAGGAAGGATTGAAGGAGAAAGGAAAGTTACCAGGTTTTCATTTGAGTTTCTTGGAGGCTAATGCCAAGGAACATGCTGCTATGGGTAACTGGAAGACGGTTTGTGCTCTGACCGCTGTGAGCATTTATGGGATTGTTCTGTTTCCTAATCAGAAGAATTTTGTGGACCATAATGCTATCAGGTTGTTCATGCAGAGAAACCCTATTCCTACTCTGATTGGAGATGTTTACTACTCAGTGCATAACAGGAATGAGAAGAGGCGTGGTGGCTTGATCAGATGCTGTTCTCAGTTGCTCTTCCGATGGTTTATGGGGTATTTGCCTTCTCGGGGTGCCTTTGCTCATATTGATCCCACTGTCAAGTGGTCTTTCAGGTTGATGGGTTTGCGGGCAGATGACATTGCTTGGACTCATAATGGTTTGGCTGGACGGGATTTTATATGTAGTTGTGGGAGTTTACCTAATGTGCCTTTGGTGGGAGTTCAGGGTTGCATCAATTACAACCCAACGCTTCTCAGGAGACAGATGGGGTTTGCTGTAGAGGGTCCTTCTCTCGGGCGAGAGATTCAGGAGTCCTTCTATTTCCCGATTGATGGTAACCAGACCAAGCTGAGGCAGGTATTGGATGAGTGGCGAGATATTCAGAGGAAGGGTAAGGTTCCGTTTGGCAAAGTCAACAGTCGGTATTTTCCTTTGTTTGAGGATTGGTTGCGGAAGAGGATTGAGGTTACATTTCTACCATTTCCGGGAGGTGATCCTGTGTGTCCTATGATTGAGGGTCCAAGTTCTTCTGTCAGCATGGAAGAATTCCTTGAGATGAAGAGGGCCAGAGATCAGCTACTTGTAGAGAAAGCTGAATTGGAGAGGAGTGTTGCTCGGTTTCAGACAGCTAACCAGGAGATCAAAGTGAAGATGAAAGATCAAGACAAGCGACATGCCTTGGAAGCGAAGCGCTTTGAGATGGATACAACCTACTATGGGAAGATTAGTCAAGCCTTGGCATCGTCCAACAGGGAGCATGACATCACTAAGGAGAAGCTATTCCGAGCGTCAAAGGTCATTGAGGATGAGAAGAGAAGGCAGATCCTGGTGAGAGATCAGAGGGATGATAGAGTTAGAAGTCTCATTGCTGAGTGGGAGGCAAAGCTGAAAGTCAAGGAGTCAGAGAATCTGAAGATCATTACTGAGAGAGATCACTACATGGCAGAGAGAGATCACTACTTCAGACAGATGAAGATTCACCAGAAGGAGGTGGGGAGATTGCAGCAGGAGAACACCGAGCTCAGGTTCGCCGTAGAGTTCGCGAAGATGGAAGATGAGATAGGGCCATCTGTGGGACCCTCATCCAGCTAGATCTTTCATTTGTATTGGATTACCGTCAGGCTTGTTGACGGAATCTACTTGCTTGTATTTCTTTCCTGATTCTGGAGGATTGTATTTGAATTCTATCTGGTTTGATGTATGACTATGGCACTGTTTGTGCACTTTTGTTATGTGATGGTACTTTTCATTTAGTGGTTGATCTTCAAGCTTTATTTGCTTTACCGTATGCACTCACACGAGCACACACATGGTTGGGGTATTCATACTAAATCATATATCTCTGATATGAACGGGGAAGTCAAATGCTGAATGTCAGAATATTGCTGCCGGATTATTATTTGTCTCGATGAAGCCAGGATCAAGAGACAAAGTGTTCCTCATGTGGATGGACATTGCATTCATGCATAATAACTTGTTTTCTATTTTGCAGGTGTCAGTTTCTAACCTGTTTGATTGACACAGGAATGATGAATCCGTCCAACGCCGACATCCTCGAACTGAAAGAGATGGTGAGGGATTTGTTCAGTGTTGTGCAAGGGCTTGCCTTGGGGCAGAAAGCCATGGCCGAGAGATTAGAAAGGATTGAGGGTTGGATGATCAAGGAGAAAGTTCAGGGGAAAGCTCCGTCATTCGTAGTGAAGAAGTCCCTTGACAATGGTCATCTTGAGAAGGAAGTCGAATCAGGTGGTCTGCCGGCCAAAAGAGAACGCGGTAAGGATCGTTATCACCCATATGCTGATACGGTAACGATCCCTACTAGTAATCAATCTGCACAACAGCGGCAACCACCACCTCAATAGAGGACACAGAGAGTTGTGGGCCAAGTGAGAAGGAGGACGACAGATCGTCATTTCAATAAGCCGCCTGTGACTTACGCCTCGCTGTTTAAAAGGTTGAAGGATATGGGGTTGGTACAGCCAAGAATGTTGACTCTGTTGAAACCTGATCAGAGGCCTGCCAGTTACGATGAGAATGTCAGGTGCGAGTTCCATGCTGGGGCACCCGGACATCATGTTGAGGATTGCAAAGCTTTTAAGCATGTGGTCCAGGACTTGGTGGACTCTAAGGCAATCAATTTTGCACCGACGACAGATGATAGTGCTAACCCCGTGACAAGGCATGGTCCTGTAAAAGTGGAGATGATGTCGAAGGACAAGAAAGGGATAGAGGTGACTGAGAAGGATCAGTTAAGAATGCCCATGTCGGTGGTCCCAAAACGCCCGATGAAAAATGGAGCTTTCCCTCGTGTTGATGATTGTTGTGCGGCCATCGCCACAAAGGGGTGTGTAGTGATGGGGGAATCGGTCCAGAGAAGGACGAAAGCAGAAATGGACGGTGGAAAATTTGAAACACCCAGTTTGGTAGCTGAAGCCGTCACGGTGGAAAATGCCATTGGTATTGGAAAAGAGAAAAAACCGTCCGTGTCTTCTTACAAACAGGCACTGGAAGTGGTGAGAAATGGAGGGATCCCAGGCTGGGGACAGATCGTAGGCATTGTGGTAAAGGCGGATATGTTTGGGATTGGTTATCATCCAGGTCAAGACTCGTCTGAGCAGAACAGAGGACGTCGTCCGTCGTTCACCTTTGTCAGTGCCGGAATGCTAGATTCAGATCACGCCTATACAGTGGGTAAAGAAACTGACAGTGACTGGGAGATTGATCAATGGATAAGATCGTGCGTACCAGGAAGCTGGAAGGCTTAAAAAGATCAACACTGTCATTCATCTGGAAGAGTAATGTTTCTTGTTTTCAGTTCTTATTTGCATGAAAGCCATATGTGTTGCCCGACACGTAATGGTTCATTGTAAGGGCCACCTCATGTTCATAAATTTGCATTTTCTGCATCATTAATAAATGGATGTTTTTCAGTCAAAAAGCGGTGTTCCCTGTTTTTCATTTATTTTTGCAGTTTAAAAACAAATAAAAATGGCAATGTTTGTTTTCATTTTTCCTTTTTGATCTATCTCGTTCCGAATTCAAAAATAATTCTCCGGATCTCTTTGATAACAATTTGGTTACACCTCATATGACTTCGACAAACCGATCTATCTTGCTGAAGAAGAAGGCGAAGAAGATTGTGATCTGCTGGAAATTAGCCAGGTTGTCAAGACAAGAGGAGAAGGTGATTCAGCCGCACGAGGAGCGGGTTGAGGTTGTTATTCCAAGCACCTCCGAGGTCAGGAAGGAAGTGAAAATTGTGGCCGCTTCAGAGGCGAGTCGAGAGCAGAATGGTAGCCTTGTTGAAGGAGTATGTAGATACTTTCGCCTGGTCATGTCAGGATATGCCAGGGTCGGATACCGATGTCGTTGTGCACAAGCTACCATGGAGAGAAGATTGTCCTCTAAAGAAGCAGAACGCCAGTGCCTGTATCAGAGGGCCATGGTGACTTTGTTTCATGATATGATTCATCATGAAATTGAATGCTATGTGGATGACATGATAGCAAAGTCCCAGACAGAAGAGGGGCATTTGATAGATTTGGCCAAGTTGTTTGACCGGCTGAGACAGTTCAGACTGAGGTTGAATCCGAATAAGTGCACGTTCGGAGTGCGGTCCGGTAAATTGCTGGGGTTCATTGTAAGTGAGAAAGGAATTGAGGTTGATCCTGCAAAAGTAAAAGCGATAAAAGAAATGCCTGAACCGAGAACAGAGAAAGAGGTTCGTGGTTTCTTAGGTAGATTGAACTACATTTTGCGGTTCATATCTCATCTAACAGCCACGTGTGAACCGATATTCAAATTGTTGAGAAAAGATCAAACGGTCAGGTGGAATGATGATTGCCAAGCGGCATTTGAAAAGATCAAAGAGTATCTGCAGGAGCCTCCGATTCTGATGCCTCCCGTGGAGGGAAGACCATTAATTCTGTACCTAACAGTCCTCGAGGGGTCTATGGGGTGTGTATTGGGGCAGCATGACGAGTCTGGTCGAAAAGAGCATGTCATATACTACCTTAGCAAAAAGTTTACCGACTGTGAAACAAGATATTCACTGCTCGAGAAAACTTGCTGTGCTTTGGTCTGGGCTGCTCGCCGACTAAGGCAGTACATGTTGGTTCATACCACTTTGTTGATTTCCAAAATGGATCCGATCAAGTACATTTTTGAAAAGCCAGCATTGACCGGACGGGTTGCGAGGTGGCAAATGATTTTGACAGAATATGATATACAGTACACCTCTCAGAAAGCAATTAAGGGGAGTGTATTGTCTGATTACCTCGCCCAGCAACCCATTGATGATTATCAACCGATGAAGTTTGAATTCCCTGATGAGGACATCATGTTTCTCAAATCGAAAGATTGTGAGGAACCGATCCCGGAGGAGGGGCCTGACCCTGAATCCGAATGGATTTTGATGTTTGATGGGGCCGTTAACGTGAATGGAAGCGGTGTTGGTGCTGTTTTGGTTACGCCGAAAGGATCCCACATTCCTTTTGCTGCCCGGCTAACATTTGAGTGCACCAACAACGTAGCTGAATATGAAGCTTGCATATTGGGGATTGAAGAGGCGATTGATTTGAGAATCAAGAACCTTGCCATATATGGAGATTCAGCTCTGGTGATAAATCAGGTTAACGGGAAATGGTATACGCATCAATCTCATTTGGTTCCGTATCGAGATTATACGAGGAGGTTGTTGACGTTTTTCACCAAAGTGAAGCTGCATCATGTGCCCAGAGAGGAGAATCCTTTGGCAGATGCTTTGGCTACTCTGGCCGCCTTGATTAAGGTGCAGAGGTGGAATCAGTTCCCCAGTGTGGAGGTTGGGCGTCTGGATAGACCGGCTTATGTGTTTGCTGTTGAGACAGCGCCTGATGATGAGAAGCCGTGGTATTATGATATCAAACGCTATCTTGAGACTCAAGAGTATCCTGAGGGAGCATCCAAGAAAGATAGAAATACTCTGCGGAGGTTAGCCATGGTGTTCTATCTGAATAAGGATGGGGTTTTGTACAAGAGGAATTTTGATTGGGTCTTGCTCAGATGTGTCGATGATAGAGAAGCAAGCCAGTTGATGAAAGAGGTTCATGAGGGGTCGTTTGGTACCCATGCCAGTGGGAATGCAATGGTGAAGAAGCTGTTGAGGGCAGGTTATTACTGGATGACAATGGAGGCCCAATGTTTCAATTTCGTGCGGAAGTGTCATAAATGCCAGATTTATGCTGACAAGGTGCACGTACCTCCAAATCCGTTGAGCTTAATGTCGTCTCCATGGCCGTTCGCTATGTGGGGCATTGATATGATTGGAAAGATTGAACCTACAGCTTCGAATGGGCACAGGTTCATATTAGTGGCTATTGATTACTTCACCAAGTGGGTTGAAGCAGCCTCTTATACGAATGTGACGAAGCAGGTAGTGGCCAGATTTCTCAAGAGAGACATCATTTGCCGATATGGGGTTCCCGAGAGAATCATTACTGATAATGGTTCTAATTTGAACAATAAGATGATGGCAGAACTGTACCGGGAATTCAAGATTGAGCATCACAATTCTTCTCCCTATCGTCCGAAGATGAATGGGGCGGTTGAGGCAGCCAATAAGAATATAAAGAAGATTGTACAGAAAATGGTGGTGACCTACAAAGACTGGCATGAGATGTTGCCATTTGCATTGCATGGGTATCGAACGTCGGTACGCACATCTACTGGGGCAACTCCATTCTCATTGGTATATGGGATGGAGGCAGTACTACCTATTGAGGTTCAGATTCCCTCTTTGAGAGTCCTGATGGACGTGAAGTTGCAAGAGGCTGAATGGGTAAGGACCCGGTATGAAGAGTTGAGCCTGATAGAGGAAAAGAGGCTAGCCACCATCTGTCATGGGCAGTTATATCAGCAAAGGATGAAGCGTGCTTTTGACAAGAAGGTGCGACCTCGGGTATATCACGTGGGTGATATGGTGCTGAAAAGGATCCTTCCTCCTCAAAACGATCGTAGGGGCAAATGGACGCCGAATTATGAAGGTCCATTCGTGGTCAAGAAGGTTTTCTCTGGTGGAGCCTTGTTGTTAATGACCATGGATGGCGAGGATTTTCCATCCCCTGTGAATGCGGACGCAGTTAAAAAATACTTCGTATAAAGAGACCCGCTGGACGAGAAGAATAAAATAGTCCAGGCAAAAATGGGCATCCCGGCGAACCAAAAACAGAAGAAAGGTTCGGGCAAAAATTAGGGATAAAAAGAAAACTGTACATCCGGCAAGTCGAAAACCTGAAAAGGCGGCTTGGGCAAAAAAGGGTATCCCGGTGGACTGAAAACCCGAAATGGCGGTCCAGGCAAAAGAGGGATTGAAACGAGCAACTGCGTCTAGCATAATCGTTTGCGCTTTGGTTAAAGCATCATGGATAATACCCGGTGGGAATCAATTTGAATCGTCTTGTTCAGAAGGCAGAAAGCGCGGAGAGTCTGAGGACATATGGGGTGTAACTGAGTTGGAACTCGATGAGATCACGGGTTTCACATTGCCATTAGGATAGATTTTTCCTTTGGTGCGCAATTACCTCTTTTCAGGAATTGCTTCTTTTGTATTGCTCATTTGAGCCACATTTTTTCAATCAATAAAATGCATATTCAGCCAAATAATTTTGTTTTTGTTTTTTTCATTACCGCTTTGAGTGCAAAAACATCCAGATATTTTTGATAAAGAATTTTGCATTTTAAGACATACAGGTCCCTTCCAATGCATGTTTATAAGATTGAAAGCTAGAAATCTTATTTGGAAGGTTGAGTGACCCAAGTGTTGAAATCTTGACACGCCTGGGGCACGGTTTTATCTAACGATCTGTTTTGCAGGAACTGTTAGATATTCTTCACTCACTTGCAGGTTGTGATGTGGAAGCTTTGTAATAGATCCCCAGAGAGTTCGCTCAGGGACGAATGAATGAAAACGACGAAGTGACGTTGAGGCGTACGACGATCCTTGATAATAATCAAGAAGACTCTTCAAAGTCGGAAGATTGGAAAGTCTGTAGAAATTCCCCGCAGAGTCCGATCAGGGACGAGTGTATGAAGAAAGGACGGAGACGACGAGACGTACGACGACCTTTGGAATTAATCAAGAAGACTCTTCAAAGTCGGAAAATTGAGATTTCTATATAAATCCCAGGAGTACGCTTCCCGTCGAACACAGAGCGATTTGAAATACAAGATGATGGAGCAGAAAAGGTCCAGACGAGTCTGGGAGTTCTCAAAAGTGGAAAGATGATACGAGATTGGGAGGTAGATACCATGGTTCGACGAGTCGACGGGTGTTCTGTGCCAACTTTTCTCATTTCCCAGCTAGGTCCCCGAGCAGAATTAGAGGACCAACCCCCAGCAGATCCAATGTCTGTGGACTTCCCCAGCCGAGTCGTGATGATTATCCCCGGCAGGTTTAAAACGGTGTTTCCTCAGCCGCCAGGTCAGAAGGTTGCTACTCCCCGAGTGGAGCGGGTTTCAATGAAATATATCTCCAGCAGTGTTCATCCTACCAGTGGATTGGATAAGTTCCCGTAGCGGATGGATTTTTGCATCCCCAGCTGAGTCGATTCTACCTATGGATTGCATGGGTTATCCCCAGCGGAGTAGTACGCGGCTCCCTAGCAGGGTCAGAATGTTTCCCCAGTCGACAGGCCTGGAGATTGCTATTTCCCCAGCGGAGTATCTGTGAGCATTTCCCAGTGAAGTCGTCAGGTATCTGTGAGGGTTTCCCGAAGCAGAGTCAGGATTGATATCCCTAGCAAGTCGAAGACTGTTGTATCCCCACAGAGTGTTGGTGGTGCTTGTCCCCAGCAGTTTCCCAGGCGGATTGGGTGCAAAGGAGGTTCCTTCCTCAGCAAGGGTTGCTTTATCCCAGCAGCAGTGATATTCCCCATCAGGGTGGAGATCGGAGTATTGACGAGTTCCTCAGCAGAGTGTCTCGTGCTCCCCAGAAGAGTCCCTTGAGGGGGATGCTTTTTATGCATTCATCATGTAGAATAGCATGGCATGTTGCATAGAAAAATAATAAATCGCGTAGCATTTCCATAAGTATGGAGCATTACGCAGAAAAATCAATCATGCATCATTGCAAGCATCAGCTAGTCTCAAGCCGTGGTTACCGTTTGAGGAGTGGTTTTTGCCAGACAGCGAAGGTGTTATTCAGAGGAGTTTTAGCCTCAGGATTCGATCAACAATGTTCCCCAGTAGTGCGATACTGGAGGGTACTTTTTCCGTCGGGCAGAGATGGAAAGGTTACGCGATCAGCGCGATTCGAGCCGTGGTTACCGCTTGAGGATTGGTTTTGCTGGACAGTGAAGACGATACTCCGAGGAGTTCAGCATTGTGAGTCTGGAACAACAGTATTTCCCAGGCATCAGTAAGTGTTTGGTCGGTCATTGTTTGATGCCTGTAAACATCATTGTTCGATGTCCTGTCACATCATTGTCTGATGCCTGTAAACATCATTGTTTGATGCCTGTAAACATCATTGTTCGATGTCCTGTCACATCATTGTCTGATGCCTGTAAACATCATTATTTGATGCCTGTAAACATCATTGTCTGATGCTTGTAAACATCATTGTTTGATGCCTGTCAACATCATTGTTTGATGTCCTGTCAACATCATTGTTTGGTGTCAGTAAACATCATTGATTCGATGTTCAGTAAACGTCGAGTTTTCTCCCAGTCATCAGTAAGTGTCTGGTCGAGTTTTCTTTGGTGTTTGTCAACATCATCGATTCGATGTCCAGTAAACGTCGAGTTTTCTCCCGGTCATCAGTCAGTGCCCGGTGGGAGATGTCACTCTGAGGAGTTTTAGCATCACAACGTCAGATCAGCAGTGTTCCCCAGTAGTGCGATACTGGAGGAAATGTTTCCGTCGGGCAGAGATGGAAATGAAGTCAAAGGACGTTACACGATCAGCGCGATTTCGGGGTTCAAATGGAGAAAAGGAAATGTTGCGGCATTTTCTGGGGTTCAAATGGAGAAAAGGAAATGTTGCGGCATTTTCTGGGGTTCAAATGGAGATGGAGTTGAAGATTATATCCAGGATGCGGTCCGCAGGATTATCTTCTGTTCATGTGTCACCTTAGACTCTGGCTGAGGCCAATGGAGGTCGTTATAGGTGTCTTCTGAGGAAGAGATACACATGCTACCTTCCTTTTGTGAAGGTTTACCCTCTGACATGTCGCCCTCAGAGTGGTTTGGTGTTATTTCCGGCGTTGCCAGCGGAATTATCACAAGAGATTGGAGAGTGGGGTTCAAACGGAGAAAGGAAGTGTTGAGGCATTTTCTGGAGACGGGGTTCAAATGGAGAAAAGGAGATGTTGCGGCATTTTCTGGAGAACGGGGTTCATATTGGCGATCGCGAGTTATCGTCAAGCGACTGGGGTTCAAATCGGAGAATGGGGTTCATTATTTGGCAAACAGGAGAGTGGGGTTCAAATGCAGAGATCCGAGGATCATTTGCGCAAAAGAAAATTTTGGGGTCCAAGAAAATGGAAAAATAGAGAAAACTTTGGGGTTCAAGAAAAGCATAAAAAGAAAGAGATAATAATCCCGAGCGGATGGGGTGTTCAGGCCATGGTTATCCCTGCGTTACCATTTATTTTGGTATCCAGGTCGACGTTTATGTTTTGGGGCAAGCCGAGTTTTCTCCGTACCAGACGGATTTTTCTTCAAGATTTTGTTTCTTCGCCGATGCTGGCAGGCGTTGCTAATTATATCCCATCAGAGTGCAAATTGTTCGTCTGTTCTTGGTATTCAATCACTCTTCATCCTGATCATCCGAAAGCCGAGGCTATTCGTATCGACAGGTTCACAGTGGATTGAATAGGGGCAGCTGTAACACCTCAAAATTTGCCCTCCTCTCTTGGGACTAGCATTATCATTGTACATATCATTTTAGGTCATTAGGCATTTCATATTGCATATCATGTGGTTACATTGTGCAAGCCATTATCTCAAGTCTTGGTCAGAAGATGAGGAAGTCAAAGTGCAGCCTAGGGTTTTATTGACTGGTCAGTAATCATCTGAGGATGTGGAGGTCCAAATTAGGGTTTCATGGTTCTCAAAGGATATTGGTCTTCATCTTGATTGAAGTGATACATCATCATCATCATGGTTTGTCATCATCAAGTGTTGAAGCTGATTCCTTGAGATTAGGGTTTTGACCACTGGTCAACCCTAATCAGTTGCATTGGGCCAGTCAGGGCATAATCAGGAGATGGGGTCTATGATGGTTATGGGGTTCATAATATGGTTATTTTGAGCTTATTGAGGATAGGGTTTCATCCTTGGGCTATGACATCAGTTGAAGATTGGTGCTCAGTTGGATCAATGCATTGCCAATTTCATCTATCAGTTGAAAAGTCAACTGTGGTCAACTGTACATGATCTGATGAATTGGGAGGTGGAATTGAGTTGGATACACTTCATTCATGTTGGAACAAGTGTTATATGACATGTCAATGCTCAAGAATGGAGAAAATCAAGTCAGGACAAAAATTGCCAAAAATAGAAAGTGACTTGTAATTGAAGTTTCCAAAAATGGAAAGTTTTTGACCTCAAAATAAAATGTCCAAGGAAGCTTCAAATGAAACTTTGTTCAACATGAAAGTTGTAGATCTTGTTCTCACCTTTCCAAAATGTCCAAGAACTTGAAAATCCCATGTATGGTTGGAAAATTATGGCTCAGTGAATTTCAGAAATGACCCATAATCAGGAGGCCATAACTTCCACATGGATTGTCCAAATCGGAAGTTCTTTATATGCACAAACTCCATTTGACATGTACTTTCATGGTGCATAATTGGATTTTCTCAAAAATGGTCAATGCAAAAAGTCAAATTTCAACTGTACAGTTAAAATGGACCAGGGGCAAAATTGTCCAACTTGTGAAATAATTGGAATTTTTGAGTGGGGATTTTTGCAACACTTCATAAATGGCATTTGAAACTTGTTGGAATATTCATAACATGCTAAGGCTTCATGGTTTGGAAAATAGCTTTTGAAATGAACTTGAATAATTGAACACATAGCCATCACATGTGGAATTTCCAAAATATACATCCAATGAGCATAAGCCAAGTTGCAACAGCTCACACATGTCATTTTGAGAGTGTGTGAGCTGTCCATGAGCTGGCAATGAGCTGGCATATGAAGTGACATTTTTGCCCTTGGTGTGAAAATAACCATTTCACTAATCATTGGTATTTGATTAATTAGTGTGATTAAACATGGATTAAGCTTGAGTATATAATCCTAATTACATCTAAATCATAACAGATTTCACACTTCCCCAAAATCAGATCCAAATTCATCACATTCTCTCAAATTCTCAAGAACCACATAACACTTCAATTGACCAAAACTCCTTGAATTCTTGATCAAATTCGAAGATTCTTGTTGTGTTGATCTCCATTCATCATCATCATCAACTGTTTTTGGATTTCATCATCAAATTCACACTAATTCGCAGCTGTACAAGATTGCATCATTCATGGCAAATCAAGATTCATCGCACTAGGAGTGGAATCGATCGAACCTGAGCCTATCATTCACCTTCTTGAGGATAGTGCTGCATCTGTTTTGGACTGTTTCAAGCAAATTCGTCCAGTTCCATCACTGCAATTTCAAGGTGCGTAAAAATCGAATTTCAAGATACTGTGAATTGGCATATGCGTTTGAAAGCTTGTTCCATGTAGATTGCAATGCTAGGTTTAGTTTGGATTATGATGTAGCATAGGCTGAGATATTTGGATTCAAAGTAATGATGTGAAACCCTAACTCGATCGATTCAAAGGATTTAGGAACTTGTAGGTTAAATCATTGACATATTTGGACTCCTTGTTCTTAGACGGTTCCATTGACTATTCATTTGTTCATTTTGGTGATGATTCGTGGATCTTCATGTTCATGCGTGTTCTTGGTAATTCTGAGCGAAAACGATGAAGATAGCCTGTTTGATCTGGATTTTTGTTTGAATATTTGAACAAGGTGTTTCCCGCGGCCACTGTTCCATAATTACGAAAGTGCCATTAATGAAATTATATTAATTCTAAATAATTCTTAAAAATTCATAAACACTTTAAAAAATTCATAAAAAATTAATTAAAAATCAGAAAAATGTGTGGTTTTTTTTGTTGACTTCCTAATTGACTCTAGAATTTTATTGACCTATTGATTGAAGTTGTGCATGGTGGAAATTGTGTTTGACTTAGGGTTATTTGGCATGTGTGCCATTTTGATACATTGTGCCATTTTGATTGTGAAATCCTCATGTTTACAAAGAAATGCTTGAAAATTTTTGTGATGATTGTGGACTGGCTAATGGTGATTTACATGTACATTTTGTGAATTTTGGATTCCTGGTGTTTGAGTTATGAATTTTGGAATCTAGGTGTGACAATTTGTGTCACACCTCATTATGTCAACTTGCTGGATTTATTTGAATGACCTAGACTTGTTAGAATGATGTGAAATTTTGCATGGATGTTCATTAACATGTTAAGATGCTATGTGTATTTTTCTGGATTTTTCCATTGCATTTTCGATTTGATTGCTATTTTTCATCTCTGATTGGTCAATTGTGCAAGCTCATGTGATACATGTTGGTAGATTTAATGTGAAATGCTCATATGGTATTGGATAATCATGAAATTTGGTATGGTTGTTGTAGACACATGGTATGACATCCCTGTTTTGGTCTCATTCATTTCTTTATTGTTTTCATGGACTTATGAATTTTTGAAGTGAATGCATGTGTTGATGTTGTGATTTGGAGCATGTAATTGTGTCTGTTTTTGTTGATTTTCATTGACGTGGTTTCCTTTGTCCAATTAAGCTAAAATTTGATATGCCATACCTTGAATAGGTCATGTTTAGGTGTAAATTATTTGAGGATTTTTGGGGTTGTTTTGATATGGATTTGAATGCAATAGTTCTGTTTGGATGTTTGGTGTTCCATTTGAACTAGTTTGATTTGTTTTGTGCATAAAATGAACATGATGAATGATATGGACATGGGATTAATTGTGTTGGCTTTTGTTTGACATTAATTTGACTTTGGTTGGATATCCCTTGCTGTTTAGGAATTTTTCTTGCCTTTGGACCCTAGGCTTGGCCTAGTGGTCTAGTTTCTAACATTTGATTGAGTTTTCAGGATGAAAAGGTGCAATGCTTATGGAGAATGATCCAAGTCAATTCAATTGATGTTGTTTGATGTTTGTACACTAACATAGCTTTGTTTTGTAGGTTGTGAAGTTTGGGCTTGAGCTCATAGCTTGCCTTTGTTGTGCATTAGTTTGTATAGTCTGACTGATTAATACTTGCTGTTTATTTTTGTCGGTCTGAGTACTAACTGTGTTTGACTGTTTCCAGGTACTTTTAGTTGCTCAGTTCCTTGTGAACTTTTGCTTTGCTTTGCTTAAGCAACTTGCATTGAGGTATAACTTCCTAACTTCATGTAGTCTGGAAGACCTGGCCTGTTACTTGGCCAGGCAATTGTCTGAGGTCCTCCTTAAGAGGCGATGCTTGTGTGTGTTTACATTTGTGCCCAAGCAGGAAAAGTCCTTTAAATAAGGCAATTGGTGGAAGGTAGGGATATGCAATCTATCCCCCACTATTCAGTTGAGTCTTCTCCTTGCTCCCATTACATGGTTGTAGCATTGAGATCACAAGCCCAAGATCTTGTGCAGTGCACATTGTGTCAGAGTCTCTGAGTATAGAAGGGTTCCCCCATTCTGGACCCATGCTCATTTGTCAGAAGCTCTCCCTGGTCAGGGATAAGAGTTGTGAGGTCTGATCCTCACTTCACCTTTCATCTGCTTCACCTTAGCCTCGTAATGGCAAGGTTAAGAGCAAACACAGCCCGTACAGATGACTTGCTGAGGCAGTCAAACCTATTGTGTGAGCCCACTTGTTTGGTTATAGTGCGTGCTATGTGGATATCTGTTTGAGATGCTTGTTCTCATTTGATGTATGCTTGAATTATTTTGTATGCTTGTATGCTTGCTTCTTTCCTGGATAGGAGTAGTTTGCTTATGCAAGTAGGATAGAAAACTGAACTTAGGGTAACGATGCATGACAACACTAGGCTCGAGTCCAGCTCCCTGGTAGTGTGTCTTCCCCTGGTTTCTGGCTAGTAATTCAGTCCCTTGAGGGGGAACTACATCGCCCTGATCCTTGTTCCAGACGAGGTATGTAGGCAGGTGGTCGTGCGAGACCACTCCGGGCAACCTTTTTCTTTTTTGCGTGTGTTTACTTGTTATCTGATTGTGTTTGGTTCGGATGCCGACGTAAGCCCAGTGATTGGCTGTCGGGCTCCACGTTTGCCGTTTTGTGCGTTTTGGTTCGGATGCTGACGTAATTCCATCGAGTGGTTGTCGGGCTCCATGTTTGCCATCTGTTTGTGCGTTTTGTGTTGTTTGGCGTGCGTAAGCCGAACTACAGTGGCTCTGATTCTCGTTCCAGACGAGATATGTAGGCATAGGACGCGATGTCCTATCGAGCTCTCTTCTCTTAACCCCACCTGCGTTCCCTGTGTGTGTGATGTTGTAGCAACCTATTCTTTATTTTAGAACGTGGATCCCGTCGAGTACGACGGACGTGAGGGGTGCTAATACCTTCCCCTTTGCGTAACCGACTCCCTTACCCTTTCTCTTTGGTCGCGAGACCATGTCTTTCCAGGTTTCTCTGAGCGTTTCCTTTCCCTATTTTGGGATAAATAACGCGCAGTGGCGGCTCTGTGTTGTGTTTTTATTTGAGTCCCGCCGGTTGATTTTTCGCGGATGCGACACCATGTTGATAGCAGATTTCCCATGCTCGGGCAATGGGTTCTTCTTGACATTAGGACCTACGTCCTCGAAAAACAATATACCGTTTCTCACAAGGTCTTGAACCTTGGTCTTCAACGGGTAGCAGTTCTCCACATCATGTCCGGGAGCACCGGAATGATAAACACAATGAAGCTCAGGCTTATACCACCACTGAGGGTTGGTAGGTATAACAGGTGGGTCACGTGGAGTGATCAATTTCCTTTCTATCAAAGAAGGATATAGCTCTGCGTAGGTCATGGGAATAGGATCAAAACTGACCCTCTTCCTATCATAGCGTGTACTGGTCTGATTATTGTTTCGAGGCTGGTATGCCTGCTGTTGAGGACGGTGTTGTTGTTGTTGTTGATATTGATGATGTTGTTGCTGCTGGTTCTGATTATGATGCTGATATTGCTGATTTTCTCTAAAAACAAGTGATATATGAGCCACCTTGTGCTGGTTACCGGCGGGACGCACGGTCTTCCTCTTTACAGAGGGTCTTCTAGATTTGACATGGGAGGTCACATCATGTGCCTCACTATCTTTCTTCTTTGCAAACGCTCCATAACGTTTGGCAGAAGAGACTTCTTCTCTAGTCATGTGCCCTTCCCTGACTCCTTCTTCTAGACGCATCCCCATATTCACCATCTCGGTGAAGTCAGAAGGAGCGCTAGCAATCATCCGCTCATAATAGAATGAACTCAAGGTCTTCAGAAAGATCTTGGTCATTTCCTTCTCTTCCAGCGGAGGCACGATTTATGCAGCTAATTCTCGCCACTTATGGGCGTACTCCTTAAAAGTTTCCTTATCCTTCTGGTACATGGCCCTCAGTTGGTCCCTATCGGGAGCCATATCAACGTTGTATTTGTATTGCTTGACGAAGGCTTCGCCAAGATCGTTGAAGGAGCGGATGTTTGCGCTGTCCAAACCCATGTACCATCTCAGGGCGGCACCAGACAGGTTGTCCTGGAAATAATGGATTAGGAGCTGATCATTGTCGGTCTGAGTCGATATTTTACGTGCATACATAACCAAATGGCTGAGCGGGCAAGTGTTTCCTTTATACTTTTCAAAGTCAGGCACTTTGAACTTGACAGGAATATTGACGTTTGGTACAAGGCAAAGCTCAACAGTAGATTTTCCAAATAGGTCCTTCCCTCAGAGAGTTTTGAGTTCCTTACAAAGCTCAAGGAATTGATCGTTCATAGCATCCATTTTCTCATACACGTCTGGGCCCTCAGATGGCTCAGAGTGATAAATGGTGTCATCTACTCTCGGCAAAGTATGCACGACTGGAGGTGGCACAGCAAGGACCGGGCTAGATGCCGGCAAAGAAGCAAAAGTTGGGGCGAGACCCTCTGGAACAAAGTTGGGAGGCATCCCCCAGGGAAACCCGGCTGGCATAGCAGTAGGCGCAAAATGGGCACTAGCAGCAGGCACTGTTGAAGAGGCAATCTCAGAAATGACTGTCCTCTAGGGAGGAGTTGAAGGCGTTGGAGAAGACTGGCTTTGGGCGGCCAAGAAAGACTCCATCAGGGCAGTCAATCTTGCCACTTCCTCCTTCAGTTCTCTATTCTCTTGCTCGAGGTGATCCATTAGCTTTGAAAAGTTGGCTCTAGTGTAGTACCGGTGCGTCAGCTTATCTTCAAACTAAATGAAGAACACAGAGTTAGACCACTGAACAAGAAGCCTAGAGCAAAACCTGCTTATGCACATGATACATGCAATGCTTGTACATATGATTTTATTTTTAATCAGAGGAACTTTTAGAGTTCTATTTGTAAATATTGGAAATATTAATCATTTAGACATACAATGGAATAATCATATCAATCATATCTGGAAAATATTTTTACACCAAAGAAGTACAGTCTCGGTAACCAAATACAATACAAGATGTAGATGTTTGATTGGCTGCATTTTGTGTTAAAACACTAATTGTACTCTGATGTCTTGCCTGATGTCATGACATACCTTGTAGATGTTTGATTGGCATTCTGTGTACTCTGATATCCTGACTGATGTCATGACATACTTGAGTAGTATGCTGCAGGTTTAGCTAATACAGGATTTACCGAATGTCAACCTGGATGGTATGACATTCATCCCTGACAGCAGATACTGAGGTATAGAATAGCTGGTTGGCTGTTATAACTCAGTATGTATTTCAGTCTGTTTATTAAGGGAATAACAGACCTGGCATAAGGCCTATTGTCTGAATGTCAAACTGGATGTTATGACATTCATCATTGACAACATATACTGAATAATAGGCAGGTTGGTTTTTCTGCTACAGTTCAGTATGTAGTTCAGTCTGTTTATCAAAGGAATAACAGACCTGGCATATGGCTCATTGTCTAAATGTCAAACTGGATGTTATGACATTTATCTCTGACAGCTGATACTGAAGTATAGACTGGTTGGTCTTTTACAGTTCAGCATTTAGTACAGTATGTTTTCAGGAAAATAACAGACCTAGCATATGGCCTATGTTTTGGACGTCAAACTGAATGTTGTGACATTCATTCCTGATAGCATATGCTAAATTGTAGGATGGTTAGTTTTTCTGTTTCAGTATTTTTCTCAGGCTATTTTTCAGGAATCCAACAGCTGAGCTAAAATCCAGGAAACTAACAACTGAGTTACATTTAATGAACCTAACAAATAGCCTATTTGTTAGCACCCTAATATGTGGAAATTAGGTTAACTTGCTTAACCTTAATTTTAGGAAATACAAGTACAAGGCCCAAGTGTTGCATTATAAAAGGATGGCAATCCTACTTTCAGCAACTCAGGGGTTTTAGGCGTGAAGAATTTATTGTTCCATCATACTTCACTGTTGTATTTTATGTGTGTCTTGTATCAGGTGTATCTTGTGAGCCAAGCAATTATCACCTAGATGATTGCATTGGACTAGGGTGTTCATTGAGTTGTAAGTGTTGTGTCACTCTAAGCTTTTAAGCGTGAGTGCTGTGTATCTTGATTAAAGTTGTTAAGCACAATCAAGAGTTGTTTGAAGTATAACTTCGTCATTAACTTTAATCCAATTAAAGGTTGTAATCACTGCGGTGATTGAGGGGGAGTGAGTAGGAACTCTGGTCTTAGTTTAAGATTGAAATTGCATTGGGTAGGTATTAAGTGATAGGATTAAACAGTTGGTTTAAGGTCTGAATTAATACTACTAATAGTGGATTTCCTCCCTGGCTTGGTAGCCCCCAGACGTAGGTGTGTGTGACACCGAACTGGGTAAATAATTCCTTGTGTTATTTACTGCACTTTACTTTTAAGTTCTGCATAATTCTTGTTTGCGCAGAATTGGACGTCATAACATCCCGTGTGACATCGAAAGTCTGTTAACTAGAATTTCAATTGGCATCAGAGCAGGCACCCTGCCTGTTAATTTCTGGGTGAGATCTAGGGACGTTACGTTCTAGTACCATGGACAAGGATGTAGGATACTCAAATAGACCACCCATGCTGGATGGTTCTAACTATGATGACTGGAAACCTCGTATGATAGCCTTCTTGAGGTCTCTAGATAACAAGGTATGGAGAGCTGTCAACAAAGGATGGGAACATCCAACGAAGACAGGTAAAGATGGAAGCATTATGCAAATTCCTGAAGAAGAGTGGGACAAGGAGCAAGAGGCACTAGCCCTGGGAAACTCTAAGGCCTCGAATGCACTATTCAGTGGAATAAATAAGAACATTTTCAGACTGGTACATCACTTTGAACGGGCTAAAGAAGTTTGGGATACCCTCAAAACAACTCATGAAGGTACCTCCAAGGTGAGGATGTCTAAACTTCAGATGCTGACCACCAAGTTTGAAAATCTGAAGATGAAAGAGGAAGAGACTATTCATGACTTCCACATGAATATTCTTGAAATTTCCAACCTTCTGGTGGCTTAGGAGAGAAAATGGCTGAAGAAAAACTTATGAGAAAGATTCTCAGATCATTGCCAAAGAGATTTTCCATGAAGGTCACTGCCATAGAAGAGGCTCAAGACATCTGTACTATGAAGGTTGATGAGCTTATTGGTTCCCTCCAAACTTTTGAAATGGGCTTGTGTGAGAATGTTGAAAAGAAGAACAAAAGCATAGCTTTTGTATCGAATACTGAAGAGGATTCAAAAGAAGGAAGTACTGGAGGTGATGAAAGCATATCAGAAGCCATAGCCATGCTTGGGAGACAGTTCAACAAGTTCATAAAGAAGATTGATCAAAAAGGTAGACCAAATGTCAAGAACATTTCGTCTGACATCAGGAAAAGATCAACATCTGAAGAAAAGTTCAACCAAGGCAAGGGAATCCAGTGTCATGGATGTGAAGGTTTTTGACACTTTAGAGCTGAATGCCCTACTTACCTCAAGATGCAAAGGAAGGGACTAGCTGTCACCTGGTCTGAAGGAGATTCTGAGAGTGAATCAGAAGGAGAATCTGTTAAACATGTCACTGCACTAACAAGTGTTTGTGCCTCTGATGATGACTCAAGTGGAGATGAACTGACTTTTGATGAACTTGTTGCTTCATATAAAGAGCTATGTGTCAAAAGTGCAGAAGTGTGTATACAAGGAGAAAAGCAGAAGAAACTCATCAAGGAGCTGGAGGATGAGAAAAAGAAGCACCTGACAGTCATAGATGGTCTAAATGGTGAGATAACCTTGCTGACCTCCAAGCTAGATCAAATGACAAAATCCATCAGGATGCTGAATAAAGGAACTGACACATTGGAAGAGATTCTAAAGGTGGGACAGAAGTCAAGAACCATGGCTGGTTTAGGCTTTGTTAAGAAATCCTCGGCTGAACTCAAACGCTCAAAGGCTGAAGTTCAGAAACTCAAGCAAAAGTCACAACCTATGTCTCAACATCAGGGAACCAGGATGAGTAACCATCAGAAGAAGAAATTTCAGAGATGGAGATGTGACTACTGTGGTAGATTTGGTCATATAAAAGCCTTCTGCTACAGGTTGCATGGTTATCCTAACCAAACCCCTCATGTCAGACCTAAGCATAAGGCATCTAAGCATAATGCCCCCATCAAGAAACGAAAATGGGTTGCTAGGTTAGCTCACACAGCTCTAAGGGCGTCTACCAGAGAAGACCGGTACTTTGATAGTGGCTGCTCAAGACATATGACTGGTATGGAGAATTTATTGGTGGATATACAACCTCACACTACCAGTTATGTGACCTTTGGTGATGGTGCTAAAGGAAAAATCAAAGGTGTTGGTAAGCTGGACAGCTCTGGAGTTCCAAAACTGAATAATGTGTTGTTAGTAAAAGGACTAACTGCTAATCTCATCAGCATAAGCCAGCTGTGTGATCAAGGTCTCTATGTTCAGTTCACTAAGGAATTATGTGTTGTGACTAATGGAGATAATCAGGAAGTTATGAGAGGACCCAGGTCCAAAGATAATTGCTATCTATGGGAACCTAAAGTCTCAAACTACTCCTCAATTTGCTCCTCAGCCAAGGAAGAACAGGAGGTGAAGTTGTGGCATAGACGTCTTGGTTATCTTCATTTAAGGGGAATGAAAAAGATCATATCCAAGGAAGCAGTTAGAGGAATTCCAAAGCTGTTTATTGATGAAGGAAGAGTCTGTGGAGAATGCCAGGTTGGCAAGAAAACCAAGATGTCACATCCTAAGTTGGGACATCCTACAACATCCAAAACTCTGGAACTTTTGAACATGGACTTAATGGGACCTATGCAGGTTGAAAGTATGGGTGGAAAGAGATATGCCTATGTGGTTGTTGATGACCATTCCAGATACACATGGATAAGCTTCATTAGAGAAAAATCAGATGCATTTGATGTCTTCAAAGATCTGTGCATCAAACTTCAAAGGGAAAAGGATAGTTGTGTTGTTCGAATTAGGAGTGACCATGGGACGGAGTTTAAAAATTCCAAGTTTGATGAGTTCTGCTCATCTGAAGGAATAAGTCATGAGTTTTCCTCACCCATTACTCCTCAGCAAAATGGGATAGTTGAAAGGAAAAACAGAACTATTCAAGAATCTGCCAGAGCTATGATTCATGCAAAGAAGCTTCCTATGCATTTTTGGGCTGAAGCTATGAATACAACTTGTTACGTTCACAATAGAGTTACCTTGAGAAAAGGAACCTCTTCCACTCTGTATGAAATATGGAAAGGCAGAAAACCCACTGTGAAGTACTTTCATATCTTTGGAAGCAAATGTTACATTCTTACAGATCGTGAACAGAGAAGGAAAATGGACCCCAAAAGTGATGAGGGTATATTCCTAGGATACTCAACTAACAGCAGAGCCTACAAAGTGTTAAACTCCAAAACCAATGTCCTGATGGAATCCATAAATGTGATTGTGGATGATAAAGAGGAAGGAGCCAATGCCATAGAGGATGTTGGAACATTCCTTGAGACTTCAACAGACATACCAGTCAAGACTGAAGAGGTACAGGAAACTCCTCCTGAATGTGAGGTAGATGCATCCAACAAGGTGCCTTCTATCAGAATTCAGAAAGACCACCCTAAGGATCTTATCATAGGGGATCCCAATAATGGTGTGACTACCAGATCAAGGGAGAATAGCTCAAAATCCTGTTTTGTATCCAAGGTTGAACCAAAAAATGTGAAAGAAGCCCTGACTGATAAATATTGGATCAATGTCATGCAAGATGAACTGGAGCAGTTTAAAAGGAATGAAGTGTGGGAGTTAGTTCCACAACCTGAAGGGACTAACATCATTGGTACCAAGTGGATCTACAAGAACAAGTCTGATGAGAAAGAAGTAATCACTAGAAATAAAGCAAGACTAGTGGCACAAGGATATACTCAAGTTGAAGGGGTTGATTTTGATGAGACTTTTGCACCAGTTGCAAGGCTTGAATCAATAAGATTGTTGTTAGGTGTTGCCTGCATTCTGAAGTTCAAATTGTTCCAAATGGATGTGAAGAGTGCTTTTTTAAATGGCTACTTGAATGAAGAAGTCTATGTGGAACAACCTAAAGGGTTCTGTGATCCTAACCTGCCAAAACATGTGTACAAGTTGAGGAAAGCTTTGTATGGGTTGAAGCAAGCTCCTAGAGCTTGGTATGAAAGGTTGACTGAATTTCTGACCTCTAATGGGTACAGAAAAGGAGGGATTGATAAGACCTTGTTTGTGAAGGATGAAGATGGAAAAATCATGATTGCCCAAATCTATGTGGATGATATTGTAAGACCCCAATTTTGACCCTAAGATCCCTCATGGCATCATAACATTGCATTTGCATTGCCTCAAGGATCTTTAGCATCTTGGTTCCCTTTACCTTTGGGTGGGACTCCTTGTGATTGGTTTGAGATCACCAAGCATGCTTGAATTATACATCATTGTTTCTCTTACTTTTGTTTACTAACCAAAAGCACAAAAATGTGTCACTAACATCTTTTGTTTGAAGCTTGAGTATCATCCAAGACACTTTGTGGGTTCTACTTAGATGATCAGTCAACACAAGGGAATGGCTTGAGATACTTCCAACAGGTTCAAATGGGGTCTATTCGTCAGTCAAAACGTTAATCTTGAAGGAGCAAAAGTTTGTTCATGAGTTGTCATGCTTGCTAGGCGAGCAGAATGGGTCGCCTAGCGAGTCCCAAGAAAAGCCACCAGAATCACCTACGCTCAGAGGAATTTCTTGAACTGTCATGCTCGCTAGGCGAAGCCCACGTGTTTAAAAAAAATGAAAAATGAAAAACGAAACAAAAAACGAAAAAAAAAATAATAAATAAATAAATTTTAAAAAAAATATAACAGAAAATTTTTGGACTTGGGCCTCTCTCATTTGAGCCCACAGGTCCACAAAAATCAGGTTATAAATTCAGAGTTTCAGTGAAACAAAAGGCCATTCTATTCCTATTACCCTGGCAGGGAAAAAGATAGTGAGAGAAGAGCTAACAGAGTTCAGAGCAACCTCCAGAGACTGAAGGGAACTCATCGGCAAAGAACCAATTCCCTCTCATATAAACCCTCAGATTGCTTTGCAAACCCAACCGGGCAATTCAATTTCATTCGATCTCTCCAGTCAGGTTTGCCTTATTCCCATTACTTTATGCTTTTAATTTGAATGCTCTGAATGTATGAGGTATTATGGGTGAATTTGATACCCTTTTGATGCATGTGTTTGACAAGAGGTTTAGGCCTCCTACCCTTGGTTGCTTTTTGTGAGCTTTTGTGAATTTTAATGGCATGATTCATGTGGTTACATTTTGATTTGGGGGCAACTCCTGATTACCCTATCTTGTTTCTCTAACCTGTTTGTTGAGTTTTGTTTTGTGAGGGCTCATATGACTCTTGCAGAGATGGCTTGCCTGGTGTTCCACTTTATTTGTGGGATACTACCTGGAGGTTTATTCCGATTACCTGTACTGACTCACTTTCTTTGAGGGTGCTAGCTTGAGAGATCTCTGGGTTTCTTATCTCTTTATTTTTTGTTGCTTCGGATCTTTATCCGTGCGATCCCTTTACTTTTCCCGCATGTTACCAATTTCTTAGGTTTCTTATAGGGTTTCTTATAGCCTCTCGTGGCATGTCATTTAAGGTAGCGCGGTTCCTTCATCTAGGACTGCCTTTTTGCATGAGCATACCTAAACACCCCAAACTCATTGATTTTTCTTCTCCTAAGAACATGTTATCTCCTTCTACTACAGGCGAGTAAGTCTCCAAAGGTCGACCATCCGGTAGATTGCGTAGTAACGTCGTTCACCCCAAAACACAACCCTTACCCCATAGGTGGTCGAACTACGTTTTTCTCTAATTTTCATCCCAGATGAGATATGTAGGCATAAGACGCGATGTCTTAGCGAGCACACTCCTCTTTAACCCATAGGTAGCCGAGCTACGAAGACTCTGATTCTTAGATTCAGATGAGATACGTATGCAGTGGATGCGACGTCCGTGCGAGTCATTTTCTTTTGACCCTTCTTTTAGTAAGTAGTACATTAGATAAACATACACGCTTTTCTCATCCCTTCAATCATGTTTGCACAAATAAATTTTCAAAAAAAAAAAACAACAACCTTTACAACAAATATGAAAAGGGCTCCCTAGGAGTACCTAGGATGCTTTGGGTGCCTAATACCTTCCCATTGCATAACCAACCCCCTTACCCAGATCTCTGGCACTTTTACTAGTTTTTGATTCGATAAAACTTTTAGGTTTTTGTTCGCTTTCTAACCATTCCTTTGGATAAATAGAAGTGCGGTGGCGACTCGACTTGTATGATTTACCTTGGATTTAGTCAATATCTCTAATGGTAACGAATACCCCGCTACAGATATTATCTTTGGTGGAATGTCAGAGCAAATGGTGAAACACTTTGTTCACCAGATGCAATCTGAGTTTGAAATGAGTCTGGTTGGGGAATTGACTTATTTTCTTGGATTGCAAGTTAACCAAATGGAGGATTCTATGTTTCTCTCCTAAAGCAAATATGCCAAGAACATAGTTAAGAAGTTTGGTATGGATAATGCTAGGCACAAAAGAACTCCTGCACCTACTCATTTAAAATTAACCAAAGATGAAGGAGGTCCCAGTGTTGATCGAAGCTTGTATAGAAGCATGATAGGTAGTCTACTATATCTAACTGCCAGTAGACCTGATATTGCCTATGCAGTTGGTGCGTGTGCTAGATACCAAGCAGAACCCAAAGTGAGTCACTGAAATCAAGTCAAGAGAATTCTCAAGTATGTCAATGGGACTTGTGACTATGGTATGCTATACTCTCATGGCTCTGAGCTTGTCTTATCTGGGTATTGTGATGTTGATTAGGCTGGGAGTGCTGATGATAGAAAAAGCACATCAGGAGGATGTTTCGTTTTGGGAAACAATCTCATATCATGGTTCAGCAAGAAACAGAATTGTGTATCACTGTCCACTGCAGAGGCTGAGTACATAGCCGCTGGAAGCAGTTGTTCCCAACTGGTATGGATGAAACAGATGCTAACTGAGTACAATGTCTCTCAGAATGTCATGACATTTTCTGTGACAATCTCAGTGCCATCAATATTTCAAAGAATCCCATCCAACACAGCAGGACCAAACATATTGACATTGGACATCACTTCATCAGAGATCTGGTGGAAGACAAAGTGATTACCTTGGAACATGTAGCTACTAAACTACAACTTGCTGACATATTCACAAAGGCTTTGGATGCTACTCAGTTTGAACATTTAAGGGGCAAATTGGGAATATGCCTTTCTGAGGATTTATAGCAACCAAGGATGTTTGGAATGTATTGTTTAATATTCCTAACTATTAAACAATTGAAAGTTTGCTCTGATTGGTCAACAGATCATAGCTATTTCACTTGCTGCAAGTGTGTTAGCAAGATGTTAATGGGATATCCTAACCTGAGACAGCCTAGGTACCTGCTGAAGGTCAAGAACATGTTCATGCAGGAGTGGTTCAAGATGTCATACTCAAAGTCATGGCATCTGATATGGGTGTACCTGCTGTGAAGCAAGAGTGTGTGTCTACTTGATCAAAGCTGTGAAGCAGGATCAAGTGGGTGGTGTCTTGATCAAAGCTGTAAAGCAAGATCAAGAGGGGGTATTCTTGATTGAAACTGTGAAGTAAAATCAAGATTGTGTTTCTGACAAGTATGTGTCATTTTATTTTGTTGTGGTCTGTAATTTTAAGTGTTGCTTTGGCAACATTTTTGACAAAAAGGGGGAGTAACACTTGCGCCCCAGTGTGCCCCAGGACAACAGATTTGCTATGTGCTTAAACAGATATTGAAGATCCTCTAATCCAGAGGTTGTGCTGCAGCTTGATGTTCACCATCTATGTGTGTTGCATGTGTGCTGCTGTTTGAGGTTTTTATTTAACTTCTATGTGTGCTAAGTGTGTTGTTGTTCTGAGTGTATTAGCTATGGTATAACTCTGCTAGGATGTGCGTTTTCCGCTGCTGTGAACTCTGTTGTGATGCCAAGTTATTTTAGCCAAAAATTTGCCAAAGGGGGGAGTTTGTAGATGTTTGATTGGCTGCATTTTGTGTTAAAACACTAACTGTACTCTGATGTCTTGACTGATGTCATGACATACCTTGTAGATGTTTGATCGGCATTCTGTGTACTCTGATGTCCTGACTGATGTCATGACATACTTGAGTAGTATGCTGCAGGTTTAGCTAATACAGGATTTACTGAATGTCAACCTGGATGGTATGACATTCATCCCTGACAGCAGATACTGAGGTATAGAATAGCTGGTTGGCTGTTATAACTCAGTATGTATTTCAGTCTGTTTATCAAGGGAATAATAGACCTGGCATAAGGCCTATTGTCTGAATGTCAAATTGGATGTTATGATATTCATCATTGATAGCATATACTGAATAATAGGCAGGTTGGTTTTTCTGCTACAGTTCAGTATGTAGTTCAGTCTGTTTATCAAGGGAATAAAAGACCTGGCATATGGCTCATTGTCTAAATGTCAAACTGGATGTTATGACATTTATCTCTGACAGCCGATACTGAAGTATAGACTGGTTGGTCTTTTACAGTTCAGCATTTAGTACAGTCTGTTTTCAGGAAAATAACAGACCTAGCATATGGCCTATGTTCTGGACGTCAAACTGAATGTTGTGACATTCATTCCTGATAGCATATGCTAAATTGTAGGATGGTTAGTTTTTCTGTTTCAGTATTTTTCTCAGGCTATTTTTCAGGAATCCAACAGCTGAGCTAAAATCCAGGAAACTAACAACTGAGCTACATTTAATGAACCTAACAAATAGCCTATTTGTTAGCACCCTAATATGTGGAAATTAGGTTAACTTGCTTAACCTTAATTTTAGGAAATACAAGTACAAGGCCCAAGTGTTGCATTATAAAAGGATGTCAATCCTACTTTCAGCAACTCAGGGGTTTTAGGCGTAAAGAATTTATTGTTCCATCATACTTCACTGTTGTATTTTATGTGTGTCTTGTATCAGGTGTATCTTGTGAGCCAAGCAATTATCACCTAGATGATTGCATTGGACTAGGGTGTTCATTGAGTTGTAAGTGTTGTGTCACTCTAAGCTTTTAAGCGTGAGTGCTGTGTATCTTGATTAAAGCTGTTAAGCACAATCAAGAGTTGTTTGAAGTATAACTTCGTCATTAACTTTAATCCAATTAAAGGTTGTAATCACTGCGGTGATTGAAGGGAAGTGAGTAGGAACTCTGGTCTTAGTTTAAGATTGAAATTGCATTGGGTAGGTATTAAGTGATAGGATTAAACAGTTGGGTTAAGGTCTGAATTAATACTACTAATAGTGGATTTCCTCCCTGGCTTGGTAGCCCCCAGACGTAGGTGTGTGTGACACCGAACTGGGTAAACAATTCCTTGTGTTATTTACTGCACTTTACTTTTAAGTTCTGCATAATTCTTGTCTGCGCAGAATTGGACGTCGTAACATCCTGTGTGACATCGAAAGTCTGTTAACTAGAATTTCACAAGAGAGAAGGAAAATGAACATCCTATGGAACCCTAGAAGCAATCGTCCAAAGCTCTCGAGACCGGAAGATAAGCTGCACGAAGCCTCTTCACCTCTCTCTCATAGGCTGCCTCCATATCTACCTTCTCTTTGGCGAGTCGATCATACTTCCCCTTCCAAAACCTGGAAGACTGAGGAAGAAGAGAAGTCACCACATCATCAGGCTCGTCGATAACCTGATGCTCAAGAAACTCTATCAATGCATCCTTATCTCTAAGCTGCTGAAGTAGCTCCTCTCGCTCATGGACCCAAGCACGCGAACGGTCTTCATCTCTCAACTCCTCTACTCCTTGGTCAGGGAGGGTTGAAGGCCTAGCCATAACCATAGGTGTAGGTCTCGGGTAGTCATAAGGCATAAGGTACTCAGAAGCTCTCCTCCTAACCCACGAGGTATAGGGTTCCAAAGCAATACAATTCTTCAGACCAAGCTCTTTCCTTCCCTTCCTATGAATCTTGCGCCAAGCGCAGACCATCCTGTCCTTCAAGTTTTGGGGATCTTTACCCTCTTGAAAGAACACACCTTCTAATAGAATGTTATTAGGTTTATCCTTTAAGGGGAACCCAAGCTGACGACGTGCCAAAATAGGGTTGTAGTTAATCCCACCACATGTACCAAGAAGAGGCACATTGGAGAATTCACCACAAGAGTCAATAATCTGCACACCATCATATACACGGTTGTACCAAAAGATATCATCATTAGGGAGAGACATAAGTCTCGTGGACCACCGTAGACATACTTTGTTCTTCTTGAAGGCGACCGTCTGTGACAAGTGTGAAATAAACCACTTGTACAACAGAGGCAAACAACACACAATGGTACCACCACCCTTTGCATTCCTCATATGCAAAGAGAAATAAGTGTCACCCAACAGAGTCGGAACGGGATTAAGAGTAGAGAAAATCCTAATAGCGTTCACATCCACAAACTTGTCGATGTTGGGGAATAACACTAGCCCATAGATGAGAAGTACAAATATGGCCTCAAATGCGTCCTCACTCATGGCCTTCCCATACCGCTACAACAAACAAGACCTTAGACAACGCTTTTTTTAGCCTTAGACAGCGCTTTAAAGCGCTGTCTAAACCTCCGCTGCTAAAGGTTTAGACAGCGCTTTTTTAAATCTTAAAAGCGCTGTCTAAGCCCCCCCCCCCCCCCCTTAGACAGCGCTTTGGCCAAAAGCGCTTTATAAGACCCTCTTATTTTAAATTTTTTAGATATACCTTAGACAGCGCTTTTGAAAAGCGCTGTCTAAGCCCCACCCCCTTAGACAGCGCTTTGGCCAAAAGCGCTTTCTAAGACCCTCCTATTTTAATTTTTTTAGGTATACCTTAGACAGCGCTTTTCAAAAAGCGCTGTCTAAGCCCCCCCCTTAGACAGCGCTTTTGCCTAAAGCGCTTTCTAATCCCCCCTTAGACAGCGCTTTTTACAAAAGCGCTGTCTAAGGTATACGAAATTTTTTGAAGCTTTTGTTTTAATATTACACAAGTTTTTATTATTATTCAAATATAGAAAATTATATAAAAATAATTTTAAATTGCGGTCCACAACGATAAATATAACTCCCGTGTAAAAGATGTTAAGGTCACCGCATAACCGACGCTGTTTCAACCGCAATCTTTATAAATATAAAAGTTGAGAGTATGTTTATTTACCACAAACATGGCAATTTGAGTGGAAGAGCCCAATGCAACACCTAAGGAAATGTCCTGCAATCATGAAATCAGTTTAGCTTCACTAGAATAATTTTTTTTTCTTTCAATTCAACAACTTTATAGCTTGGAAAATATGAATTTAATCATATCTTAGATGAAAGGATTAAGCATAGAATTGATTATAAGTCTGTAAATTCTCACCAGCTTGTTCTTGAAAGCAAAAATGATTGCTCCTGCATGTTCAGCCGCATTGCCAACTATCGGAAGCAAGATTATGCTGAGAAAGCTCACAGATAAACCCCATGAATCTGATGCATCCTGTTAAGAATCGTTTATAAGCTATTTTCATATAACCTATAAGCTGTTATTATAAGCTATTCTGAAGAGTTTATGAAAATAAGTTGAAACATTACTATAAGCTCTATCAAACTGTCTTACAAGTACTTATATCAGTAGATATAATCAATTCAAACAAATCCATAGTACATAAATGCACCACTAACACCCTTCAAAAGCACCAACCTATCCTCCATTACTCCTTGAATCTTCATTTCCTGCCAAATAGAATCTCAAGAGTCAAGGTTCAGAAAGAACCAAATCTTAAATTTTTTAACAAACTTTGAAATTTTCTTACCTGTGGCATGTCGACAGAATACACAACTTCGTCGAAGGTTATCGAATGTGGTTCGAAAGGAAGAACCATTCCTCTTTTCTGTCTGCGGCTAGAGGATTCCCTCGACTGTACCCCCAGTTTAAATCATGCATATTCACACAGCCATTCAAACTCACACGTGTAAGGTGAGTGCAGCAAGAAAGAAGCTCTTCTATGGCCTTCTGACACAAAGTTCCATAAGACAAGTCCAACTCCTGAAGAGCTAGTAAAGCACCCCCCTTGTAAAGAGGTTCAAGTGATGAGTCAGTGAGAAATTTGCATGCCTACAACTTTAATACCTTCAAGAAACAATAATGACAGTCAGAAAAATACAGAATAATTATGAGTCTCATACATCACTCCATAACCTGTGGATCAAGGAATGTGTAAGTAAGTGTCTAACAACATTGCATTTTATTAAACAAAATAATCTTAGAAGTTTTGCAGACTATTCCCCCCACTCTTTTCTGTCCCCTTCTATCTCTCTTTTTCCAATCAGTGTCTGCATCTTCATTGCTTCAGGGGCAGGAAGCAATGGAAAACCAAATATATGGTTCTTTTCAAGTCCAAAAACATAAAATAAAAAATTAAAATTATCAAAAAGTTTAACAGATGGAAAACCATCTATTCCAAGATATGCCATCACCTCCAAATTATAACCAGTACAGTCATGAGTGAACCAATTAACATCATAACCACATTATGCGTTGATAAAACCAAACTACATTTAACAATGGGGAAAATGAACCAAATTCAGGTTCGCAAAGATTAGAAGGGGGAATTTTCATCAGTACAGTTGTGTGTGAACCAATTAACATCATAACCACATTATGTGTTAATAAAATCAAAATTACATTTAACAATGGGGAGGATGAACCAAATTCACGTTCACAAAGATTGGAGGAAAAGTAAAGGACTGAGTTTCCTTGGATAGACATTTTATTTAAGCTCTCATTCAATAAGCTATTTTAGAGTTTTATTGTGTTAAAAACAACTAATGGACATGTCACATTATTTCCAGCTGTATCCAATTCCAAACACTAATACAAGTATTTAAATCCTAAGATAGGCACAAATGAGCTCTTCTAAACAAGTTGTGTGTATGTGGTAATATAATAACTTCCCTATGTTTATTAAACTAAACAACCACTTTCTATATTTTTTTTTGGGTGGTGGGTGGTGGGGGGGAGGAGGTTCTCAATGTACAATTTGTAATATGCTAGACACTCAAATTAAAATATATGATATTTTTACCTTTAGCTGTGAACAAGAGTCAAAAACAGGCTGCAGATTCACCAAGAAAGTGTATGATAAGTCAAGAAGAGCTAAATTTGGGAGCCACTGCAGGGAACAGATTCCATCTAACCCGATCGACGGGCATGACATCAATATTAATGACTCAATTAGTGGACATGCACGGGTGGTAGCAGACAAGCAATCATCAGTGAGTTGACTGTAATTCAAAATAACAAACATCAGTTCATACTCCATACACAAGCAGGATAACCAAGAAATAACAAAGTATCACCTGCAAAAGGAAGCATCAAGAGATGTCAAGAGAGGCCAAAATGGTAAATATCGGCTGCTATTGCAGGTTTTTCCGCAATAACGGCACCGCAAAGTGACCGGTATGGCAGGATTTTGCCTCTCCGTCATGGACCGCCATCAACAACACTGTCTGCCACACGGACAATCCCACTCTCTCCTTTCCTATTCTTCAAGCTTCAACCCACTGCATATTAGGTTTAGGGTTGTTGTGTAACGGTCCATTTGGCCCAGAATTCTCATTTGGGGTTCTAACATATGCACCTTACAAAATTTAGTTACTATTTACACGTGCAAAAATAGATAATAAACTAGACATCACATAATCTAGCTCAAAAGGATGAAAAAGAAGCTGGTCAAATACTACTAAACATTTTGAACTTTTGTATTTACTTTAAAAAGGCAATTCTGAAATGCCTCTTTACAGTAGGTAAACTGTTATAGCTAGCCAGATAAATCTTTGCAAGTAAACAAACCTTTAAAGTATAGTACAGGAGGTCAGACATCCTAAATCCCTCATAAGCCATAAAATCGTCAGAATTCAGGCCATGGAAAAACTTTAGACTGGTATAACATTGGCGATTCATATGCATATATTCCTCAAACAAACAAGAATATTCCGTAATTCAACACAAATAAAAAGTTGAGGTACCTTCTCAGCTTGAACCACAACCATGAGACAACCAAGTATCTCTTGATCAGATAGTCGCGAAAATCTCACAATTGCACACCTACTCTGAATCGGCTCAATAATCTTAGACGATGTATTGCAAGCAAGCGCGAAACGAGTAGAATTAGAATATATCTCCATCGTCCTTCTTAAAGCTTGCTGTGCTCCAGATGTCATACTGATTCGAGTCCAAAAAAAAATGTTACAACAAAACTAAAATCCAATGAAAACAATAATGAATAAAGTAAGAACATTAATTGAATTAAATCACCGCCAAAATATAAAATAGACCTGTCAGCTTCATCGAGTATAACAACTTTGTGTCGGCCTGGAGGAAGTGTTACTTTCTTTTGAGCAAACATCTTGATCTTGTTCCTCACAACATCTATTCCTCTACAGCAGCAAAAAAAAATGTGAATATCTTGGTTAAACACTGTAACATCATTATTTCATGTGCAATAAGGGGAAAATTCGATACCTATCATCTGAAGCATTTAGTTCAAGAACAGCTTCTCTGTAATTGGGACCGAGAAGCTCGTGCGCAAGTGCGAGGATGCTAGTGGTTTTTCCAGTTCCAGGAGGACCCTAAAAAATGACAATAACAAAATTGGGAATTAGGGCACAGTGAAAAACTAAAGAGTGAGAGAAAACGAATGAGTGAGTGTGATGAATTGAAGAGTGGGGATGAGTGGTTTACTGATAAAATGAGGTTGGGCATGTTGCCGTCACGAGCGATGACTTGGAGCCGGGAGACGGCGTCTTCATTGCCGACGATGTCGACGACCTTGCTGGGTTGGTACTTCTCAACCCACGGTACGTCGTAGTTTGCGCTGTTGCTTGAGGATGACGATGCCATGCTGTGATGCTGAATACGAATAGCAAAACCCCGGACAAACCCTATATGACAAACTTGGAGGGAATTTCTAATTTCTAAGGTGGGAAAGTTTTTAGGGATACTCTTCCTAATTTATTTTATTTTTTAATTGAAAGACTTTAAACAGCGCTTTCTCAAAAGAGCTGACTAAGGTCTATATTTAAAAGCGCTTTCCAAAAGCGCTGTCTAAGGGGGGGTCTTAGACAGCGCTTTCTAAAAGCGTTGTCTAAGACCCCCCCTTAGACAGCGCTTTCATTATTTTTTTAGAACATTTTCCGTATTTTATTTTTATTTTAACCTTAGACAGCGCTTTCTTTTAAAAGCGCTGTCTAAGATGCGCTGTTAAAAAACCTTTTTGGCGTAGTGTACAAAGTAGCTTGAGCAATGAGGAAATTAGAAGGGAGACCTTGAATTCCACCTTTGGTAGTCATATGAGCACCCACAATAGATTCATCTATATGCAATAGATCAGCAATCTCTTGAGAAGTAGGGACTCTCTCCAAGCCACTGAATGGCAACTGATCTAGGATAGGTATACCCACAAGATAGGCATACTCCTTAAGCGTAGGCAAAAGCTGGAAATCCGGAAATGTGAAGCAACGGTACAAGGGATCATAGAACTGCACCAATACACTCATCATACCTTCATCCACCTGAGTAGCAAGAATAGACAGAAGCTTCCCATGATGAGCCTTGAACTCCAAGGGATCTAATACATAGGATGTCAAACTCCTTAACTCTTTCAAACCGGGTTGTCTGAAATTGTACTTCTTCGTATTCCTTCTTTGCTTATCCATGTCTGAAAATTTGCAAATAGACCTCTTAAGTTCCTTGAAAATTTTCTCATTGTTGATGATATGGATGTGTATGAATGCATGAACGCATGGATGCAACAATCACACTCAAGGATCAAGCAAATAACACCACACAAAGGTCATGGGATGGATCAAGTCATCCTTAATATCAATCATCCATTTTGGTGGATTATGGTTTACACCTTATCAACACCCAAGTTCCATTATATTAAGGATATACAAGAACGGATCAACCATGAATCAAGGGTTTGTTGCAAGTCACGAGCATGGAGTCTCGGTTAAGAACCACCCAAAGGGAGTGTACTACGGTTAAACCTGACAATCATGTTCTACAAGAGGTTCCCATAGTCATCATCCCATCTTTCGGATATTATCGGATAAACGACTACTCGTATTCCAAAAATATTCTCAAGAGAGACTCTTATGAATGTAGTATCGCGTAACAATCGTATCAAATCTTACACTTGAATGGCCTTCGCACTACGTCCTAAAAATAGGCCAAGATGGGCTTGGTAAACTAAGGTTCTTGGCTTCTAAGGCATATATTGGAAAGAGTAATGCCTAACCACGACTACTCATGTGACATTATTGATCCCAACATAACCTCCACCAAGTGAATGGGCTTTCAAGTCAACTTACTAAGGAATAACTCCACACAAGTCAACAAGACTATGCCATTCTCATATCATAAGTGCACTCGAGTTCGGGTATAGAACTCATCTCACAAGAGACCACCAAGCACACAAGCAATTAATATATTAAGCAATTCATACATTACAAACAATACAGTAATCCCAAATTTGCACAAAAATATGTCACAAATAATATATACAATACAACAAAACTGAAAAGTAGGCAAAAGCCACTAGGAAAATACACTCCCCAGCAGAGTCGCCACTTTTCTTTAGCGGGGTATTTGTTACCTTTAGATTTATTGACTATATCAAGAGTAAATCATACAATTCGAGTCACCACCGCACTTCTATTTATCCAAAGGAAAGATTAGAAAGCGAATAAAAACCGAGAAGTTTTATCAAATCAAAAACTAACAAAAATGTCAGAGATCTGGGTAAGGTGGTTGGTTATGCAATGGGAAGGTTTTAAGCACCTAAAACATTCTTAGTACTCTAAGGGATCCCTTTTCACTATGGTTGTAAGGTAGGTTGGTATTTGTGAAAAATATTTGTGCAAACATGATTGGGGAGATGAGAGAAGAATATACAAATTATTTACAATTTTGTGGTTGAATGGATAAACCCATTGCCTACGTACCATCTTAAAAAAGATTAGGATCAAAACCTCGTAGTTCGGGGTAAAAATCTCAAAGAAGTTGGTGAATTGATTGGACCAAAAGCCTTAAGGTCTTTTGTTATAAAAGGGAGAAAACTCAACCTAAAACCACAAATCCACCATGTGAGGAGAGCTTCAACATGCTAGTGAGGGGTTAACCCTATAATATGCATGGAAGACTTATAGTCCATCACTAAGGATATAGGTGAGTATTATATCAACCTCTAGGATAACTCAAACCTAATAGCTAATGTTTATGAAAAGCTTTGGCAAAAGTGGCCATTGAAACCACAAAAACAGTTGAGTGAGTTATATTTACCAATGAAAAGTATTCACAAAGTATGGTCAAAGTTGACTTAAGGATTCAATTCAAAATAAGTGTTATGAAAAGAAGTTGGAGAATCAAAACATTAATGCTTAGGTTTCTAGTTTTGAAAACAAGGTTAATGTTTGCACAAAAGTTTGGCTTGGGTTAGAGTGGAGGGAAGAAGAAGAATGGCTAAATCCTAAACATACAAATATGAAGGAAGAGAAATAAAACCACAATGGAGTTCCCTTCTTGAGATCATAGTAATGATCCAAGTAGCTCCATCCTTTGGAATTAGCATGCAATAAGCAAATAACTCAAGCAATCAAGCACACAAATCAATCAAGCTCCTAGGAATCTTCCAATGGCTTTTGTATCTCTCACTTTGGATGCTCATGACAATGGTTCTTTTACTTGACTCAAATTTGGGATCCCTAGCACAAGAACACACACATCAAAAAGTTCCACATAACAAATAAAGAATGGACAAGGGGGAGTTTAGAATTTGGTCCTTTCAATGTTCATCTTCAAGCTTTAAGCATTCTAAAGGCATAAGGTCTAGTTGCTCTTTGACATTTTAAGCACTCTAAAGGCATGAGGCCTAGTTGCTCTTCAAACTCCATTAGCTTAGGTAAGGTCCTAAAATCTAAGTCCTTTGTCCATTTGCATTTGGTTTACACAATCAAAACAAAACAAGCACAATAGTATATCCACAATAATGTGCTCAAATGAGCAAAAGGCAAATTGCATTAACATAAACATGAGCTCAAGTGAGCAAAGGACAAAAGCAAATGAAATAATGTACAAGAATATTAAATTGCATTAAAGTAAATTGCAAGAATTAAATGACTTGAATTAAAAGTTAATAGTCAATAGTTAGTGTTAGTGTGCCATAAGGCAATTTAGCGCTATGTTAAGCAATCGTAAGTGGACTAATGTAGTAGTCACACCTATCTGAGGCCGGTCAATAAAACTATAGGCAACAAACACAAGTTATAGACCATGACTAGTAAGCCAAGCTCCTACAACTTGCCATGCCAAAAGTAAAGAAGGATGATCTTGTATTGATTTAAGTTTTTTGCTTAACCAAGAAGCAACATATCCTCAATGCAAAGCCATTCACTTGATCTATGATCAAGATGAATTAGATTTAAATCAAGGAAGGTTAAGCCTCCCATATGTCAAGGCTAACAACCAATCTCTAACTCATTGATCAAAAAGAAAAAAAAGAAAAAGAAGATGAATAAGAATGTACATGAATTGAAATTTAAATGAAATAAGCAAAGTACATTGACCAAAGATAAATGGAATCAAGGTCAAAACAATAGTAAACAGAAGCAAAATGAAACTTAAAAGTCAAGAAACAAATAAAATATTTTTGGTATTTTTGAAAATTAAAATAATACTTGAATTAAAATAAACAATTAAAGGTCAAACTTCAAATCCATTTCAAATCAACTTGGAAAATTCCAAATGGATCATCCTAAGTTCAAGAAGGTCAAACAAAGTTTGACAAAACATTTCAGCATTTTTAGAAACCAGAAACTATTTTTAAACAATTAAAAAAGAATAAAAAATTACCTAATTGAACTAAAATCTCAAATAAATCTCAAATCAATTAATAAATTGATGAGAATATTTTTCATAGATCCATCATCATTCAAAGAGGTTAAGAAAATATTTTTGTATTTTTTTGAATATTGGAAACTATTTAAAATGAATTAAAAATAACCAGAAAAGAGAAAATTCACAAAAAATATCAAATGACAAAATAAAAAATATTTAAAATTATTTTTAGAAACTAGAATTAAAAAGGGAAATAATACAATTGGTCCCATATTTTTTGGATTTAAAATGAGAGAGATATGAATTTTTGAAATAAAATGGAATTAAGAAAATAAAATGAATAAATCAGAAATGCAAAAAAAACAGGCGCGTTAGATCTAATCTCATTAAATGACATGGCATATCCAAGGGTGGAGAGATGCGCGCGCATGAAAGACTCTAGTCAACTGAGCAACACAATGAATTATTAAAAGTCATAAGATCTGAAGGCCACGACTTAAACTAGAAACTCAATCAGACGGCCTGGATTCAATCTGGCAAAGGGACGATGGTGTACACCACCGTCTTCTCCGGCGAACATGCCAGCGCCGGTGGAAGTTGCAGGTCCAAAAATCTTAATGAAAATGAGTGATCCTCATATCATTGGAAAGCTGGGGTGATGTACATCACCCATGTGCCATTGGTTTTCACTCTAGATCCTCATAGGAAGAGAAATCAGATATGGAAAATAATGGTGTTCAATCTGAACTTGATGGATTTACAAAATTAAATGCACAATTCAATTGCCTCTTATGAGAGAACTTCAGAGGAGCCAATAACCACAAGAAATGAGCTATAATCAGTGAGTTTCGAATTGAAAAAGTTTGGATAGCAACCTTTGAAATGTAGGTCTATGAAGCACGATCTCTCCTAATTCTTGATAGCAGCTTGTTCTTGAGATGGAAATAGGGCTAGGCTAAGAAATTAGAGTCCAATAATCAACCAAGGAAGTTGAAAATTGGATCTGAAAAATTGAAATGAAATTTCAAAATTCCTTTTGAGTGAGGTTTGGATTGAGTTCTGCAGCATATAAGGCGCCTTGAGGTTAAGAAATGGTGAAGCTAAACATGTTTATTTATAGTGGAAGCTGATGCAAGGCATGGGAATTTCATGTGCATGTGTGATGAGGGCCTCCATGCATGGGCCTGTGCAGGCGCATGGAGGGCCCAAATCCAATTGATTTGGCATGCTGGAATGTAATTGAGCAGGTTTGGACGTGTACATGTAATTGAATTGGAGTGTGCATGAAGTTTTAACAATGTTTCCAAAAATGCACATGAATCTTCTCCTCTTCGAAAATGCATCTTCCCAAAATGAAACATGGCCTTGTGGGTAATGGTTGGAAAGGTCTTGACATGAGGAACAATTGTTATGTTGAACAAAAATCCATTTGGAGTTGGGAAATCAATGAAAACTGATCATAAAGTTCAAGGTGCAAAACATGTGCATGTGAAATTTGTCAAAATGGACCAACTTCAAGCCCTTTTGTTTCTATGATGAAAACTTCAAATGACAAAACCTTCAACATAAAAGTTATATATATTTTCAAGACAATTAATTTGGACTCAAATTTTGCATCATTTGGATTTTTGATGAGAAAGTTATGGGCACTTGAAGTTGGACTTTTTCACATTTCAATGCCTTTGGTCCAAAGTGACCTATAATGTTTTGCATTATCACATGTGTTTATTTTAGGATTATGAAATTTTTTTCAACCTAACAAATTAAGTAGACATCTTAAACTTTCCAATTCATTTGATCCCACCTCAAAATCATGAAAATGAGTGAGTTAGGTCCTTGGGAAGTTGACCCACAATTAGGGTTTCAGTCAAAATGACCTATAATGTTTTGAAATGGATGATGACCTTAAAAGCTTCAAATCAATTTTTTATGAACATGAACGTTGTTCATATGATTCTTAAGAACATTGTTTCTCTTGGGGTAATCTTCATTTGACAAACACATAAAAAGTTAGGTCTCAGTGGATTTCAAAATAGTTAGATGAATTGATTGATCAACTTCTCAAGTCCAAACTTCACATCTTGATGAATTGATGATTGAGGACACTCAAATAAGCTCAAATATGCATGAAATGATGAATGAAAGAACTTCCCTTAATTGTATTCGATCATGGGTTGAGGTTGCTTCATGAGCAAGGCACAGTTGATACATAGATGAATTAGGGTTTCCTTGGGAAACAATCCTCAAGCCCTTTGGTTTATCTTGGTCAAATTGATAAATTGAGATACTTGGGAGGCATATATGATGAATTGGAGCTTTGTGAACCATTTGCATGCTTGCTTTCAACTTCATCTGGCCATTCTTTGAGCATAGGGGCCTCCTAGGAGCCTTGGATCTAATGATTGCTCAAGCTACAAAACAAAAGATGTTAGTGACATATTTTTGTGCTTTTGGTTAGTAAAAAAAATGAGAAAAGCAATAATATACAATTCAAGCATGCTTGGTGGTCTCAAGCCAACTCACATAAATCCCAACCCTAGGGTTAAGGAACCAAGATGCTATGATCCTTGAGGCAAATGCAATGTGCAATGATATGATGCCATGAGGGATCTTAGGGTCAAAATTAGGGTCTTACAGTTTTTACCCCCGAATTGACTCTAACTTACCTTCGTGAAAACAATTATTTAAAATTCATTTTAGGGTCAATTAAACTCTAAGAAGTTAGAAGATTTTATGAGATTTTTTAAGAGATTTTTTCTTTCATGAAATTGCGAGTTGCATGAAATTGTAAGTTTATGGGGTGTTATATTATGAAAAAATTTATTACCCACTCTTACATTTGGCAAAATATTCCAACTTTATCCTTGTATGACTTTAATTAATTTACTATTTTATTTTTTATTATTCATTCAAGTTTTTCAAAAATTTGAAGGAGTTTACATCCCGCAAATATTTATCGGATAACTATCAAAAATGTCATCCAATAATTTTTTTTTACCAAATAATTTGATTTATGTTATTCAGTTTGTATTTTGTTTTTAGCGGAGAACCAATTGTGTAGTTATCTGGTATGGAATTTTTTTAACTATATTGAATAACTTTGTAGAATGTTATCTGATGTATTACATTTGTGTACCAGAATACGTATTGTTAAGTTATCTGGTGAATCACATTTTGTTAATTGAAAATCTTAAAGGTAAATTATTCGATAGTCATTTTTGTAAATCTTTTAAACTTTTTTTATGTTGCGGCTATGAAAATTTCTTTATAGATGTGCGATAAAAACAAATATGTGTAGATACCTTTGATGCATTTTCAACAACACAAATATTCAATACACGATAAAAGGTGATAAGGTGGATTAAATAGGTTGGAATTAGAAATAAGATAATTATTGTAATCACTCGTTGAGATACCTAAACAGACAAGAGATGGAGAAACAACAAAGTAATATTTGGTCGTGATAAAGCTGGGAAATACAAGGATGTAGATAGTGGAACAAAAAGTGTCACTAAAAAATGTGGTTGTCCATTCAAAATCAGGTCAACACCGTTGAAATATGGGTCTGGATGGAAGTTTGATTTAAAATGTGGACTCCATAACCATGATTTACCTAATAGTTTAGAAGGTCATTCGTTTACTGGTAGGCTAAGCGTAGATAAGCGACAACATTTTGTTTATTTGACAAAACGTCATGTTTCACTCTGAGACATATTATTTTCCTTCCAAGAATGAGATCCAGAGAATGTCACTCAAATCATGCAAATATATAAACATAAAAGCAAGTTACAAAAAGAGATAAGAGGTCATAGAAGTGAGATATAACATTCATTTAAACAGATAGAATACACATGTTATGTTTACTAGAGCAGAAAAAAAGGTGACTCAAAAATTGCGAGAGATATTTTTTGGACCCACCCAAATTCAATGAAGTTGTTGAATATTTTTCCTATTGTGTTAGTTATGGACAACAATTACAAGACAAACAAATATAGACAACCTCTGCTTGAAATAGTTGGCAGGACGTCATATGAGTTAACATTTGATATTGCGTTTGCCTATATGGAATTTGAGCAGAAAGATAAATTTTGTTGGGTGTTGGATAAGCTGAAACAATTGTTTGTCAAGAAATATTTGTGTCTATAATTGATTTTGATTGATAGAGATCTTACTTTGATAAAAGCAATTGAAGTTGTGTTTCCTATGACACTTAATTTGCTTTGTCGATTTCACATTAACAAAAATGTTGGTTCAAAATGCGAGAAATATGTGGTGAATGACATGAAAAAGGAGATAGACACATTATGGAATTGTGGGCTAGTGATGAGGTTAAGTATCAACAACGATTGCAACAACGGTCGCAACAACTTGAGCGTGTATGTGTAGATTGTAGTGAATTTATCTATTATGTAAAAGACACATGGTTGACTCCTCATAAGCTTGGTTTTTTTGGAGTATGGGTTAATCAAGTGATACATTTGGGTAACACCACGACTAATAGGTATGTACCATTAGTATATGTATGTTATATTTTTTTATGTGTTTGTTTGATTTTATTTTATTTTTTTCATTTTAGGGTTGAGTCTGCTCATTGAAAGTTAAAATAGATGTTAGGGAATAATATAGGTGAAATTGTTAATTGTTGGAAGGCTAGGAATAACAACTTGAAGTTACAATTGGAAAACATTAGAGCTTATTTCATAAAAAGTTTTTATGAAGTTGAGCACATGCACACTAGTCCATTTTATAATAGTCTGTGTGGATCAGTATCCAAGGTTGTTTTGAGACGCATTGTTGAAGAGCTATTGAGGGTTGATTATGTGGGAACCAACAATAAAATATGTGGATGTACTCTTATAACATCTTATGGGTTTCCTTGTGTGTATAAGTTAGGAAGATACACACTTTGTGTTATACCAATACCAATAGATAGTGTTCATGTTCATTTAAGAAAACTAAGCATGGAAGTTGAGTTTGAGGTAGATGTAGATGATGGATCAGAGATGGATATGAGTAGTTCAATATATTAATTTTTAAAAAGGTTTAGGTCACTAGATGTTGTTGGTAAAGGAGTGTTAAAAAGTAGGATTTGTGAAATTGCTTACCCTATATCAACTTCAATTTGCCTACCACTTGAGAAATTAAAAACCAAAGGAGGAGTGAAGAAGAAAGGGAAGAAACTAATGGGATGTGATGTTTATAAAGACCCTTAATATCATGGGTATATTGATCAAGCATCTCAATCTTCAAAGAGGCCATGTACACAACTATCTCAATCATCTCAGACTTCTAAGAAGCAGTCACAATGAAAGAAGAAACCAACTTCAAAGAACCAATTCATTCATCAATTTACTAATCATATTAGGCAATATATTAAAGATGTAGTTAATGTTGTATCAGATGGGAATTGTGTATTTAGAGTCATTGCATCATTGCTTGGATATAGTGAAAATGGTTGGCCAACTGTTTGCCAAGACTTGGAAAATGAAATAAGAGACTCAGAAATATCAAGTTTATATGAGAAGTTATTTGGAGACCAGTTATCAGAAGTGAGAGAATCTTTAATGATATCAACTTTAGGTTCTCATCCACAAGAGAAATGGATGACACTACCAGATATGGATTATTTTATAGTGAATCGCTATAATGTCGTTCCTATCTTTTTAGGAAATCTGTGCATGACTTTTTTTTCCTATGACAAGTTCATATTCACAGACGTCTTCATTTATTGCATTGATTTTGTAAACCAAAATCATTGGGTTCAGGTACTTACTTTATTTATGTTTTTTAAATTTATGACTTACTTTATTTATGTTTATTAATGTTTGCATTATTTTCTAATCAGGTTAATATGAAAGAAGGGTTTTTGTTGCCAAAAGTCACATTAGATTAGAAGAAGTTTTGTTCCCCGATAACAACATCTTGGATGTTAGGATTTGCATGACTTCTACAACATCGACAACTACTTACGTCTGTAGTACCATATAATGTTAGCTTAACATAATAGTATGTGATTAAAACATGAATAAAATTTTAAACCATGTCAATGAGTTTTAATCCATATGTCTCAAGTAAACATATAAAAGACAAAATAAAATATAAGTCTCAAACTAATACATATGCAAGGTAGAAACATAGGTTGACTTTCCCTCGCACCTCTCACCAAAATGGCATAGTGGAAAGAAAGCATAGTTACATTGTGGAAATGAGGCTTACTTTGTTATGTCATTCTTCCACTCCCATCAGGTTTTAGGATCATAGATTTGTTAAATCAATTCACATTATTAATAGGCTCCAAATTTATGGCTTAACCAAATTCTACCCCCCATTTTCGTGCCTTGTATCACAAGTTACTAGGCTAATAATCTATCAAAGTATTTTGCCTATTTTCCTTTTACAAGAACTGACCATCCTATATTAAAAATGGCCAAAACAGGTCATTCCAAACCTAAATATTTTGTAACATATGGGGAATCATAGTATATCAATAAAGCTCTATCTCAACTTTGTTGGTTGAGGAATATGGAGTAGAGAAACGGTCTAGAGGGGGTAAATACACCCTTATTAAAAATTCAATCGATTTTCCAAAAATAGAATATTTGAGGTTTTTCAAAATTGTGCGTGGAAGTCTTAAAGTGAATATAGAGATCTTATACTTGTATTGAAGTTCAACCACGTTGACAAATACATAACTCACAAAATTCACAGATTATTCAAAGACAATGATTAATTGAGTAATTGTAGATTATAAGAGATATGTCTTATACAATTTATTCAATTAATATTGGATTCTAACAACACTAGTTTTTTAGAGTTTAAATAATACTAAAGCTCAATTAGGAACTAATTCTGACAAAAACCTAAACTTACGTAATAAATCGCTAATAACTGAATAAACGATAAACTACACTAAGCATTCAAAACCTAAGCATGCAATTTTCCTACAAAAATTAAAATGTGTGTGTGTGTGTGTGTGTGTGTGTGTGTGAGAGAGAGAGAGAGAGAGAGAGAGAGAGAGAGAGAGAGAAAGAGAGAGAGAGTACACCAGGATGTATATTAGTTTAGAATTCATCCTCGCTTTACCTACTTCACTCTTTAATGGATTCCTATTGGAACCTATTTTGTTCCTTTTTATTATGACAAATATTGCAAGAGTTCACACAATAAATAATCCACAATAATGTTGAGAAAAATAAATCTCCTATCTGGATCTTGATTTCTATACATCCTAATGCTAAACTTTTATGCGTAATATTTACTCGATTCACGCTTCTCAAACTCCCAACCTCACCAATTTGTCCACTGTCTTCGTGTGTGGCAATCACCCTTTGATCCCACCAATTTCTTGAGAGATGAGCTATCTTAAGATTTGAGAATAACTCCACGTTATATGTATATCCTTCCACACATTCACTACCAAGATCACCTGGAGAGAAGAACCTCATTATTTTCACTGGAACTTGTCAGCACCAATGACAATAACCTCAATCTTGCAAGCTTCCTGAAAACCTTACCAAACTTTCAAGAACGATTAGTTTCAAGATATCATATCCCTCAATCAATTACAAATCTCTCATTATTAAGATCTGAAATCAAAACTAGAGGTTGAAGATGAAAGAATTTATGTTGCAAGAGTTTTTGAGTTTTCAAAAATGAGAGGGTGTTGATTTCACAAAAAATAACAATGTAGATTATGAAATTCTGTAGAGTTTTTAAGTTTAGTTTGAAATGAGATGATAAAATGAATTTATATGTGTTTGAGATTAAACAAATAAATGGATGGAAAGATTTAGTTATATTCGAGTTAAGAACATTTCATGATTTGAGTTAAATGAGCAAATGAAGTGGAATAAGAAAACATGAAGAATTTGACCCATTTCTCATGTGATTCGAATCACCTTATAACTTTGATTCAAGTCAGAGAGGCTAGTGATTTGAATCAAGTACAAAGTATGATTTGAGTCAATTTGGACAAAGTCAAACAGAGAAATGTGAAAAACTGTCTGATTTGAGTCAAGTGTAAAGTTTGATTCGAAACAAATGAAGCAGAGGTGACCCAGATCTGTCTGATTCGAATCAAGTGCATCTTGTGATTTCAGTCACATAACTGCTTGATTAGAATTATGTTAAAAGTCTTATTCTAGTAAGTGTGTTTTAAAAACTTTGGTTTGCCTCTGTTCAATTTGATTTGAGTCAAGATATGTACATGATTCGAATCATGCACACAAAATCTCAATTTTTCATGACTTTCAAAATACTTTGAGATTTTTCTTTCCATCTAACTTAAACCAATAACATACATGGTTCTTGTTCCACTAACTCAAGCAATTGAGTAAACACATCATGATCAAACTCAAATATAAAAATTACTTTATGCATGCTAAAAATGAATCGTTTCAAAACTTGTTCAGAGATGTGTAATCATGAAGGAGATTGAATAAACAAAACGAAACAAAAGCGATATGACAAGCAAAAAAACCATATTGGGGTTCTTCCCCTGAATGTATTAGGGGACATACAACTTCAAACTTGAGTGGCGTCAAGATATGCAACTTGAATATGATGCTCTCTTGGCCAATCAGACTTGGACTCTAACACCTCTCCGACCTCTTAGAAAACATGTTGGATGTAAGTTGGTTTTCAAAGTCAGGGAAAATGTTGATGGAAAAATGAACAAGTGAAAAGCAATGCTTATAGCCAAAGGCTGCCATCAACAATTTGGCATTTATTTTAATAAAACTTTTCTCTAGTTGTGAAGCCTACCACAATCATAGTGATTCCAAATCTTTCTCTGACCAACAAATGGGAACTTCAACAAATTGATATCAACAAGGCCTTTTTGAATGGTCTCTTATATAAGAGGTTCATATGTCTCAACCACTTGGCTTTGAAAAGCAGGATTCTACCTTGGTTTATAAGTTGAACAAAGTCATATATGTGCTTAAGCAATCTTAAGGGCCTGGTATGGAAAATTAGTTCAAGCACTGATTCAATTTGGCTTTCTTCACAATAGATGTGATCACTCTTTATTTATCTACTCTCTTCACACTACGTTTTCTCTTAAAAAGTTTGGGAAACTTGAGTATTTTTTAGGCATCAAAGTCAAACATCTTCCTAATAGTATTATGCTTATTACTCAGACCAAATACATTCGAGACTTACTCATTCGAGCCAAAATGTGCAATGCAAATGATGTTATTACTCTTATGCCGAGTGCATGTAAAACTTAGCAAGCATGGTTCATCTAGACTCTCAGATTCTTATCAATATATATCAATGGTTATGGCTCTTCAATATGTCATCTTACAAGACCTAATATTTCTTTTAGTGTGAATAAAGTTTGCCAATTCATGTCCCTTCTAATTCTCATTGGTCTACTGTGAAACGATCTTTCGTTATCTAAGTGCCACCATCACACATGGGTTACTTCTCACTCCAGCTTCATCATCATAAAAGTTCTCTCTAAGGGCCTATAGTGACTCAAACTATACAAGTAATCCAAATGATCTTCGATCTACCTCGGGCTTCTGCATCTTTTTTTGCCCAAACATTGTGTCATGGAACTCCAAGAAGTAACCACTTGTTGTTAGATCAAGTATTAAATTTGAATAGTGTTCTTTGAATCACGCTACTTCATAACTGCTTTGGATTGAATCTCTGCTCAATGAACTTTTCGTGTCATTTCATTCTCCCACTTTTCTTTGTGATGATCTTAGTGCAGTGCTCTTGTCACACAGACTAATCCTTCATGTGAGGACAAACCATATTGATCTAAACATTCACTTTATTTATGAGACAATTACAGCAAAAAAAATGAAGATATAACATGTTTCTAGTAGTGTGCAAGTGAAAAATATCCTCATTAAATCTCTTGGCATTTGGAGTTTTTCAAGATATTCTGACTAAACTTAGGCTCAGAACTTACATTCCTCCTTGATCTTGTGGAAGAGTATTAGAAAAATAGTTTAAGATTATATCATATTATCTAAAAAAAATTATAGATTATATAAAGATCTTGTATGATTAAACATTTCTAAACTTAGATCACAATGCATATATGTAGAAAGATGTTTGCAAGGTGACATATACTCTCCATACATGAGACCCATGCACAAACTCCTATAATAATGAGAGTGCCCTAGGTTGTAAACTCAAGTCATTAATGCACAATACTAATGAAGTTTACACAATTTTATCACTAAAATATCATCTATCTAATTGTTTATAATTATCATCTTATTATGTTTAAAAAAATGACGGACGCATGAAAAAAATTGAATGACAATATAGATTTTCCCAAATTCCGTTACTTATTGTCGGAGTGTGAACTGCAACAATGGTGTCACAAGGTAAATAACTTAAATTATTAATGCTTGTATTTTTTAATTATTAACTTAATTGAATGAAATTATTGTTAAGTTATGCTCAGGGCCTGAACCACATATTTCAATTATTTTTTAATATTATAAAGTATTAACTGTGATTCAATACAACATAATTTTTACTGTAAAAAAAACCTTTATCTAATTGTTTAAAATTATAATCTTAGTATATAAAAAAAGATCAATGAGAGTCTCCCAAGAAAAAATGGATTAAAAACTCAAAAGAAAAATCTTTTATGGCCAATTAGAAAGGAGAAGAGTGTGTTACTTTTCAAAATGTTTTTCTTTATGCCAATATAGGAAATAATGCGAATGATGTCTGACGATGAAGTATTTATGAAAGTATACCTATTTTGAAGAAGGGGTGCAACAAACCATTATAGGAAGTACTAAAATAAAGGTTTTTAAGATGGATGATTATGTGATAAGTTGTTGGCCCAACCCAATAGTGATTGTGGAATTAACAATTTACCTCTCACCCCACATTTATGAGAAATCTTCCTGTCACCCCTAAATTCTACTTCGCACTCCACACTCCTATGTTTTTATTATAATATCCATTGTGATTTTTCATGTTTTTGAAAAATTTGCGTGTTTTGGATTTTTGAAATTTCGAGTTTTTAATGGATTTTTGAGGGACTATGAGTTTTTGTCGGATTTAAAAAAAATTATCGGATTTGAACTATCCGATTTTTCAAATACACTGTCGAAATTTTCAAAATCCAATGAGTTTTTACAGGATTTTTTAAATACACATCCGAATTTTTCAAAAAGTATGAGTTTTACCAAAATTTTCAAAAAGTCTATAAATGTTTAACGATTTTTAAAAAATCTATGAATTTTTATCAGAAAATATACAAGTTATGATTATATATATATATATATATATATATATATTCCCTAAAGTTGTCTCGGTATGTAAGTAAAAACTGCTTATGAGGAAAAGGTTGTATTAATGTCGTGTCATTGTGTTACTTTCAAGAGATATTCTTGAGAAATCAAGTTTTTTTTTGTTGAGATTAATCAGTCTTAAAATCTTTATTTAGTTTTAGAACTTAATCTGAAAAAGTTATATTTATTTATTGAGACCAGTCTGAAAAATCTCTAATCGGTTCGGTAGCTTAGCTCAGCCTGTGGAAAATCATTTTCTTTTAGTTGGGGATAAGACATAGTAAAATCTCTAGATCTGCTTGTATCAAAGACTCGTGTGCATAATGTGTAGAAAGTCAAGTTTATAGTTAAATATCAAAAAGATCTCTTGAGGATGGGAGTAGGTCAACGTTCGAACGAACTTGGATAATTCTCTGGTGTCATCTCTCTAATCCTTACCTCTTTTTTTCTGCTATTTACTTTACTGCTTTTTTTTCCGCTGCTTTTCACTATGATCTTAAAATACTAACAATATTTATTTTCTAAGTGTCATACTCCTATTTTGTACCCCCAATTTCTTTATTCATTTTCTCAATTCATTTATATTATTTAATATTGTATATATTGCATTTTTTAAACATGGTTCATCAAAGTCAAAACCAGAGGCAAGAAGAATGATTTGTGCAAAGTCTCCAACTTATTCATTTCCAATTTCATCTCTTCATTTCATTGCATTTTTAATTTTGTCATCATTTGAAATTTATAAGTCATTTTTAAAATAAATAGAAAAAGTTCATCTTTTATTCATTTTTTATATGTCATTATTCATTGCATTTTTGCATTATGAAAGATCAAAATGAAGTGAGTTATAAATCACACCAACCATTTTATCATTATGGCGTCTCATATTTTACCTCATCTTCATCACATAAAAACACATCAAAATGTAAGTTTACATAACCATGTCCATTTAAATTTCCATCACCATTATAATAAAATTCAACCTTAATGTCCATTTCACATTATAATTTCCCCATACACTACATTCATACACCTACATCATCATCATCATCTAGCAACACCAAAGCTAAAATTCAATATCACCTTTATCATTCAAATTCAAGCATGTCCATAAACTCATTTTCTAAGCATTATTATCACTATCATTCAAAATGCAACAAAACTAGAATTTAATGTCACATTCATATAACGTCATCCTTAGCTAATGAAATCAAACTCGAGTTTCCATTCATTCATACACTTACATCATTATCATCTAACATGAACAATGTTTCATTTTCATCCATCCATTACAATATCATGTTCAAACTTCATTATCATCATCATTCAATTCAACAATAACCATGTCGAATTTTCTTATTATCCACCATTATCTAAAAAACAAAAGCCAAAAAAAAGTGAAATGAAAATGGCAAAAAAAAAAACAAAGGAGCAACATACATTACTACATCTATATCATCATTCATCACCATCATACATTCATCACAAGTAGTGAAACTGAATTCGAATTAAAATAAAATAAACCAAATTCAAAGTGAAATAAACCCTACTTTATTACATGATAAGCGTGATACATAATTTCCAGAAGTTGAAGAAGGAGAGGAAGCAGACACAAAGAAAAGAAGGAGAATAGTGAAACTAAGAACATACATGAAGGTGACGCCTCACTAGAGCTCTCACCGAAAACCTGGAAATTCCAAGTTCTGACGACGTATTTTCTTTAGTTTCCTTTGATTTTTTGTAGTTATAAACGCTTCTCCTTGCATATTTACTACTTTTTCTCTTTCAATTGATGTAAATTTGTTTGTAATTGTGAAGAATATTGGAATTGAGATTTTAGGGTTTTTGTTGGGGGAAGGTTTGATCTGCTTGATTCATGTTTGATTTGGTTGTTTTGAGTTCGGATTCGTGATGAGGAGAGAAAATGAGTTATGTTGATGAGTTTTGGTTTCAACACATTTTTTGTAAATCTAGAAAAATTGTGGATGAACATTCATGTTGTTCATCACTTTGTTCATCTTATGTGCCGTGTTTGATCCAAAACTGTGTGAAATGTGAGTGGTTTTGGTGTTTGTTGATGAGAGAAAGAGAGAGAAGGGTCGTTGATGAGAGAGAAGGGTCGTTGATGAGAGAGAAGGGAAAAAGAAAATGAGGAGCACATGCTCCAATTCCTCTTTTGATTCGGTCTCCATATCCTTCCACATGGCGCTCAAGCCTCCCTTGAATCTGTATACTTGACCCTTGGCCATGGGAACCCCACCTTTCATACCATGCTCCCTCTTTTCCAACCCTTGGATCATGTTAGTGCTCCCCTGGCATGCTGATCCAACATACTAGGATTGAGTCATTACTTTGACTCTATTGGACTCTTGGGAATGGGTTGAGCGCGCTTTTGGGCCTTTTTGGCCCTGGGCCATACTTTTCTCACCCCCTCTTTATTTTTGATACTACGTTTTTTTATTATTGTGTATTTTTTTGTTGTTGACTTTTTGGTGGGCCTTTAGCCCATTCTCTCTTTTTGCTTCATTCATCACTCCCATTGATTTCATGCACCCCTTCCCATTTATTGTTTTATTTATTTATTTTATCACATTAATTTATTTCCATTATTTGATTAATAATTAAATCATTTAATAAATAAAATCAATCATTTTCAAAATTAAAACCCTTGATCAACATCAAGCTTTTTCAAAATCAAATTCAAAACCTTTTTCACTACCAAAATCAAACCATTTTTCAAAATAACGCAAATCAAAACACATGATCGATATCAAGTCCTTTTCAAACTTAAGCGTTTCGAAATCTTATTCGCAATAAACAATCGAGTGAAAAAGGATTAGTTGGACGTAATTATCCTTCCTAGTCCACAAGTATTTGGATGATTGTCGTACTTAGCCTACAATTCGAGTATCTGTCTTCCATTCAAAAACACATTTAAAATAACTAAATCTAGTTCATTATTTAGTGGAAGAAAAATATTAGTTGGACGTAATTATCCATCCTGATCCCAATTATTTGGATGATGGATGAACTTAGCCTCCCATTCGAATACTTGTCTTTTCTGTTAAGGAAACATGACTTAATTCGCCATACAAATTTCATAAATACCTTGGACAAAAAAGATTATTTAGATGTGATTATCCATCTTAGTCCCTAGTAATTGGACGATAGTCGTACTTAGTCTACCGTTCGAGTACTCATCATCCACTCAAAAACATACTTAACCAATCCAACTATCTATTCCCTCCCCGCGCGATCGAAAACCTTTTCACAATGAACAATGTTTGATCCATTCTAGGGCGATACAAATAATGCTTAATCCTCCCCCTCATAGGAGCGAGATTCAACATATCATCAAGCATTATAATAAAAATATATAAAACACCTACGTCTTGCCCAGAACTACGTAGCTTTGAATTCCTCATCGCACCTGAGGATACGTAGGAGCAAGACTCTCAATCTTGTCAAGCACCCTAATAAAAAACTTATTTTAGTCCTTTCTTTTTTCCTCTCAAGTTTTCAATATATAGAAGAAAACAAATAAACATAAGTTAACATTATTATTCACAAAAACAACTAAATGGTTCTTGTTGAGTACAACAGATATCAGGGGTGCTAGTACCTTCCCCTTGCATAACCGACTCCCAAACTCGAATTTGGTTGTGAAGACCATTTTCTTTTTCTTTCAAGGTTTTATCGATATTTACCCTTTCCCTTTTGGGATGAATAAACTTAGGTGGCGACTTTATTACTGTTTCGAGCGTGGGAACACACGTGGTATTTTCTGTGTCACGACAATTGGCCACTATAATGGGCATGTCTAGAGAGTCGAACCTAGTTTAGTTTGATTTGCGATGAATGTTAGCTTTGCTTACTTGCTTCTTTCTATCTTCTTTTATTTTAAATCTTTGTACTATTATTATGGTCTATCTGCTATTGGTTCTCATATACTGTGGTGGATATTCTGGTTTCTTTAACACTTTATGAGGAAGGCTCTGCACCCGAGTCTCGAGAAGAAACATAAGATATGACAAGGTTGCGTACTTCCAACCTACTGGACATACTTGTCTTGTTGGGTTTACATGAAAACCTCACTTATAGTAGATCCTCTTGAGGATTTTTTCATACAACAAGTAATTTGTTATAGGTGGCAATATTTTCATATTGGTATGTGACTCTAAGAACCTTTATAGAACTCTAAACTCGTGACTATTAGAATTGATGGTTGTGTAATGTTGGCCTACTGGACCTACTTTTCTCATTGGGTTGGCACGAAAACCTCACTCATAATAGATCCTCTTGGGGATATCATTGTCCAACAAGTAATTTTGCTAGTGGAGGTAATTATTCCAAGAAAGACCCATCACTCTGGGAACCCCGCCTAGAACATAAACGTTTACGGTTGCATAGTGTTGGCCTACTGGATGTACTTACCTTATTGGGTAAATGCGCAAACCTCACCTAGAGTGGATCCTCATGAGGGTATTATCATCTAGCAAGTGATTTTACTAATGGGGACAACGGTCTCGTGTAGGATCCATGACTCTAGGAGCCATCTCAAACCCTAGAGCCGCCTTGATCACTGTGTGTAAAGCAATAAGAATCATTCTGGAAATCTATACATGGACTTGTTTGGAACCACCTGGCTCTACAAACCCAAAACACGCATAGCATTGCACTGCATATATAAAAAAATTAGCATATGTTTTTAGTTTCTAGGGAATCTAAGGACTTAGATTGTGAGCATCTGAAGCAAAATGAGTTCAGAAAGAAGAAGTATACTCCCACTAAAGTTCATAGTTCCCAAAGTAGAAAGCTTGATAACCTTGAGTGCTAAGTTGACCACTATCAACCAGGAAGCTTTCAGAAAAGACTATGGGGAAATACTTGGCCTACTGACAATGAATGTGAATGTAAGAGCTCATGTCTCCCTTGCCAAATACTATGACGCCCCCCTCTGATGCTTCACCTTTCAAGACTTCCAATTGGCTCCAACCATAAAAGAATTTGAAAGAATCTTGGGTCGCTATCTAAAATATCATAGTCTGTTCACAAGTTAATAAGAGACTTCTTCACCAAAGGTGATAACCTCGGCTCTGAATCTTACTGTGAGAGATGTGGCAGAGAACCTAGAGATTAAAAGGGATGGTCAAGGGTTTTCAAGGAAATTCTTGGAAACCAAAGCCCTAACACTATAAAATGACAAAAATTGGAAGGCATTCAACGTCGTTCTAGCCCTTCTCATCTATGGGATTGTCCTATTTCCAAACATTAATGATTTTCTGGACTTCTCGGCTATCAACAATTCCTGGCTAAGAATCATGTTCCAGATCTTCTCGCAAATGTATACTACTACCTCCATGTGAGACAGTAGAATAAGAAAGGGATGATCATGTGTTGTGATCTATTACTATACACTTGGCTCTAATCTCACATGCCTTAAGAAGGTCCATTCATCATAGAAAATCTCAAATGGCCTCAAAAGCTAGCATCTCTTACTTCCAGTTTTTTCATGTGGTACAAACGAGATTGGGAAGTAGAAGACATTATTCTTATTTATGGAGACTTTCCTAATGTGTGTCTCATAGGATCTTGAGGGTTCATTAACTATAACCATGTCTTATCCATGAGACAACTCGGGTATCTGATAGAGAGCCCACCTCTAATAGCTTCAAATGCTCTCTAAATATGCCTTATGATGCTATAAACCCTTCCTTCACGTGTAAAATTTCAGAACCCTTGAAAAATTACAAAATTTCCCCTTTAAAGCCTTCGGAATGGATCAGAACACGTCAGAAAAATCCCAGAAAAGGACCACCACGCGTGTTATAACCTGCATCGTGTGATGTTGACTTTACTTTTAAATCACGTGCACGATGTTGCACGGTGGGTTGTGTGATCATTCTAGTAGTTGCACGCTTTTTGCCCCTTTTTTCACCTAATTTTCACTAAGTCATTACTTTTCCATACTTAGTAATTATTGCATCTTTCTTTGGCATTTATTCTCCATACTTAGTCATTTTGACTAAGTCCTCAAGTAACTTTCCTGCACTGCCAATTCCAAACAGAAAACAAGTTGCACAATAACAATTGAACATCACCATATAATTTTTTTTTACTTGACCATCGTTCTAGATTTCAACTTCCATTCGGAAAATTCGGAAAACATCCTCAATCGTTGACATGTAATCAAATTGTCTCTCATCTCACTTTGACTCACTCAATTGATAAGGTAGTCTCTCAATTAACATGCAAAATAGTTTATACTGAGTTTGATCATGTTCTAATATAATTCGTCAAAGAAATAAAAACACACACATTTGAGGGTTTTTTTTGGATGTATCTTGGCTTATGTTCGGGTAGAATATCTTGGCTTATGTTCGTCAAAGAAATCATGTTCTAATATAAGTCATGTCAAGTTAAACATAAGTCATATCATGTTGAGCAGGAGTCATATCAGGTTAAGCAGGAGTCATATCAGGTTTATCATGTTGTGCATGAGCACGAGTCTTTGTCTTTTTACTTGGGCCTCCCTTTTTGGACTTCCCTTTTGGCCTATCCTACAACCAATGCAATTTGAGACAAGTCATTTCCAAGAATAAATGATAGTAAAAAATCAATTGTATAAAGAATAAGGGGTCTTATGATAATACTTGTTTACATACTTGATGGGATCGTCAACTTTCCTATGTATTGCAGTAACACCATGTCTACATGGGATCCCAACCAAATCCCAAAAGTTACATGAACAAGTATGTTTTGCCAAGTCTACAACAAAACTATATGTGAACATGACATGTGTTACTTGAAATGTTAATCTCCCTGCATATGTTGGCAACCAATTTGCACTTTTTCTATCTCTCTATCTAACCTCCTAAGTGGTTTAGACATTATCTTCCCCTTGTAATTTTCTACCTTTTCCCTAAGTGTGGCAAACCTACCCATAAGGTAATTCCTAATCCACTCAAACATGATTATAATAGGTTTATCCCTTTTCATCAATATAGTTTCATTGAATGATTCACTAATATTGTTCATCAGAACATCACACTTAGAGTAAAAGGGATTACATGCTTACACCATTTATGTTTGAGTATAACATTTAACCACTCAAAAGCATCTAAACTCACCTTCTTAATTTGAATCATCTTAGCTCCATGTGCTTCATAAAAGATTGCCTTTGTTGTAGTCATAATGAGATCTTTGAACAATGTACCACCTCAAAACTTCTTCTTGAAGTTAACATATAAATGTCTTAGACAAAACATGTATACAAACTCATTATATTCTTCCTCAAATACCTCCACGAGTCCATGTACACATAATAACACAAAACATTACACATATTATCACCACCAATGTCATCAAGAAGTAACATTACACGTAATAAGCACCAATGAACCATTACACATACCTTTTACTGATCAGATATGAAGCACCACCTACTATCACCATCAATGTCATCAAGAAGTAACTTAGCAAACTAGCTCCAAGAGTCCCTAGTTTCATTCTCTACAACCCCAAAAGCAATAGGAAGATATTGATCATTGGCATATCTACCAACAACAATCAGCAAAATTCCACCATATTTGTTCTTTAGGTGACATCCATCTAATCCTATGAATGGCCTACATGCAACTTTCAATGCTTTCTTTATCCCATCAAAACACATGTAACACCTTTCAAACCTTGGTTGCATGCCAGGTGTTGATCTTTCAATGTTTAATTTAAATGTGTTTCCTTTCGATGTCCTCCTTAATTCAACATCATATGACCGTAGCATAGTATATTGCTTAGTTGAGTCCCTTTCAACAATGTGTCTAGCTAGATGCCTAGCTTTGAAAGCCCTACATCCAGTGATTTCTATAGCAAACCTCAGTCTTACATCTACTACAACTTCACTTAATTTCATATTTGAATTGTTCCTCAACTGTCTACAATCACTCTAGCAAACCAATTAACATTGACATTCTTGTTGAAGAACTTTCTTCCACATTTGTGTTTCTAAAATAGAGTCTTGATCTTAAATGATGTATTTATTAAAACTTTGTTGCATAGCACAGTGTAGTCACAATGTTGTTTGTCCTTACAAACAACCATACAACTATTCATATCATTTTTGGAAAATTTTACCTCCCTACCATTCAACACATTGTGTTTCCTCTTTATTAAACCTAATCACTGCAGGCCTGTCATCACGACTATTTTCATATGCCCCTCTATCAAGCTTACCAGTCATGTAATCATCTTCCATGACATGTTCCCTATCCATCTCTAATGTAGTAAACACTCGTGTTTTTACTTGACTTGTACCAGCACCATCAGCAGACTCCCTTCTAGGCTCACCTTTATCCATCCTAATGTTTAACCTTTCATCAAGGTCTTCATCAAAATCATGCATTCTCTCTTCTTCACTGTCTTCAAAGTGTATATTATCCAAAGAGTCTTTACTTGATTAATTGGCCTCAACATTTTCCTCAACCTTTTCATGTCCTTTTTGTTTCTCTATTAACCTCTCCATATAAATCTTCTCACCTATTGCTAATTTTGGCTATGTATATATTTCAACATCACAATTATTATTCTTTGAAAATAAAGCTAACATTGTTGCATCCTTATCATTTCTAAAGAGTTTTATATCATTTTCAAGACAACCTTCTTCATTTTTCCACCATAATTTCACATCATCAAGGTTAAAGGATGAGTTCATCCCCTTATTAAGTCACAAGCTTCAAAGAAGAACCACAAATCAGAGTCTTGCCCATTGAAAGCATAAACATCCCCACCCTCATACCTTAACCTTGCATCCTTTACAGATGAATCCTTGGTGTAAAATACCACCTTAAATAACCCCATATCATGTACATTACAAATATGAAAGAGGATAAATTAGACATTACATTCACAGTAAAAATGACAAAATCCTAGATGTTTACAGTCAACAAAACAAGACAAACACGCAGTGATTTCAAAGAAAGTGAGGCATAGTAAAGACATCCAATATTCGAGAACATAAACAAATCATAATACAACCAAGCATAACACACAAAAGCACATGTGGGACTAACCTTAATGTTAGGACCGCAGCAAACACAATTTTAATTCAAAGCAAGCTTCGTCAATGTTGGGACCACAACTGTTGAAATGCGAAGAGCGTCAGAGTCATTGGGATCATGTGCTTCAATGCGTCTTGAATGGAGTTTTGTTTTGGAACCACAACAATATAAGGTGTGAGTGAAGAAAACCCGAATGAAAGTGAAGAAAAAAGAATTATGGATTTGCTTGAGTTTTAGGGTTTCTATTAAAATAGAAAACACATAAGTATCCACTTGTTATTCATGAAAATATAAAAATAAATCAATTAAAATATATATATATATATATATATATATATATATATATATATATATATATATATATATATATATATATATATATTTTAATCCATCTGTCTTGTCAGGTAAATATCTGTTTGTTAGTGAGTTAATGATGAATTCTATGAATGAAAGTAGGGGTGGACAAGAACCGTTCACCCGGCCAAATCCGCCGGTAACCGAAAAAGAAAACCGAAATGGGCGGGTTCAAACGGTCTACGGGGTCAGTGATTAAAATATAGCAGTTTCAATTGGGTTTATATGGGCGGGTCGGGTTCAAAATTCTGAACCGCGGATACCCTAACCCGCCCAATTGAGATACCCTCCTAGGGTTTTCCAGCAGCCAAAGTTCATTCTGTTCTCTCACTCACACCCAATACCAATAAGCATTTTTTGTTCTCTCACTCACAGCCGCACCTCTCAACATCGTTCCACCACCATCATTCACCACCCACCACCTTCAACTCTCACCACTCACCGCCGGATTTTCAATCCACGCGCCGCTTTCGGTTTCCGCTGCTTCCACACCTCAGCTCATCTTCCAACGCTTCGTGGCTCGCCGCTCTTTTCCGCCAACACACTCACCGCTAATTCTGTTCCGGTATGTATTCAATCACCGTTCACCAGCCTAGGTTTTTATATATGGTGGAGTATGAGGTTTTTCGGATGATGCTCGGAAACGCACCGTAACGTACCTATGAATTTCATGTGGTTGATGATTTTTGGAGTTTTATACACTCCAATTAGGGTTATAATTAGGATCTATTTCCATGTGGTGAATTTATCAGCACCACACGATTACTGTTTATACACCCCCGCCGTTTCTTTCCTCAGGTTTTTCTTATCTTTTCAATCAGTTCAGACATTGACTGCATTTATACAAACATGAGTGACATTGACTGCATTTGTAGTATTCTTCATTGATATAAACAAATTTGATGCGATTAATTAACCACAATTTTGCAGGATTGTCATCAAAATTATTTCTGAATTATTCTTTATTCTCTGCAGGTTGGTGTTGTTTCTGATTATGACTTGTCTAAAGCAGAAAACAAGTAAGAGCTTGCACCATTTATTGCTTTTTTTCATACTTTAAGTGCTTTTCTTAGGACCTTTCAAATTGTTTTTACAAATTATCTTGTTGAACTTATAATTAAAAGTAAATTATGTTGGTTAATAAGCTGAAGTAAGTTATCCAAACATTCTTAAGTCATTGTAGAAATTTAGTGCATTTCATTTTCAACTCAAATAGCTATCATCTATTTTCATGTTATTTTATCTGTTAATGACTTTTTTCAAATAGCCAATTTTTACTTGATTTCTATTTTAAATTTTGTAACCTGCTTTTCCTTCAATTATGTTGATTATGGCTCCGTCATTTTTCAGTGATGGGTCAGCCTAATCAAACTATACCTACTCAATATTCCATGAATGAAGTTGGTTCAACAGCAACAACTGAAGTTGTTGGAGCAGAATTAGTTAATACCCAACCTACAAAGAAGAGGAAAGCTAGTGCAAGTGGTTCTAGGCAATCATCTGCTTGTTGGGAGCACTTTATTAGATTACCAGATGACTTAGTTGATACACCAACTGTAGCTTGTAAACACTGCCACAAAAAATACCTATGTGACCCTAGGACTCATGGCACCACCAACATGAACCATCACATTCTAAAATGTGCAAAGAAGCCTAGAACCATTGATCCCACCCAAACTATTCTGACATACCCCTCTGCAGAAGGATCTAGTTTGGGTCATGTTAGCTCCAAATTTGACAAGCAAGCTTGTAGAAAAGCTTTGTCAATTTTTGTGGTTCTAGATGAACAACCATTTAGTGCAGTTGAGGGGGAAGGTTTTAAGTACTATTCTAAAGTAATGCAGCCCCAGTTTACTCTCCCATCTAGGCGTACAGTAACTAGAGACTGTTTTCAGCTACACTTGGATGAGAAACAAAAACTAAAAGCCTTCTTTAAGTCTGACTGCAATAGAGTAGCACTTACTACTGATTGTTGGACTTCTATCCAAAATCAAAACTACTTAACCCTTACGGCACACTTTGTGGATAACGAATGGAACTATCAAAAGAGAATTATAAGCTTCACAGTTATTCCAAACCACAAGGGTGATACGGTAGGTAGGAAGATTGAAGAGGTGTTAAGGGATTGGGGAATTAGGAACGTGTCTACCATAACTGTTGATAATGCAACTTCAAATGATGTAGCTGTAGCATATTTGCATAGAAAAATATCAACTATGAATGGGATGATGGGGGATGGAAAATGTTTTCATATGAGGTGCGCTGCTCACATATTGAATTTGGTGGTAAATGAGGGTTTGAAAGATAAGCATTTGTCTATTAATAGTGTTAGGGATGCTGTTAGATTTGTCAAGTCCTCACCTCATAGGGCAACCAAGTTTAAAGAGTGCATTGAATTTGCTGGAATAACTTGTAAAAAACTAGTATGTCTCGATGTTTCAACTCGTTGGAACGCGACATATTTGATGCTTGAGGCTTCAGAGAAGTTTCAAGCTGCTTTTGATAAGCTTGAGTATGAAGAGTCGAGCTATAGGGAGTTCTTTGGAAAAGGTAGTCCTCCTAGTAGTGATGATTGGGACATTGTTATAGCTTTCATCTCTTTTTTAAAGTTATTCTATGAAGCAACTAATGTTTTTTCCACCTCTCAAAGTGTGAGTTTGCATAGTGCTTTTCACCAAGTGTCTGTGATCTATTGTGAGCCGAAGCAAGTGATCGGAAAAATAGCAAGTGTACTATTTTCACCGATGTAGTAATAGGGAGTTTATTTCCCAGTATCGATCTCGAGGATTGCGTAGGAATTACTTATTTCAATTCGATTCTATTCAAACAAAAAGATAATGGTTGGTTTGTTTTGGAATTGCGAATAGTGACACGAAGATAGTAAAAATAACTGATTAAGATAAAAGATGCTAGGGTAAGTGGTTGAGTTAGCCCGTTATGAATTTATCCCGATTTCCTTAATGCCTATGATACATTCAATCACCTAACCTCAGAATGTTCTTACTTAAGTCCTTAAGTGAGAAACTATTAAACTACCAATTCTTACTCAAATGTCCATTCAATTAATCATTGGTTTTAATCATACAATATATCAAGGTTTACGGTAATTTATGAAAGTTACTAGTCCTAGATGATGCATTCATAAACCCAATTGTGTGAAAACCCTACCAATCACAGTCCTGTAGTTGGAAGTCATAGATTAATTTGTATTTGTCCGATACAAAAGCATAATAACATCACACAATTAAATTGAAAGACATAACATAGTAATCAAGGAATCATTGGTTCACATTCATAACATACGATAACATCAGGACCACCCCCTAGCATCAGGGGGTTTAGCCTCTCATAGTACTTAAAGAATTCATAAAGTAAAGATTAGACATTACAAAGAATTAGGAGAATTTGATCTTCAATGGTGGCTACCGTTGAATCTCGCCGTCTTCGAATCCGTTGTATTCGCTATCTTCTCCACTGTAATGCTTTCGTTCGTCTGTCCAAAGGTCCCTTTCTTCTTCTCTTCCAAGCCTTCTTATAGTTTCATATGCCTCCTCTCTAAGCAAAAGGTCCATACTGCCCTTAATGATCAGAATCGGTTCACAAGGAAAAATTAGGTTTTCCAAGCTGCGTGCAATCAACACGGCCGTGTGTGTACACACGGGCGCCCGTGTTTTTTCTCCTGCATTAATTAATTTCAGCATTTGTTACAGTAGCAACAACACGGGCCGTGTCCCTACACACGGGTGCCCGTGTAGATGCACTGTTTTAATCAACACGGCCGTGTGTGTACACACGGGTGCCCGTGTTGATCCCTGTTTTCTGCTTCATCTTTTTCTCTGCTTGACCAACAACACGGCCGTGTGGTGGCACACGGGTGGCCGTGTTGACCTGCTGTTCTGTCATATTTTCGTCCTTCAGAGTGTCCCGAACTTCACCATTCTTGCTTTTTAAACCTGGAACAATGACACTACCCAAACGAAGCATAAACAAGGTCTTTTTGACTTAAACTCGTAATCGAATGTAATGTAATACCAAACCAACAAAACTTGATACTTGACTCAAATGCAACTAAAAACAAACATAAATCTTACCAGAGTGATGAAAATACGTCGGATTAACGGCGGGAATTCAATGGAAATGGTGACCGATCACAACCCCAAACTTGTCTCATTGCTTGTCCCCAAGTGATGTATTGAGTCCAAACAAAGGTCACCTCCGAATTCGTTTTCCACAATGCAACCTAGTCTTTCACCATTTGTGTTCTTCCTTTCCAATCGAGTTTCAGGTCTCTCCAATTCAGGCAGTTTACCATATTTCCACATCAGAAACCTCTTCACCTGCAAGCTTTTCACTCACTCACAATATCTCTCGGGGTTAGGTGTGTACACTCACAGCACAGTATACAGTATCAGACTCTTAACTTTGAACACATTCTAATGTCATTACCACAACAGATTTCACACACTTTTTGAGGTCTTTTTAGGTTGTAACGGGGCTTGGGTACGGTGGGATAAACAAAAAAAATGGGTAACAAAGGGTTTTGAACTCGGTAATCATATTGTGTACTTTTTCTTCTTTTCCTGTGCATCACATATATTTTTGGGGTAAAAACTCTTTTGACTCTTTTTCTACTCAACTTTCCGAGCATTTCATATCTGTTGGACTCAAAGGTCTCGGTAAGTGCATTTTTTCTTTTCTTATTTTCTTTTTTTCTTTCCGTGCCTTTCATATCTCTAAGGTCTCGGCAAGTGCATTTTTTTTTCTTTTCTTATTTTCTTTTTTTTCTTATAGAGGACATACATACTGTTTTTCTTTTTGTATGATCTCATCTTATGCACTTGCCTTCCCTTTCAAAATTTTCACCCCAAACTTATTTTCATTGCACATCTTGCAATTCACACAATCATACCGAGTTATGACACAAAAGGGAATGGATAATTAAAAGTTAACAGGGGGTTTACGATGAATAATGGTTAAACGTTAACATGGGGTTTACAACGAATCAAATGGCTAAGGCTCAACGGGGTTTACGAAGGGAAACATACATATAGGGATGGCTAGAAAGGCCCTGGCTAAACAAACAACTTGCCTCAGTGTGTGTTGTCATGCTGTGACGTGTCAACAGAACATACGCAAAATCAGAGTGATAAAGTCATACCTGGCTGAACTCTCATGTTGATATTTCGTGTTTGGCTTTTTGTGATCTCACCATGTTGGTTAGCTTGCAAGCTCTGAAGTCTCTTCGTATTATGTGGTTCTTTCCTGACTTGGTCTTTCCATACCGCTCTCTTGGTCTAGTGTCACCAAATTGTGTCCGACTTTACCTTCTCATGGTTGCATCAACTTCCGGGGTGCCATATCAGAATAAGTATGAGGGGTGTCATTCATCCACTACCATTGATCCCGGATTCGTCCAACCATTTCTCATCACTCTGTACACACAAGTAAACAACGAAAACAAACAAAAACAAAAGCGATGGAAATAAAACATGAAAGGAAAACCCCCCCACACCTGAACTAAACATTGACCTCAATGTTTAAATCCAGATACTAAGGGGACTCACAGCGACTACTGTTGGTTTAATGCACTTGTGTAAGTTCCTTCCACTTGGAGGTGTTTGTGACTTTGCCCTTTTAATTCTCCTCCTCCCCTACACAAAATTTTAGCACACCAAAAATAAAAACGAAATAAATTAGAAATCAAACGCGTGGGTTGCCTCCCACGAAGCGCTTCGTTTAACGTCGCATGGCTCGACGGTTCATTTCCCTTATCATGGGGGGTATTTCAGGTTCAAAACCTTGTTGCACCTCTTGTCCACAACACGGAAATTGTCTCTTTTATCAGTGTGGACTCCTTTGTACCACGATTCCTTTTTAACTATCCTTCCAGTGTTAGGAATCTTTCCATTTCGGGTGGCTACTGGCAGTGGTGAGCCTTTGATAGTATTCAATGTCTTGATTAAGCCTACTTGATACTGAGATTTTGTATTTTCTTCCATCTCCTGATTTTCAATAGCATTCAATGTTATTTCCTTGTTGTGAACTTTCAAGGTTAGCGTGCACTCATCCATGTCGAGCTTGCATCGACTCGTCTTCATGAAAGGTCGACCCAGAATAATGGTTGCCTCATTGTCTTCAGGTATGTCTAGGATTACAAAATCAACTGGGAAAGTCAAGTCCGCTATTGTTACCAGCACATCTGCAGCTATACCATATGCATCTTTCCTTGAGTGATCCGCAAACTTCAGATTGGTCTTTATATCACTAATATTTTTAATACCCAACCTGTGATAGACCGATAATGGCATCAGATTCACACTGGCTCCCGAATCTATTAGTACCTTTTTGAAGGTTCTTTCTTTGATTGTGCACGGTACTGTGACGGTTCCTGGATCCTTTTGTTTGTTAGGAATGTTCTGCTCCAGGGAGTTTGCATTATATTGTTCCTTACCAGATACCTGTTCTTCAGTGGTTGGTTTCTTTTCAGCCATTACCTCTTCCACGAATTTCTTGTACATGGGCATCCTTTCAAGTGCTTCAAACAAAGTCATATGACCCTCAATCCTTTTAAACATTTTTATGAATTTCTCGAAGTCTGACTCACTAGGTTCCTTCTTTGTCACTCTCTGAGGGTAGGGCAACTTAATCACCGGTTTAGTTCCTTTTGTAGTTTCTTCTTTAGTCGGCTCGCTCGGTGATATAATTTTTTTCTTCTTAGCAACCTCTTTCTCTGTCGTCGTGACAATGTTAACATTCTCCTGACCTCTTGGATTTTGAACTGTTTCACTAGGTAGGGAACCTGGTGTTCTAGAACTTGACAGTTGTTGTGCTATCTGCCCCAGCTGAACTTCGAGATTCCTTAGGGAGGCGGTGGTGTTTTTCTGATTGTTTCTAGTCTCTTCTTCAAATTGCATATTTTGAGCTGCCATCTTTTCAATTGCAATCTCCCAATCTGCCTTCTGAGGTACCTGTTGTTGCTGCTGCTGATATTGATTTTGATATTGACCTTGTGCCTGCTGTTGCACGTTCCCTCTTTGATCTTTCCATGCAAAGTTGGGATGATTTTTCCACCCCGGATTGTATGTGTTGGAGTAGGGATTGTTCTGCTTTAAAAATTTTATTTCTTCAATCTGTTGCGGTGTTGCAAAACAATGAACAGTATTGTGTGGTCCACTACAAATTTCACAAATCATGGTCGGAACCGGCTGAACTTGAGCAACAATCTGGGTACCTAAATTCATAGCTTTCAATCTCCTTTCAACCTCAGCAGCAATCTGGTCTTCCATTTTCACTACCTGATTTGCTAATTTCAAGTCAATTTTTCCCTCCGGCTGATTTACAGTACGGTCATACAATTCCAAATGCTCATTTGCTGCAATAGCTTCGATGATTTTTTTGATACCGGTTGCTGTAGAAAAATTAGACGAGCCACCAGCAGCTGTATCAATGAGTTGTTTAGTTTTCATCTTCAGCCCATTTACAAAATTCTGCATTTGTTCAGTTTCATCCAGATTATGTGTAGGACATGCAACTAAACATCTTTTGAATCTTTTGTAGGCATCTCCAAGTGTCTCTCCTTCTTTCTGTTTAAAATTCACAATGTCATACCTCTTACGGATATACACAGAAGCAGGAAAATACTCATTCAAGAATGCTGTTTCCATTTGTTGCCATGTAGTAATGCTTCCTGCAGGTAGGGCATAGAACCATTCCTCGGCGTCCTCAGATAACGTGAAGGGAAACATGACCAATCTCTTTGCCTCTTCAGAATGCCCATCAATTTTCAGTGATGTAGTCATAGTCAGAAACCTCTGCAGATGCTTGTTTGCATCCTCATTGATCTTTCCTGCAAAAGGTTTGCTTTCTAACTGGCGGATAGTAGACGGGTGCAACTGGAAGTGAGCAACATTAACAGGTTGATTCACAATGGTCAACCGCACTGCTGGATTATTCTGTCTGCCATAGTCACCTAAAAGTCTCTCCGGTGGAGGTGGGTCTGCAGCCATGTTTACAGTGTCTGGATGGGAATCTGTGTTTGACTCAGATTTTTCGGAGTGAACGGAAGCTGGTGTTCTCGGTGTGGCCGGTTCTTCGCTGTCAGAGTTTGCCAGTTTCTTTCTTCTAGCTTCTCTGAGCTTTGCCCGCAATGTTCTCTCTGGTTCTGCGTCAAAATGAAAATCAGCTGAGGACTTACCTCGCATAAACAAGTTAGACAAAGATTAAAATTGAATAACAAAATTGTCACAGATAAAATTTTGGTTGGCGAGCAACAAAATTTCGATAGAATAAAAATTAAAATATGTAGTTTGGCAATTCCCGGCAACGGCGCCAAAAACTTGATCGGAAAAATAGCAAGTGTACTATTTTCACCGATGTAGTAATAGGGAGTTTATTTCCCAGTATCGATCTCGAGGATTGCGTAGGAATTACTTATTTCAATTCGATTCTATTCAAACAAAAAGATAATGGTTGGTTTGTTTTGGAATTGCGAATAGTGACACGAAGATAGTAAAAATAACTGATTAAGATAAAAGATGCTAGGGTAAGTGGTTGAGTTAGCCCGTTATGAATTTATCCCGATTTCCTTAATGCCTATGATACATTCAATCACCTAACCTCAGAATGTTCTTACTTAAGTCCTTAAGTGAGAAACTATTAAACTACCAATTCTTACTCAAATGTCCATTCAATTAATCATTGGTTTTAATCATACAATATATCAAGGTTTACGGTAATTTATGAAAGTTACTAGTCCTAGATGATGCATTCATAAACCCAATTGTGTGAAAACCCTACCAATCACAGTCCTGTAGTTGGAAGTCATAGATTAATTTGTATTTGTCCGATACAAAAGCATAATAACATCACACAATTAAATTGAAAGACATAACATAGTAATCAAGGAATCATTGGTTCACATTCATAACATACGATAACATCAGGACCACCCCCTAGCATCAGGGGGTTTAGCCTCTCATAGTACTTAAAGAATTCATAAAGTAAAGATTAGACATTACAAAGAATTAGGAGAATTTGATCTTCAATGGTGGCTACCGTTGAATCTCGCCGTCTTCGAATCCGTTGTATTCGCTATCTTCTCCACTGTAATGCTTTCGTTCGTCTGTCCAAAGGTCCCTTTCTTCTTCTCTTCCAAGCCTTCTTATAGTTTCATATGCCTCCTCTCTAAGCAAAAGGTCCATACTGCCCTTAATGATCAGAATCGGTTCACAAGGAAAAATTAGGTTTTCCAAGCTGCGTGCAATCAACACGGCCGTGTGTGTACACACGGGCGCCCGTGTTTTTTCTCCTGCATTAATTAATTTCAGCATTTGTTACAGTAGCAACAACACGGGCCGTGTCCCTACACACGGGTGCCCGTGTAGATGCACTGTTTTAATCAACACGGCCGTGTGTGTACACACGGGTGCCCGTGTTGATCCCTGTTTTCTGCTTCATCTTTTTCTCTGCTTGACCAACAACACGGCCGTGTGGTGGCACACGGGTGGCCGTGTTGACCTGCTGTTCTGTCATATTTTCGTCCTTCAGAGTGTCCCGAACTTCACCATTCTTGCTTTTTAAACCTGGAACAATGACACTACCCAAACGAAGCATAAACAAGGTCTTTTTGACTTAAACTCGTAATCGAATGTAATGTAATACCAAACCAACAAAACTTGATACTTGACTTAAATGCAACTAAAAACAAACATAAATCTTACCAGAGTGATGAAAATACGTCGGATTAACGGCGGGAATTCAATGGAAATGGTGACCGATCAGCAAGCTACTATGAACTTGAATGGTGTTTTTGCAAGTGTGGGTGGGGACATGATGGAAAAGTATAATAGATATTGGGGGTGTGCTACTAAGATGAACAAGTTGATTTATTTTGGAATCATTTTGGATCCAAGATACAAGTTGAGTTATATTGAGTGGACTTTTAAGGATATGTATGGAGTCGGATCTGTGTTTGCTACCGGGTTGATCAAATCTATAAAAGAGAGCTTACAAAAATTGTATGATTGGTATAAGCAAGCTTATGACCAAAATCATAATAGATAACCTCTTGGTAATGGTGAAAACAATGTTTCCAATGATGAAACAACAGCTGGCCGTCCTTCACTAATGGCTAGAGCCGATGCTTTTAAGCAACATTTAGAGGAACAAGACTCGATTGATCAACAAAATGAGCTTGAGGGTTTTTACTCTAGTAAGTGTGTCAAAAGGGATCCTAAATTTGACCTTCTTGTGTGGTGGAAACACAATTCAACACAATATCCTATTTTATCTACAATAGCTAAAGATATTTTTGCCACACCAATGTCTACGGTTGCATCAGAAAGTGCCTTTAGTACGGGAGGGAGAGTCTTAGAAACTTATAGGAGCTCCCTAAAACCTGAAATGGCAGAGGCATTAATTTGCACCCAGAATTGGTTAAAGCCGCCTTTTACCTATTTCAAAGACTTGAACCTCATGGAAGATTTTGAGCTTTCTGAAGATATTATAGCAAGTAAAATTATTTTTAAAAATGTTATATCTTTATTTCATAATTGTTATATATTTCTAAAAAAATGTTTATTTCATTATTTTAGAATTTGAAGAAATTTCTTCTATAGCAAGAAGAGGATCTTTACCGTCTCAGCCACAACCTTCTGGTTGTGCTTGAAAAATATGGAGGTATATTTACTTTATTAATTTGATTTATTTATTACTTTATTCCTTTTTAAAGCTTAATATTTTTCTTGTTTAATTTTTCAGTTCAACTATGTTTTTTGAAGTCATATGTGACTTATATTTTGTGACTACTCAATGGTCAAATAATATATATTTTGTCCTGTGGATTTTGAAGATATTCAAGCTAGCCAAATTTTGGTATGCATCAAACAATATATTATTGTATTAATTATCTATGTGGTTTTTTAGTTGGATTTACTACTAATTAATTATGAATTGATGTTGGTAATGTCATGGTCGGTTGTCCATTAGTTATATGAAGTATTGCTAATTGTGTCAATAGAACATTTTGAGGCCATGCAGGAACAATTTGGAGCTAAGACATTTTTGATATATGTAGAACCTGTGTTTAGCAAAACAGGAGAAACAATTGGAGTAAACTATATGGGAATGGAAATAACAGATCAGGTAAAAAATTGTTGTTTTGGTTTTTGAAAGTACTTAATTAAGATCTTGTTCTTCTTGTGAAGAGAATATTCATAATATTGAAAAAAACGCAGGTGAGAAAAAGAGAAAGAATGGCTAAGCCAAGGGAAGAAATTGCAGTTCAGAAAGCTAAGGAAACAGAACTTAATAAAACCATTCACATTACAGGTTCGCTTAGTCATTCACGCCAAATCTTTTTTTTTGGTTCTTAATGCTGTTGAAGGGTGCTTAATTCTCTTTTGGTTGCTGCACATTTGTTTACTCATTCTGGAATATGTCGTAGAAATAATATTATGGAATTGCTTTTGTTTGTTCTGTCATATCTATGAGCCTCTTTTGCTTTCACTCAAGTCGTATCTCACTAGATGGGTTGAGCTACATGGATCTAATGCCACCATTAGGCTGTATAAAAACCAATAAATTCATGTGTTGGTTTCTCGTATAGTTTTCTTTGGTATAAACATGCACCAAAGATTAACACATTCAGACCAGTCTATTGTGTTGGCATAAAAAAAACTGGCATATTGAACGTAAACTTTACGGATACTGCTGTCATTCTGGAATCTTAGATGATTACAGCATGTTTTGTTTTTCATCATGTGCATGAGTACTCTGAACATTCTATGAGTTACATGTTCTGGCTTATCTTTTTGGGGTATTTCTCCATTACAGGTTTGGCTCGAATTGGATCAAGACTGTCCGAGACTGAAGTGAAGCAACTTATGGAAGTTGTAAGTCGTTACAAATCCGTTACAAAAGCATAACTAGTTGAACGCATGACTATTATCTTAAACTCAACAAGAATTGTCTTACTTGTGAGTGAAATATGTTGCTTTCTAATGGAGAAGACCAGACTCAGCTGCTGCCTTCAGAAACTGAAACTCAGGTTTGAAACTCTGATTCAGTTGAAGGGTTATTACCGGTTTCAAAAGTTTACACTGATGTGGCTGTTGTTCCTGAGCAACAAAACAACGAGATTCAACACTTGATATCCAATTTACAAAGTATAGATAAATTAGAAATCTTTTTATTTCCTTTTTTGGTTTTTGTTGAATTAAATATGTGAAAGTGAAATAAATGTTGCTGATTTTGTTTTGTTTTATGCAGGAGAGGTTGAGGAACTGAGGCTGAAGCAGAGAGTAGTGGATGGAAAGAGGAGACAAGCATTGAGTAAGATATTGGATATCAAAGGTAGAGTCTTAATTAGGGTTTCTATTATATGTTAATATGTTATTTTTATTAGAGGGTTGAAAATTTTCATTTTGTTATTCAGGGAGCATTAAGTGTTTTGTAGGATTCGACCGAATCTTTCGAAAGAGAAGAGAAGAAATTATGAACCTGTATCAGCTGAATCAGAGAGAGTTCGAGTTAAGTTTGGTGGGACAAGGAAAGAGTTTGCGTTTGATAAGGTTTTTCATCAAGATACAACTCAAGGTTAGTACTCTATCAAATTCCATTTTGTTGTGTTACCTAATTTTAATTATTTGATATTTGTACCAAATTTTACTGTGTTTACCATTGTATGAACATCTGTAGAAAGTGTTTTTGTTGAAGTGGAGCCAATTCTAAGATCTGCAATGGACGGGCACAATGTGTGCGTTTTCGCTTATGGTTAAACCGCCACAGGCAAGACATTCACCATGGTCAGTGATGTCAAAATTGTGTTCATCTGCTAATTAATGTTATCCAATGTATGTTGTGGTTTCTGATTGTATATGATTAATTTTAGGATGGTACAAATGAGCAGTTAGGGATTATTCCTCGAGCTATTGAAGAACTCTTTCGTCAAGCGTCAATGGATGCTTCGTCCTCTTTTACTTTTTCAATGAGACATCTGAATGAACCAACCATGTGCAGATGTAATATGGACAGTCAACTGTTTGATATACTTTCAAAAGTTCTCTTGTTTCTCATGTATTTTGAGTTTTTGTATATTATTAATTTCTTTTTAAGGTCTGTGTGGAAGTAGCATAACAGTTGTTATTTTGGATTGAAGTTTTTGATACTTTGAATTTATTTTGAATCTAAATTGTAGTAATTTGTAGCTCAAAATATTATCAAAATGTATTATTGGGCTCAAAATAATATCAACCCAATAAAACCGATTAAACCGATTGCATAACCCGCAACCCGTCCAAACCGATTACAAAAATGGGCGAAAATGGGCTTATATGGCTTAACCGTGGGTTGGGATGGGTGAGGCTTTTGGGTCCGAAACCGCCCAATCCGACCCGTTATCCAGCCCTAAATGAAAGTTATTCAAATAGCCATTACTTAAAATAAATTTTCAGAGGAAGTAAGGACAAAAATCATATTTATTATATTTACGATGATAAGAAAACATTTAACCCAAAATTAAAATATTAATTCGATAAAAGTAAAAAAATAATAAGAAAAGGAAAGTAAATGATTTATTGGAGCAGCCAGCAACAGCAACCGTGAAGAGAGTCAGCAATAATCTACGAACAGAAAAAGAAACTAACAAACAAGGAAGCAAAAGAAAGGAAAAGAAAAGAAGCTGCCAGAAAAAAGAAAAGCAAATCAAAAGAAGAAGCTAACACCACTCGTCCATCTTCCATAGAAAGTGAAATTATTTGGTGTTTTGTGAATCAATCTTTCATCAAAGTTTTGTTCTTTAGTTATCCTCCTCCTCCTCCACATGGGTCGCCTTATTTTCTTTCTCATCATTCTAACCTTCTTTACATTATCTTTCCTCTCAGGTAAACTTCACAAACTCTCTATTTTTATTTTCAAAATTTGCACTTTAGTCTCTAAATTTTAACTATTTTCCATTTTGGTCCTTCAACTCTTTTCAGAGGTACAGTCAACATCGTTCAAGATTGTAAACAAGTGCCGTCACACAATATGGCCAGGATTACTCTCAGGCGCCACCTCGCCGCCGCTACCCACTACCGGATTCACCCTCAAGAGCGGAGAGTCAAGGACTGTCAACATCCCGAAATCTTGGTCGGGTCGGTTATGGGCACGGACTCTCTGCGGCCGTGGCTCCGACGGGAAATTCTCGTGTGTCACCGCTGACTGTGGCTCTGGTAAAGTAGAGTGCGCTGGCGGTGGGGCTAAGCCGCCGGCATCTTTGGCGGAGTTCACCTTGAACGGAGCCGACGGGTTGGATTTCTACGACGTAAGTTTGGTCGACGGTTATAATCTTCCGATGCTGGTTGTGGCTAAAGGCGGGACTAAGGGAGGATGCAGCCCCACCGGATGTCTTGTTGATCTTAACGGAGGTTGCCCGGCGGATCTTAAGGTGGCGCGTGGTGATGGAAGTGGCGATAACGTTGCGTGTAGAAGCGCGTGTGAAGCTTTTGCGGATCCTCGTTATTGTTGTAGTGAGGCGTACTCTACGCCTGACACGTGTGCTCCTTCTGTATACTCGCAGTTTTTTAAGCATGCATGCCCACGCTCATATAGCTACGCGTATGATGATAAGACTAGCACATTCACGTGTGCCTCCGCTAACTATATGATCATATTTTGCCCCTTACCTTATACTAGGTACAATTACTCTTTGCTCCTTCATCATATATATATATATATATATATATATATATATGCTTTGAAACTCTTTATTTTTAGCATTGATTTATGTAAGTTTTTGTTGGCAGATTTTGTAGGCCCCGTGTAGAATAATGGTAGTTTAACCCTGTCACAATAAATAAAAATCTTATTTAATTACAGCTTAATTATGACAAATTCTATGAGATTCTATTTAACCAAGTTCAAATTTTGGACCACACACGTAGCCAGTTTTGTATACCTGAATTGTTGTTAAAGTAAGGGTAACTATGTCTTTTAATTAGAGTGCATGATTGCTTTGGAAGCTCAAGCCAGCTATGGATGGTGGGGGCAAATTCCCTATCCTTTTAGAGTGGACTAGAATTAACTGGATTTGATTTGTGGACTAGAATTAGGGATGTATATCCATTGATTTGGATGTAGGCATGACAACAAATTTCGAAACTACTCGAAATTGGAAATTATCCCGACTTTGATGTGATACTCTCCTTTATTAAGAGGTTAGAATCGTCTTTGAGAGCATGCAAGACAGTCTGCCGTACAAAATTCAAATTTTTTCACATTTAACTCATAACTATATAGGGTAATCCTTGACTAATATTCAGAGGGCCTTGAAAAAATTAAGATTGGCCCTAGATAGGGTGCAAATATTTGTTCGGACTAATATTAACATATATCTTGTTTGGCCTTGAGCAGCCAAAAAGTGTTGGGAGCACGGCAAGACGGGGCGCAGCTTCCTCTTGTAAACAAAACTATGATGTACTTAAAAACACGACATTCTAGTGGCTCTTCATCAACAGGTCTAATCCGAACGCAGATTATAGCTTATGTTGCATCTATCACTCTGGCATTTTTCCTGTCCTGCTCATAATTAACACTGTTTATGGCTCACTTTGTATGGACACTTCAGGCTGGAAGTATCACAGAGACTAGCCGGTTCTTAATGTAAGCTTTTCACGTTGTGTTCGTCCTTGCTATTTGACAATGTGTTCAATGTATGGCTACTTGCTGATTCTACTCATTGTGCAGGACTTGAAGGATATCATCATATAGGACACACACTGTAAATTTTGTTTGTATGTTATATCGTTTTAGTATGCTTCAACTATCACTAGTTGAACTCTGGTGATCCTTCTGTTCTGCTTTTAAATTTTAACAATGGAGGGATTATAATTTTGTAACTGTTTTTTGTAGTCTAGATTTTGCTAGTTATGATGAGAACCTCAATATTTGGTACATAATGATGGTTGCAACAGTGCATACGTGAGTTATATGGAGTGATGCTTGGCGCCCAGTTTTTGGATTAAACATGCTCAAAATTCAAATGTGTATTTGGCCCTGTAAATTTATAGGAAAAACCTTTGAACATGTAACTTACATTAATTTTGTAGTATTTTTATTTGTTTTTGTTTGGTGCTCTTATATAACAAATATTGCAATACCCTATATAGAAGTAAAATTTATTACCATTTACATACAAGAGAAGCATAAGGAAACACTAGTAACATGAACAAATGTTAAGATTAATTATTTACTTAATCAAGTTTGAATTGAAATAAATTAATTATTAATAAGTTATATTATAGTCGATTGTAAACACTAATTATTAATAAATTATTTAATTGTGTTTTGTATCGGAATGACTTGTGATAGATTGAATTACCCAGGAAAGTTAGACGGCACAATTTTATAATTTTAATTTTAAATCCTTCAAATGGTATGCTTAGATACATTTTTATATCTATTGTGGATTATATGTTAATCTTAATTCATGGTTTTGGTTTGGTGATAGGAGTTAAGGTATTTGGAATTATGATTAACCAAACCGATTTGAAATTCATGGTTGTGATTATTTATCCTTTTATCTGTTTTCAAAAGGATATGATACATTGTTCATAATCTAAAAGGATGTATTACACTATATTATATCTATATAGAAGAATATGGCTTTTCTTTGTTCCAACAATATACTTAAATGGATAAATAGATTTGTATTTTACTTTCTGTGTACTGTTTAATTCTCAACTTTCTAAATATCTGCCTTTATCTTAATGGGATTATTCAGAAAAAATTATCCTATATTATAGGCTCATTCTTTTTTGTGTGTGCGTATATTATAGGCTTATTCTGTTGCATCAAATTTTGAATTGGATAATTTGTTTTCAAATTTGATATTAATGTATATAAACTTTTATAATTATTAAAGATATAATAATTTATTCTAATTTTGTTAAAAGATATTAGTGTTAAATATGTACTTCTTTGTGTTGAAGTAGAATTGTGTTTGTGTCGAATATGGTATGTATTCGCTATATTCGATAGAAAGTCAAATATAGCATGTCGAAATATGCAGTCAAAATATGTAGTTGTCGACATAGTCGAATTAGTTAACTTAGTTTAGTTTAATTGAGTTAATTATTTTATAATTATTTGGAATGTAAGTAATCTCATATATAGAGGGGAACTCTATTTCATTTATAATAACTAAGTGTAAGCAAACATTTTGTAGATTCTGAAATGACAATTGTGATTATCACACATAATTAAACACTTAGAGTGCAGTTTGCACAACAACATCTTATTCATCTTCTTCCTTCAAAAAATTTGTTTTCTCTCACTCTCAGTTGCATTGTTATTTTCTTCTTCATTCTCTGCATAATGTAGAATCATTGCAATCAAGGTATAGTTGGTTCACCTGAGTAAAGTGTGAAGAACAAGAGGTGTGATCAATCAGAAAGATTGATTCGGCTAACTTCAAGATTTGAGTTTTCTCAACATCTGGTATCTAGAGCACTGGTTGTGTGATATTTGTGGCACAATGAATCACGATGAATCATCCGAACGAGCATTTCCCGGTGAATCTTCTCATCTTGAATGATAAGAATTCTGAAAATTAGTGCAAACAAATGAAGGTTGTTTTATATTATCAAGATCTATGGGATCTTGTGAAGAATTGAGCAACACCAATTGGAGAGAATGCTACGGATGAACAAAAGGTTACACACAAAGATTTGAAGAAGAAAATTACAATGCTCTCTTTTTAATCCATCAATGTGTTTATTCAAACAACTTTGAGAAAGTTGGTGATGTAGATTCAATAAAGGAAGTACATGACATCCTAGAAATATCATTTGGAGGCGTTGAGAAAGTGAAGGAGGTGAAGTTACAAACTCACAAAAGAATGTATGAATTGCTTCAGATGAAAGACATTGAAAGTGTGATTGATTTCTTCACCGGAGTGACGAAACTAGTAAATCAAATCAAGACATATGGAGAAGTGCTGACATAAAATTTTGTAGTGTCAAAGATTTTGAGGTCATTGGCTTCAAAGTTTAATCATGCGGTAGTAGCCATATAAGAATCGAAGGATTTGTCAAGTATGACAAAAGAAGAGCTTCAAGGGATTCTTGAATCTCATGAACAAATAATGGTTGAAAGAACAACAAGCAAGTCGAAGATTGACGTGACTTTACAAGTTCAGTCCACTAAGAAAGATAAAGGAATATGGAATGGTAACAAGGGCAGAGGAAGTTATAACAATTCGACTGGTAGAGGAAACCATCAAGAAGGTAGTTCATCAAATCAAAGACAATCTTCTAACCAAGGCAATCATAGAGGTGGTGGTGCAAGTAGAGGAAGAGGTGATGGAAGAAAACCTGATAAAACTCATATTGAGTGCTACGATTGTAAAAAGTATGACCATTATGTAAGTTAATGTCAAGGAGGTAAGAAATTTCAAGAAAGTCATGCAAAGCTTGTAGAAGGCGAAGTGATGCTAATGGTCACAATAAAAGAAGAAGAAATATCCAAAGATCAATGGTATCTCAACTCAGCTTGTTCGTCACACATGATAGGAAGAAAAAATGGGTTTATCAACATCAGTCCCTTGTTGAAGAACAAGGTAAAATTTGAAAACGACAATACCTTATCTGCCGAAGGCATTGGTGATGTTCTGATTAGGAGAAAGAATGGTAAGCGATCAGTATTTTCCAATGTGTTTTACATACCTGGCATGAAGATTAATTTGCTAAGTATATGTAAGTTGATTGAGAGGAGTTACAAAGTATTAATCGAAAGCAGAATGATGAGAGTGATCAACTCAAGAAACAATTTAATCTAGAAGGCTCATATGTCTCATAATAGAACCTTCAAGATTGAACTTGATATGTTGGAGCGCAAGTGTCTGGAGACTACATATAGTAGAGATTAATGGAGATGGCATTACAAACTTGGTCACTTGAATTTTAATGACATTAGTAATCTCAAGAGGAAGAACATGGTTTCAGGCCTACCAAAAATCCATATTCTAGAAGAAGTATGTGAAGAATGTGTTCAAGCAAAGCAACACAAGAATAGCTTCAAAAAGGATGAAAGAAGCAAGTCAAAATCCACTATCGACATAATCTACTCAGACGTGTGTGGTTTTCCCCAGGAAGATTCACTTGGAGGTAACAAGTACTTTGTTACATTTATTGATGACTACATCAGAAAGCAGTGAACCTATTTAATCAAGAAGAAAAGTGATGTGATTGATGTTTTCACCAAGTTCAAAGCCATGGTGGAAAGACATAGTGGTCACAAGATTAAGGTTCTGAGGACAAATGGGTGTGAAGAGTATGTGTCAAAAGATTTCGACGCGCTATATACAAAAGAAGGAATTGTGCATGAGGTGGTGCCATCATACACTCCTCAACAAAATAGTATTGCTGAAAGAAAGAACATAACCATTATGAATATGGTGAGAAGTATGTTAAAAGGAAAGCATCTCGTAAATGAGTTATGGGGTGAGGTTGTGTTGACTACAACATACATATTGAACAAATGCTCGACAAAGAGGCTTGAAGGTATCACACCAGAAGAATATTGGTTTGGTGTAAAACCAAGCTTAAGCCACTTGAAGGTGTTTGGATCCATAGCACATAGACATGTGCCAGATCAGCTGAGAAGAAAGTTGGATTATAATTTGAGTCAGATGAGTCTAGTGGGATATCATTTGACACGTGGATACAAACTTGATCCAGTGAACAAGCAAGTTATGATCAATAGGGATATGATCGTATATGAGCTTAAGGAGTGGGATTAGACTAAGAATATCAAAAAGGATTCAGTGAGAATCTTGTGTGATGAACCCGCTAGTGAAGCTGGTAGAGAAGTTAGACAAGTTGGAAGAGAATTTTGACAAGTTTTTAGAGAGGTTCGACAAGAAACTGTCGAAGGTCAAACTAGTACAAGCAGACCCCATAGAACTAGAAACATGCCTACAAGGCTGCATGAATGTGTAATCACATCAAATGATATGGTTGATGACGAAGGTGGGTTAGTACATTATGACTTCTATGAAGATAATGATTCAGTCAATGCAGCTGAAGCATTCAAAGACTTAAGGTAGATGAAAGCAATGGTGGATGAGATGAAATCCACAAAAAACAATGATACCTGGTCACTAATCAAATTGTCAAAATGGAAGATGGAAATTGATGTGAATTAGGTATATAAGGTCAAGCTGAATCCAAAAGGTAAAGTAACTCCACACAAGGCAAGACTTGTAGCAAAGGGGTTTCTTTAGAAAGAAGGAATTGACTATGACAAAGTCTTTGCACCAGTAGCTAGAATCGAAACAATCAGGTTGGTTGTTGTTCTAGACAATATGCATAATTAGTCGATAAGTCAGATGGACGTGAAATGTGCATTCCTAAATGTCACTCTAGACGAAGAGGTGTATGTGACACAACCAATTGGATTTATGAAACAGGACAAAGAAAGGAAAGTATACATGTTGCATAAAGCTTTGTATGGACTTAAATAAGCTCCAAGAGCTTGGAACAAGAAGATAGACGACTTTCTAAGAGAGAAAGAGTTTGAGAAGTGTTCGATAAAGCATGATGTGTATGTCAGGAGAAGTATGAGTGAGTTTCTTATACTATGTCTCTATGTCGACGACCTGTTGATAACAGGAAGTTACAAGAATTAGATCGAAGACTTCAAACATGACTTAAGTAAGGAGTTTGAAATGTCATACCTGGGAAATATCTCATGCTTCCTTGGTGTTTAATTATAAAAGAGTAATAGAGGCTTGATGATGCACCAAATATGGTATGCATGCGAAATACTCAAGAGATTTGAGATGCAAGATTGCAACCCAACTTCGACTTCAGTTGAGCCCAAATTGCAATTGTCGAAAGACTTAGATGAAGATGATGTTGATCCAACACAGTACAAAAGACACATTGTATCACTTTGATACCTCTATCACACAAGGCCAAATTTAGCTTATTATGTAGCCATGATCAGTAGATTCATGCAGAAGTCAAAGGTACCTCGTCTTGCAGCCACGAAGAGGATACTAAGGTATCTCAAAGGAATACTCGATTATGGTATTTTGTTTCCTACAGTCGATAAAGGAAAACAATTCAAGGTTATGTGCTACACTTACTCTAATTGGTGTGGTGATGCTCAAGATAGAAAATCAACAGCAAGATATTTGTTCATGTTAGGTAGTGTGCCAATCGCATGGAGTTCAAGAAAGGAACCAGTGGTAGCTTTATCATCAAGTGAGGCAGAATACATAGAGACTTTTCTATGTGCATGCCAAGCAACATGGATAATGAATCTAGTCGAAGAAATTACAAGGAAGAATCATGGAGCAATGACCATGAAGATCGACAACATGTCGACTATCAAACTAGCGAAGAATTTTACAGCACACGGAAGAATAAAACACGTCGAAATGAGATTCCATTACTTGAGAGAGCATGTAGCAAATGGAAAGTTAAGCCTGGAGAATTCCAGATCAGATAATCATATTGCATATATATTGACGAAGGTTGTGCATGTTGAATTGTTTAAGAGATTAAGAATAATGATGAATGTAGATAGCTTAGACACAATGAATTTTGTGGTGTGTTAAATATGCAATTCTTTGTGTCGAAGTCGAATTGCATTTATGTCGAACAGAGTCTGTATTTTTTATATTTGATAGAAAGTAAAATATAGTATGTCAAAGCATGCATTTGAAGCATGTGTCAAAGGAGTCGACAAAGTCGAATTAGTTTTTTTTATAAGCAAACATTCATTCGTTGGGAGTACTAGGGGTACTCTAACCCAATAAATAACACCACCACCGCCTAAAGTTAATTAATCACCTACAAGAAATCAAATGGACATTTATCCCATTCATAATAATTAAAAACTATTTTCTGTTTGAATCCTAATGTCAACCACCACCATGAGAATAGAATGATTCTATCAACTATTACATCGGGATTTCCTACTTCATTGTTGAATATTATTTGATTCTCCATCCACCAAATACACCAGCACGTAGCAAACCATATAAGACACACAAATGATTTTTAGCAATTCCCTATGAGACTTACAAACCAGGCCATGAGGTGATCACAACAATTTTCTTCAATCATCCAAGGTAACCCAACCTACTTCACAATCTTCTTCCAAACCAGTTTAATACGGGGGGAAAGAAATGAACACATGATTGTTGACTTCATCACTGTTAAAGTAAAAAACACAGACCTTCTCATGGATATTGGTTAAGACACCTCTAACGACAAGGTTAGAGCGTGTAGGGACTCTATCGAGCAACATTCTCCAACCAAATATCTTAACTTTTAATGGGATCTTCGTCAGCCACATTAATTCCATTTCCGTCTTAAGAGCACTCTCCAACTCCACCAACCCAGCATTCTGTAATAACTTATCATAACATGAATTTACAGAGAAAGAATTAGAAGATCCAAATAATATTAGAGCACCCAATTCTAGGACAGGCTTCAGACAAAAGTTCCATAAGTTCAACATATTCCGATCCCAATACACTACTCTCCTCCAGATTGTTAAAGCCTAACTCCCAACACCACACTGTCCCTACCCACCCCCCCATATCCCTCACCACTCCATGTTTTCGGTCAGAAGCTTCATATAGGCAAGGAAAAAGACACTTTAAAGAGGTATTTCCAATCCATCTAGAAGACTAGAATGACATAATATTTCCATCACCATTTCTGCATGAAAGCAACTCTGTGAAGCGAACAGTCTCCAAAAAATCACCATATTCCATCAAAGTGATTCTTAACACAAAACTCTTGGCACATATTTAGACATAATTATTCTAGTAATATTTCCATATCTAACTTCTAGGATTCCACACCAAATCACCTCTCTCTCCTTGATACATCTCCATAGCCATTTAGATAACAGAACCCTATTGAAAACACTAACATCTTTGATCCCAATCCCACCAAAATCCTTAAGTTTACACACAAGTTTCCAACTTACCCAAGCCATACTGCTTTTATCCAACGAGCCTGACCACAAGAACCTTCTCTGGATTGAAACTATTTCTTGTATTACTTTGACAAGTGCTTTAAAAAAGGATAGATGGTAAACAGGAAAGTTCGTGAGTATATAGTTAATGAGTGTAACCCTTACCCCAATAGAAACAAACCTTCCCTTCCAAGTTGACAGTTGTGTCTTTAAGCATGTAATGACAGGTTTCCAGAAAGAAATTCATTTGTGATTTCCTCCTACTGTAAGGCCAAGAAATTTAAAAGGTAAAACTTCCTTCTTACAGGCCAAAAACTGAGCAGCTAGCATCATAAAAGATTCCTCAACTTCAACCCCGTATAAAAAACTCTTCCAAGAATTAATTTTGAAATTCTGGTATCAGATATAAGATGTCGAAGGTAATGTCACGACACTGATATCTGGTTATAAACAATGGATAAACAAAAACAGAATGGTAAAACAAATAACACGAGCAATCGTTAACCCAGTTCGGTGCAACTCACCTACGTCTGGGGGCTACCAAGCCAGGAAGGAAATCCACTAAAATAGAATTAGTTCAAAGACTATCCGTACACTTCACCAAGTTACAGTCTTTCTCACCTAATCTCTACCCGTGCAATTTCTACCTAAGCACTCTTAGATATGAGAACCCACTCACTTCCCTTACAATCACACACCCGTGATTGAAAACAGTAATCCCTTGTGAAAAGAAAATACTTTTCAATTACAATATTCTTGATTTTACTTCACAGTTTCAATCAAGAAGACACACTCTTGATCTTGCTTCAAAGCTTTGATCAAGAAGACAAATCAGTCCAATTCAATCATCAATGGATGACTTGAATGACCTACAGACACAAACCCTAGCTCTCTCTCTAAATTTCGCTCAGTCTTGGTTGTGTGTACAATCGGTTTTCTAAGTCCCTTTTTATAGAAGTAATGGACACCTTGAAAACCCTAGATATATTTTCCAATTAAATCTTTTCATATCAGCTGTAAAGATCTCTTTGGAAAATAAATAAATCTGGATGATATCCCTGACAGAATGCGCCAGCTAGCCATATCTTCAATCAACCAATGATTGCCACCAATTGTGCAATCACAAAACACCAGACATTCATACTGAATGTTCTGTGTACGAGATGTCAAGACATCGGGTCTGACATCTGGAAAAATCCTGCATAATCCAGTTTCCTTTTATAGCAGGTACAACCATATCAGTTACCATGACAATGAGTATGTCAACTGAAACAATCCTGCAGCATATGTCTTCCATTTAAGCTCCAGCAGGTACAACCAATATCAGAAGCCTTGTCAATGTATATGGCATTCTGAAACAATCCTGCTTGCATATGTTCTTCAACTCCAGCAGGTACATAGGATATCTCATGTTAAGACATCACACATGACATCTTGTGAACACTCTTTGTTTTACCAAAATTGCTGCCAACTCTTAGAATCAACAAACTCCCCCTTTGGCAAATTTTGGCTAAAACATATATCTGTCCTTTTTGTTCACAAGTTAAACTATCAGCAGTTAAACCACATAACAGTAGTTTAATCAACAGCAGAAGCAAAACAATTACTAGCTATGGCTACTAGTAATACACATATGCACAAGGGTACTTCTCCTCCCCCTTAACCTATGCAACATCAACAGAATTACTAGTTATGGATGCAACTAGTAAGACACACAAATGCACAATGCACAAGGGTACTTCTTCTCCCCCTAAATCTGTGCATATAACAGCTCTTCTTCTCCCCTAAATCTGTGCATATAACAGCTACTGAACTCCAGTACCTGTACCAGCCAGAATGTCATACTGACATCTGCTTCAACATCAACACCTGTGCAGCATATCAGACATCCTGTTTGACATCTGTAAACATACAACCATACTGTTGTAGCACCTGTGCACTTCTTCCAATAATAGTTGTCCTCCAGTCCAGCCACATACAACTTCCATATCAAGCACCTTCTCCCCCTTTTTAGTCAAAATTGACCAAAGGTGACCAATCAGACAAAATAAATGTCTATTAGTCTAGCAGAGAGAGTTAAAATAGATGTTATAACATTAAGCATGTTAAAACAGAATATTCAGGAAGTACACAACCATCATTACACACAGCTGAAAGCTGAGATAATGAACAAATTCAAGGAACTCATTAAGAGCCCTAAATATTACATAACATGCATCATGAGGACTGCCACAAAATACAAAAACATTCAAGACAACAGCCTTTCAAACAGCAACAACTTCCACCTTCCAGCACCCCTCTAGGTCTTCAATACAGGCAGGAACCATTAATCAGAAGAATAGGTATCTTCTTCACCTTCATCTTCATCTTCAGCTACACCTTCAGAGTCTTCTGAGCTTTCAGATCAGGATTGGGATCTTGTATTTGATTCTTTTCCAGCCTTTTCTCTGTCTTCCCTTTCCAGGCTACAGATGAGGACTTCTAAAGCTTCCTTTCTGGCCTTGGCCACCCTTATACCATCTTCCAATTCTTTGCAGGTCTCTTTCAGTTGGACAATCAAGCTTCCTTTAGCTGTAGACTCCCTTCTGCCAGATGTCATGACATCCTTGACATGACTTCCTTCAAACAACTTGTAATGGATGGACAGAGGGGTTTTCCTCCTGCTTGGAATGTCACTTGTCCTCAGGATCCCTGGTTGTTGACTCAGGATAATGCCACAAATAAGGGAAGGGAAGGCAATGGGTAACTTTACAGCATTTATAGAAGCATGTCTAATGGTTTGTTCAAATATGAACTTGCCAAAATCATAGTTAACCCTTGTTCCAATGGCATGAATGATTCTTCCAAGATTGATGGAGATAGTAGAGGCATGATTAGTAGGAATCCAGTTAGCTGAGCCAATCTTGTGCAGGATGGCATATTTAACACTGAGCTTTCCAGCTGATAAGTGGTTTCTACTAGGCCATTCCTTAACTTGGCCGGCTGTGATGACCCTACAGACCTCACTGTCTGTGGTTTCTAGGTCTACTCCTCCATCCATTCCTCTACCTAGGAACTTGTTGATGACACTTGGTGAGAATTTCACACATTTGCCTCTCACAAAAACTTTGCAAAACTCCCTGCTATTCTTATCATGAACATCCTCAGGGATATTAACAATACATTCTCTAACTAACCCCTCATAGCATTGGGTTAGAGTAACCACAGTTTTCATGAGTCCAACATTTTTGATCAGCTCAATAACCTCTTTTACCTCTACAGCTTCTTGTCCAAGTTCTCTCTCAATGGCTACTCTTCTCTGAATGACATATTTCCACTTTGCTGCTCCATCTTCCAAGTGAAAAGAGATATTGTCTAGATGAACAGCAGTAGCCTTGCCAGGAGATTTCTGAACAGCCTGCCTTTTCGCAGGGGAGATGTCTGGGACATCGTCTTTAACATCCTCCTCAGAGTCAGAGTTGTCTCTTTCTTTTCTTTTGCTAACCTCAACCTTGCTCCAGGGTTTTGAGGGTCCTATTCCTGCAGCCTTTTTCACTCTAGCAGCTCTCATATTAGCCATACTTTTTCCTTTCTTAGCTCTCAGTTTCTCAGCTATGCTCGGTTTAACCAGATGAACCAAAGACTCATCCTCTCCTTCAGTGTTTTCTTCCTCTAGATCAATAATATCTTCTTGAGGCACATTTTGTTTCTTGCTAGGTAGGGTTTTACCTAGAGAGCAAAGCCCTTCAGCTGCCACCTCTTTTTCTGATCTAGATGAATCATCATCTTTATCAGCATGGGTTTTACCCTCAGGAGAGGGTTCCCTTCTGGACAGAGGGGTAGAGACCCCTTCAACTATATGTCCTTCACTCAGTATTCTAGTAACCAGTCTCCTTATAGCGCAATCAGTGTAATGCATGTCTTTAGGAAGAGAGGAGTTACCAGAGGTATTACCTTGCTTATCTCCAGCATTGGAGGCGGTACCTGTGGTGTCGCCCGGTATCATGCACAGAGGAGTGACGTCCATTACATCTTCATCTCCAAACCCCATAGATGGAGTCTTCGCATGTTGGGAGGATTTGAAACCAGATGATGAAGGATGTTGAGACATGGCGTAGGACTTTTGAGGAAGGTTTCTTTGCCCTAGCTGAGCTTGTCTTAGAGGTTGAATGGAAATGGCAATTGCTGAGTTTAGGTAGCGTGTGCTGAGGGGATAGATACTATTTTCAAAGTTTGGAAATGATTTATCATTAATGTGGCTCTTTTTAAAAGGGCAAACATTAATTTTATTTCTTTTATTTTTTTCTTTCAATTTCCAAATCCCTAATTTCCCTTCCTCACATACATTTTTTCCCAAATTTCTTGCACGCTTATCTGCCAATTGTAGTCCATGCTTTAGACTTCGTAATTTGTCTTCCACAAATTTCCTAATGGAGTGATAATAGCTAGACCGGTACTTTGTCCATCTATGTTGAATCTAATTTTTGGACCTGGCTTCAGTATTCAGGAAGTCATAATACAATGTTATGACATCCTGTGTGACATTGTATACAATCAGTAATAGGTTCATCCAACCCAGTCGAGCCCACCTGCTATCATCTTCCATACCTTTCACAGGTGTTGTCCAAATCTTCTCCATATTGTCCTTGGCCTTTTTGCACAGAGTCTTTTGTGGCTTGGTCCCTACAGTACCATTCTCCCTGTGACTGGTCAAGTGTCCACCTGTTTGGTCTAACCTCTTAGTTATTTGAGCCATCATGACCTTTTCTCCCCTGGGCTTCTGGTGTGATATCTTTGTGTGACCTTTTCCCCGACCTTGTTTTTCATCACTCTTGGGGGCATCTGTACTCACCCAATACTTTTAGGGACAATCCAATTGAGAGCTCCATATGTAGCAATTGTCTTTGGTCCTGATTCCTCTCATAATTACTTCACTCTTTATGTCCAGGATTAGACATTCAGTTTTGGTGAAGTTAACATTCAGACCTTGATCACATAGTTGGCTAATGCTTATGAGGTTTGTAGTTAAGCCTTTGACTAGTAGAACCTTGTCTAGTCTAGGTACTCCAAGGCAATCAAGCTTACCTGTTCCCTTGATTTCACCTTTTGCTCCATCTTCAAAGGTTACATGTCTTATAGTATGTTGATGCAGATCAGTTAGCAGGTCTTGGTTTCCAGTCATGTGTCTAGAGCATCCATTATCAAGGTACCATTCTTCTTTGGCTGAGATTCTGAGAGGGGTGCGAGCTATCAGACCTGTAACATTGTTCTTGGGGACCCATTGCTTTTTGATGATGGGTATGTGATGTTTGGATCTGAACTGATAGTGATCCTGATGTTGAGCAACCTTAGGATAGCCATACAGTTTATAGCAGAAAGGCTTTCGATGACCAAATTTCCCACAGTAATGGCATTTCCATCTTTGGTGTTTTCCTTTCAACTGCTTTCTCCTTTGGTACTGTGACATATTATGTGACATCACAGGTTTTTGAATGCACCTAAATTTGGCTTTAGGCTTGACACCAGAGTTACTGCTCTCAGGTTTTGAGTTATTATACCCAATGCCAGATTTGTCTCCTGTTATTTGTCCAATTTGAAGAATCTTGTCTAAGGAGTCAGACCCATTGCTTAACATTCTTACATACTTGGTCATCTCTTCTAATTTAGAATTTTGAAACATGACTTCAGTCTTCAACTTTGAGATGATTTTTGCATGGTCTGCCTTTTCACTTTCCAGCTGTGCTATCTTCTGATTTTCAGCTTGTGGATTTTTGTCTAGCTTGGCATTCAGAGCCACTGCTTCTGTTTGTAACTTGGAGATGGTTTCCAAGTATTCTATCTTCTCGTTCTCAAGTTGAGTAATTTCCTTCTTCAGGCTATCAACCTGTTTGCACAGCTCTACACTTTTGTGACACAACTGTCTGTAGGTAGATGCCAATTCCTCAAAGGTTACTTCACCATCACTTGACTCTTCATCAGATTCCCATCTTCCTGTCAAGGCAGTCACTAGATTTGCAGCCTCCTCTGTATCACTCTCATCTGACCATGTGGCAGCAAGGCTCATCTTCTGTTTCTTAAGGTAGGTCCCACATTCAGACCTGATGTGTCCATACCCATCACATTCATAGCACTGAACCTCTTTTCCTTCTTTGGGCTTCTCATCTGCTCTTGCTTTTCTTCCAGCATTGTTGGATTTACTGATGTCAGACGAGATGTTCTTGACATTTGCCTTGGATCTGACATCCATTTTCTTTAACAGTCTGTTAAACTGTCTCCCCAGCATTGCAACTTCATTGGCCCATTCTTTATCCACATCTTGACTGTTTTCCTCTTCTGTGTTGGAAACAAAGGCAATGCTCTTGGTTTTCTTTTCAGTTCCCTCAATCAATCCCATCTCAAAGGTTTGGAGGGAGCTAATTAACTTATCTACCCTGATGTTGGAGATGTCTTGAGACTCTTCTATGGCAGTCACCTTCATTGCAAATCTCTTACGGAGTGACCTAAGTATTTTTCTCACCAACTTTTCATCTATCATCTTCTCTCCCAGGGCTCCTGAAGCATTAGCTATCTCAAGGATACTCATGTGAAATTCATGAATGTTTTCATCTTCTTTCATCCTTAAGTTTTCAAACTTGGAGGTGAGCAGCTGGAGTCTAGACATCTTTACCCTAGAGGTGCCTTCATGAGTGGTCTTGAGAATGTCCCAAGCATCTTTGGCCACTTCGCAGTTATTTACCAGCCTGAAAATATTCTTGTCTACACGATTGAATATTGCATTCAAGGCTTTAGAGTTTCCAAGAGCAAGATCATCCTCCTCCTTGGACCATTGTTCTTCAGGCTTCTTTTCAGTCGTGGCTTCTCCTTCTTTAGTGACTACAGGGTGTACCCATCCTGTCAAGACAGCTTTCCAAGCCTTGTTATCAAGGGATTTTAAAAACGCTACCATTCTAGGTTTCCAATAGTCATAGTTAGAACCATCCAGGATTGGTGGCCTATGAACAGATCCTCCATCTCTTTCCATTGTACCAGAAAGTATTGCCCCTAGATCTCACCCAGAACCAGAGCAGGATGCCTGCTCTGATACCAATTGAAATTCTGGTATCAGATATAAGATGTCGAAGGTAATGTCACGACACTGATATCTCGTTATAAACAATGGATAAACAAAAACAGAATGGTAAAACAAATAACACGAGCAATTGTTAACCCAGTTCGGTGCAACTCACCTACGTCTAGGGGCTACCAAGCCAGGAAGGAAATCCACTAAAATAGAATTAGTTCAAAGACTATCCGTACACTTCACCAAGTTACAGTCTTTCTCACCTAATCTCTACCCGTGCAATTTCTACCTAAGCACTCTTAGATATGAGAACCCACTCACTTCCCTTACAATCACACACCCGTGATTGAAAACAGTAATCCCTTGTGAAAAGAAAATACTTTTCAATTACAATATTCTTGATTTTACTTCACAATTTCAATCAAGAAGACACACTCTTGATCTTGCTTCAAAGCTTTGACCAAGAAGACAAATCAGTCCAATTCAATCATCAATGGATGACTTGAATGACCTACAGACACAAACCCTAGCTCTCTCTCTAAATTTCGCTCAGTCTTGGTTGTGTGTACAATCAGGTTTTCTAAGTCCCTTTTTATAGAAGTAATGGACACCTTGAAAACCCTAGATATATTTTCCAATTAAATCTTTTCATATCAGCTGTAAAGATCTCTTTGGAAAATAAATAAATCTGGATGATATCCCTGACAGAATGCGCCAGCTAGCCATATCTTCAATCAACCAATGATTGCCACCAATTGTGCAATCACAAAACACCAGACATTCATACTGAATGTTCTGTGTACGAGATGTCAAGACATCGGGTCTGACATCTGGAAAAATCCTGCATAATCCAGTTTCCTTTTATAGCAGGTACAACCATATCAGTTACCATGACAATGAGTATGTCAACTGAAACAATCCTGCAGCATATGTCTTCCATTTAAGCTCCAGCAGGTACAACCAATATCAGAAGCCTTGTCAATGTATATGGCATTCTGAAACAATCCTGCTTGCATATGTTCTTCAACTCCAGCAGGTACATAAGATATCTCATGTTAAGACATCACACATGACATCTTGTGAACACTCTTTGTTTTACCAAAATTGCTGCCAACTCTTAGAATCAACAAATTTTCAACCCAGACATCATTTCAAAGCCTCTTAGAATAGCTTTCAAACCCCAAAGATTTTACTAGGCTCCATCACACACAAGAATGGTTTCTTCAGCAAAATGCAGTAAAATGTAAGAGACTTCATTATTTAGTTTGAAGCCACTGAGTATACCCAACCTACTTTCCTTTCTTACCACTTAATAAATCCCTTAGACCACCATTGAGAACAAGAAAGGAGATAAGGGATCACCCTATCTCAGACCCCTTGACACCTTAAAATCTTGAGTTGTGCTTCCATTCACTGAAACTGACATGTAACTAGTAAAAACCCCGCCATTCATCTATTGTATCCACTTATCTACAAACCCCATAGCCACCAATACCTTCTCTAGAAAGTACCAATCCACACAATCATATGCCATATCAAAATCTACTTTGAACAATATACAACTCATTTTCTTCCTCTTGCCAAAATCTAATAATGCATTTGCTACCACAACCCCATCAAGTATTGCTCCCTCGAATGAAGGCTATTTGCATCTTAGAAACCAACCTTCCAATGATCTTTCTCAAACAAGTAGCCAAAATTTTAGATAACACTTTATAGACACGTCCTATAAGGTATATCGACCTATATTCATCCAAGCCTTGTGGATTCTCAGACTCAAGAATCAAAGCAATGAAAAAAGAGAGCATGACTTTAGGTAAATTTACAGAATAATGGAACTCTTTAATGCACTTGACTATATCACTATCAACCACCTCCCAGTATCGCTTCAAGAACTCCAAGTTAAAGGCATATGGACTTGGGATTTTTTTCCATCATAATCAAACACAACCTCTTGGATTTCCATTATAGTAAAAGGCTCATCCAACCTCAAGCTTTATTCTATGGCTAATTTAGGAAAACCAGAAAAGTCAATGATTGGTCTTTGTAGCGGGGTTTTTGTTACCTTTAGGTTTATTGACTAAACCAAAAGTCAACATACAATTCGAGTCGCCACCGCACTTTTATTTGTCCAAAGGAAAGGCTAAAAAGCGAACAAAAGCCAAGGTAAGAAGTTTTTCAAATAAAAAACTAATAAAAATGTCAGAGATCTAGGTAAGGGGGTTGGTTATGAAATGGGAAGGTTTTACGCACCTAAAACATCCTTAGTACTCTAAGGGGACCCTTTTTGCAAATATGTGTTATAGGTTAGTATTTGTGAAAAGATTTGTGCAAAAGATTGGAGGGACGAGAAGAGAATAGATTATATTTACAATTTTATTTTTTGAATGGATGAACCCATTGCCTACGTACTATCATAAAGGAGGATCAAAACCTCGTAGTTCGGGGTAAAAATTTCAAATATGGGTAAATTGATTTGATCAAAAGCCTTAAGGTCTTTTGTTATCAAAGGGAGAAAACTCAACCTAAACCAACAATCCACCATGTGAGGAAGGCTTCAACATGCTAGTGAGGGGTTAACCCTATAATAAGCATGGAAGGCTTATAATCCAACCACTAAGGATGAGGTGAGATTTACATCAACCACTATGATAACTCAAATCTATGACAAATGTTTTTGAAAAGTTTTAATAAGGTGGCCATTAGAACCACAAAAATAACTTGAAGTGAGTTATATTTACAAGTTATATTTATTTACAAAATGAAGTCAAAGTTGGATTAAGATTTAATCACAATGAGTATTGATGAAAATGGTTTTGAAAAGTCAAAGGCTTAAGGCCTAGGTTTATAATTTGAAACAAAGTCAAAGTTTTGAAAATAATTTTTGGTTGGGTTAGAGTGGAGAGAAGAAGAGAAGGGTTAGTCCTAAAGCATACAAAGATAAGAGGGGAAAGATAAACCCTTGGAGTTCCTTTTCTTGAAGTCATAGAGATGACTCAAGATGCTCATTTCCTTTGGACTTAGCACACAAGCAAGCAATCAAACAAATTGAACTCAAGCTCCTAGGATCTCCATTTGACTTGTCACTTAACTTGGCTATTCATGACAATGGTCCTCTTTTCACAATCTCAAGATGGGATCCCTATCACACAAAAGCAAACATCAAAAAGTTCACAACACAATAAGGGGAATGGACAAAGAATAAGTTTGATGGAGAAATCCTTTGAAGTCAACTTTGAATTTTAGCATTCTAAAGGGATGAGGCCTAGTTGCTTTTCAACAAGTTTTGCATTCTAAAGGCATGAGGCCTAGTTGCTCTTGAACTCCTTTAAGCATAGGTAAGCCCTAATTCTAAGTCCTTTCTCCTTTTGCATTTGGTTCACACAAAACAAAACACAAAGTAAACACAAGATAGCAATATATTTATATACAATAATGGGCTCAAATGAGCAAAAGAAAAATGACATAAACATAAAATATGTGCTCAAGTGAGCAAAGGAAAAATCAATACGAATAATGAGCAAGAAATAAATGGCATTAAAAGTAAATGGCAAGAAATTAAATGCTCAAATTAAAGTTAGTAATTAGTGAGGTTATGTTAGCTTGTCATAAGACAATGTAGCGCTATGTTAAGCAACCGTAAGTGGACTAATGTAGTAGTCACACCTATCTGAGGCCGGTCAATAAAATATAGGCAAAGAACACAAGTTAGAGATCATGACTAGTAAGCCAAGCTCCATAAACTTGCCATGCCAAAACAAGAGGGGAAGGGCCTTGTATTGACTTTAGGTTATTTGCTTAACCAAGAAGCAACCTATCTTTGACACAAAACAACTCACTTGATCATGGATCAAGTTGAGTTTGGTTTGGATCAAAGAAGGTTAAACTTCTCATTTGTTAAGACCAACCATAAGACTTTAACTCATTGGTCATTGATGGAAAGAAAAGGATGAAGATGAAAGGAAGGGAAAAAGAAGACCATAATCAAATTCAATTGATCAAATGTGAATCAAATCAACATCAACCAACACCAAACAGAAGAGAGATGAAGATAACAAGTCAAAGAGTCAATGGTATTTTTTTGGTATTTTTTGAATTAAAATAAAATGCAAATAAAAAATAGACAAATAAGGTCAAACTTCAAATTCAATTCAAATCAACTTTAAAAAGTCCAATTAAATTGTCATAGGTTTAACATAGTCAAACAAGCTTTGACTAATTTTCTCATCAATTTTTGAAATCAGAAAGCAATTAAAAACAATTAAAAATAGCACAATATGAATTAAAATCTCAAATAAATCTCAAATCAAATGAGAAATTGATGAGACTATTTTTCATTGACTTATCATGATCCATAGATGCTATGAAAATATTTTTGGATTTTTCAAAAGTCAGAAAGTATTTTAAAATGAATTAAAACTATTAAAAATCAAATAATCCATGAAAAATATCAAATGAAGTCACAAAAATAATTAAAAATCAAAATATGAAACTAGATTTTTCAAGAAATTTTTTGGAGTTGGTCTCGTATTTTTATGACTTCAAATGAAATTTCTATGAATTTTTGAAAATAAAAGGAATTAACTGAAAACAAAATGAAAATAGAATAAATGGAAAAAACCAGCGCCACAGGATGTAACTCGTTAATTGACGTTGCATTAATGAAGGATCCAGATCATAGGGAACATGGTATGTCCAAGTCAAACGCGCCATAACATGAATTAAATAAAGTAAACACAATGAATGAACAATATTAAAACGTAGCAAGGTGATCCAATGGCTCAAGTGTGCACACGTGGTGGTGGTGGTGGAAACCACCATCTTCTCCGGCGAGACAACCACTTCCGGCCACCAATTGCAGAGAAAAAAGTTTTAATAAAAATGGAAAACAAGGACATGGAAATGAAGCTCGTGTGATGGAGACCATCACTGTACCATTGGATCTTCCTCACTCTTCCTATATTGAGAGAAACATGAAGAAGAAGATCATGGTGTTCCAACTGTAAGCTCATGAAATGGGGAATCGAAAGCACCAATGGCTTGCCTCAAGTGTGAGGACTTCAGAAAACCATACAAACACAAGAATGCTACATTGAATTGAGAGTTCTAGATCCAAAAAGTTTGAATGTATACCTCTGAATTAAAGCACTTCAGGCCACGAATCCTTCAAGATCCTTGCTCCTCTTTGATCTATGGATGTAGGGGAAGTGAAAGGCTAAGGAATTAAGCTTTGAAGATCAGCTAATGATGCTGAATTTCAAGCTCGAAGTGAGAAATTTTTTTGAACAATTCCTTTGGTATGGCTATGGTTTCAATGCTGCAGCAATTTAGATCTCCAAAAGGTTTTTGAATGAATGAGAGGAAGTGGTTATTTATAGCTGAAGGTAGCTGAATCCCACGCTTCTTTCATGTGCATGGCAATTTGAAATTAGATGCATGGGCCTGTACAGGCGTGTAAAAGGCCCAATGATGAATGCAAAAGCTTGCTGAGATCACATGGAAATGATTTGGACGTGCACAATGGATTGAACAAGCTTGCATACTCAAGTTTCATCATAAAATACCAAAATGCACATAAATGGAAATGAATTAGAAACTCACAAATGGTAAGTCCAAGAGAGTAATGTGAGTAATGGTTGGAAAGCCCTTGAAATAAGGAACAAAAGTCATGTTGGGAAAAAATTCATTTGGCATGTGAAAATTAATGAAAACTGGCCTGGAAATCCAAGTACAAAACATGTTTAAGTCACATTTGAAAACTTTCACCAAAAGCAAGCCTAATCAAACCCCTATATTTACATGATGCAAGCTTTAAATGGAAAAACCTCCAACATCAAAATTGTAGATATTTTCAAAATGATCAATTTAGACTCAAAGTTTGAATCATTTGGAGTTTATATGACAAAGTTATGGGCATTTTAAGTTGGGTACTTTTTCAAATTCAATGAATTAGGTCCAATATGACCTATTATATTTTGTATTATCACATGTATTTATTTTAGGATTATTAAATTTTGTCCAACACAACATTTGAATTAAACATCTCAAGCCTTCCAATTCATTTGGTCTCACCTCAAAAATCATAAAAATTAAGGAAGTTATGCCCTTGGTAAGTTGACCCAAAATTAGGGTTTTTGTCAAAATGATCTATAATGTTTTGAAATAAATGATGGCCTTCCAAGTTTCAAATAGATTTTTGATGAACATGAAAGTTGTTCATATGGTTCGTAAGAACAATTTGTCTCTTGGGGTCATCTTCATTTGACAACACATTAAAAGTTACATCTCATTGATGCTCAGCTTAGTCAGATGACTTGATTGGTCAACTTTTCAAGGCCAAACTTCCAATCTTGATGAATAAATGATTGAGGGGCCTCACATAGGCTCATACATGTATAAAATGATGAATGAAAGAACTTACCTTGATTAAATTTGATCAGAGGTTGAGATTGCTTCATGGGCAAGGCACAATCAAAGCATAGTGGAATTAGGGTTTCCTTGGGAAACAATCCTCAAGCCCCTTGGGTTATCTTGATCAAATTGGAAAGTTGAGATACTTGGGAGACATATATGATGATTAGGAACTTTGTGGACCATTGTCATGCTTTTTCTCATCTTCATCTAGCCATTTCATTGGGCTTAGGAGCCTCCTAGGAGCATTGGAACACATGATCACTTGAACTTCAAAACAAAAAGAGTTAGTGACATATTTTTGTGCTTTTGGTTAGTAATCAAATAGGAAAAGCAATAATATACAATACAAGCATGCTTGGTGGTCTCAAAACACTCAAACAAGTCCCAACCCTAGGGTTAAGGAGTCAAACATGCTATGATCCTTGAGGCAATACACTTGTGCAATAACATGTTGCCATGAGGGATCTTAGGGTCAAAATTAGGGTCTTACAGATGCCCCTATTTAAGGTCATTCTAGCCGGAGATATAAAGATTAAAATCTTCGTCTCAACGAGATAGAATGGGCTTAAATAATAATAAAGAGACGAATTTTGGTCCCTAAGAGACCTCATGATGCAAATGTATGCATGCAAAAATAAAATCTTCATGGTGAATAGTTGCCGCGAAGGAAAAGAAATCGGGAGGCACTGAAGACCCATAGGAGTAACACACTCACTAGGGAGACAGATACTCTGGGGAAAATAAGGTAAAAGTGCGTGAGCAGGTCACGACTTAAAAACTTGCTGGGAGACACGAAGGGATTCCACAAAAATAAATCGATGGAAAGACTCGAGCTGACGCAAAGATGCATGTACTGGGGAATATGCCAATACAGCGCAACTATCCGCAGAGGATACATCGGATAAAAAATCCGGACTCAGGCGGGGATGTCCACAAAGGACTCAGCTAAGGAAGAAACAACGAGATATTACTAGTTACTGGGTAATAAACTCAAAGTGAGACACGTTATCAAAACACCGGTTACTGGGTGAGAGAACAACATGCTCAGGGAGAAAGAATATCTAAGACCGGTATAAGGGTGAGAAATATCAATCATCCGAAACATCTGAGGAGGACCCAAAAGGCACATCTCAACTCAGGAAGATCTGACTCCACAGGAGACAAAAAGTCATAATAGGGAGCAGATGGAAGGAATACCAGGGATACCGGTTACTGGGCATATAATAGGTGACCAACCAGGCATGAATTGGGAACATATCCAAGACACTCATCATCCAAAAGGAGGGCTGAAAAAAAGTAAACTCGACTTACAGGATGGAGATTCGATTCCATAAGGAAATACGAATCTTACTCGATTGAGGAAGAAAAAGACTTCAACTGAAGAGCGCACGAGATATACTATCTATTACCATCATAACGTAGATAACATGCTTGCATGGAAGATTATCCACAACCGGTTACTGGGTTAATAAAGGATAAATCAACTGCAAAGAAAGAACATCGGGATACCGGTTACTGGGTATATAATGATGACCAATCAGAAGGAGAAACAATCATTACCAAACAAGGGAAATGAAAGATGACTCGCAAGGGATAAATTGCCTGACAAGAGCAATTTATCCAAGAGATATATCACTAGTTACTGGGTGGTATACTCAAAAACGAAAGAATATCAATACCGGTTACTAGGTAAAGATAATTAATCAAAGAGGGGATTACATCTACCGGTTACTGGGTAGAAAACCACAGAAACATGACTTACAACTATCGGTTACTGGGTAGAAGGCCACAGAAATAGGACTTACAACTACCGGTTACTGGGTAGAAGGCCACAAAATTCGCTGGGGAAAAGATGGACAATTACTGGTTACTGAGAAATTGAACAACTAAACCACAGGGAACTGCAGGGGATAACAAAAAGGAAGTCAATTTAGGAACAAACTAGAAAGACGCAATCAAACAAGACTTAACCCGATGAGGATATAACTCAGGGGAGTAATTCCATCCCGATACACAACTAAGGATGAAACTGAAACAAAAATCATCCACGAGGACATAACTCAGTGGGGAAGAAAGAAGAAACGATACACACTTTCTGCCTACGGGGCTGACTCTATATGGAGAGATCAGACACAAATATCTGCTTGGGGAAGAACATTTCACCAATAGCAGTGGATAACAAGTAAAGATATATGGCAAAGAATGCAATCATGAATATCTGAATGCTATGATTATGCATGTATGTGCATGATTTGTGTATGATTAATGCTGACAAATAGATATGTCTAACACAAACAAGTCCAAGAATCATGAACGGACACCTGACACAACATCTCAACAAGAAGGGCAAATCCTACTGGAGAACTTAGTTTGGGAACAACCCAAGCAGGGTGAAAATAGATCATCAAGGATATCAAACCCCATCCCAAAGCTACACTCGCTAAGGATACAAAGAAGATATATTCAGGAGCAGCGAAAGAAGATGATCAAACAAAGAACTCAACTCTGATGGGGATAGGTGGTTGAATAACAATAAGATCTGCCGGATAAGAAACTCTACTGGGGAAGCTTATCAAGGAACGATATGAAACTCCATGGGGAACAACCACCAACCAGATGTACATCCATCAAAACACTCCCTTCGATCTGCCAGAGAGGAAACTCTGCAAAGGGGAATAATAGCATTTTACTCCACTGGAGAAAGAAATAAACATCTTCACCACCAGATCTTAATGCTAGAAGAAATCTTCAGACCCGAAGAAGATACCAACATCAGACTTGGATCAGGAAACCCTACTGGGGACAGGCTTCAAATGTTCTCGACGAAACTACCCTGGATGAGGAAATCGGAAATGAATCTTTCGTTAAAGAACGACATGTTGGGGATGAAAAGGGAGACAAGCCCTTCATCCATTGCTCTAGGAAACTTCCTACTGAGGAGACAATTATCTGGAAAGATAGCTCTACAGGGAACACATGCTTACTCTGTTTGGGAACTTCTACTCATGCTGGGGAAAGGCAAACCTCCTTGTGAGTAGAATAGCATATCAACTTTTATCAATCTATAAGGGATTTTAGGTCAGCCCACACAAGGAATGACAACCATATAATTGATAAAACACAAATGCTAGTGCCTGATAGAGGGATACATATCTAAAATATCGAGGCAAGAACTGGAACAGAAGGGATCATCCACAGACCAACCATATAACCAATCACGGATTTTAAGACTCCGCGGGGGAAACAAGCATGTATGCACAAACAAACTATCTGGGAATGCAATGGACGAGCATCCACAAATCCTGCTAGGGGAAAACAATCCAACAAGCTAGATCAACCCACTGTCATCAAAGAGAATTTCTCATATCAGACTCTCTGGGAAGTTGTATAATTCTTTCCACGCTCGCTGGGGAGACAACTAAAAGCTGATGAAGAGGATATAAAAATGCCAGAATATGAACAAATGACTTACCTTTTGGTAATCATACTATCCTTGGGAAAGCACTGAGGACGTTCCACTTATCCTTTCAGTCATTGTGAATGTCCATTTTGTTTAAAACAGTTTATAAGAACTTTATTTGTTTAAAACAATTATATTCATCAATTAAAAACATGCAAACATTTGTTAAACAGAAACAAATAAGAGTGCAAAGAATTGGATAAAGGCTCAAATTCATTTAAGAGAATGGTAGTCCGCAAATGGCGAGACTCCATGGATCTTTACAAATTTGAAATTGGTGATATACATGGAAAAAGGGCTACATTGAACATAATGACCGTTTCTCCACCAACTCTAAATTCACTGTATTCGAAACTTCGGTTGATGATGACTGAGCGAGAATTTTTTATAGACAACGGTTGTAGAACAAAGTCTTGTCAGGATGCAGTTACTTGCCAAATCCCTAATTTTTGCCTAGATTGCCCCAGGGTGAGGTACTCAATCTAGCATGATATATTTTTTTTTCATGTCTCTAACTTTTGCCTTGACCACCCTTTCGGGTTTTCAATCCACCGAGACGCTCATTTTTGCCTAAGCCGCCCTTTCGGGTTTTCAACTTAGCGAGCTATTCTATTTTTATTTTTAGGCGAAGTATTTCTTGACTGCATCTGAATTCATAGGACGAGTGAAATCCTTCCCATCCATAGTTGTAAGCAACAAAGCGCCGCCTGAAAAGGCTCTCTTAACAATGTATGGACCTTCATAGTTTGGAGTCCACTTGCCCCTGGAATCGGGCGCGAAAGACAAGACTTTCTTGAGCCCGAGGTCGCCTTCTCGGAACACTCGAGACTTGACCTTCTTATCAAAGGCTTTCTTCATCCTTTGTTGATACAACTGACTATGGCACATGGCAGTTAATCTCTTCTCTTCAATCAAATTCAATTGGTCATAACGACTCTGGACCCATTCAACCTCAGTCAACTTGGCTTCCATCACGACTCTCATTGACGGGATCTCAACCTCTACGGGGAGCACAACCTCCACGCCATATACAAAAGAGAAAGGGGTTGCCCCTGTTGAAGTGCGGATGGATGTACGATAGCCATGCAAAGCAAATGGCAACATCTCATGCCAATCTTTGTACGTAACAACCATCTTCTGAATAATCTTCTTGATGTTCTTGTTAGCAGCTTCAACAGCCCCATTCATCTTGGATCTATAGGGAGAAGAATTATGACGTGCAATATTGAACTCTCTACACAGCTCTTTCATCATCTTATTGTTCAAGTTAGATCCATTATCAGTAATGATCTTGTCTGACACACCATATCGGCATATGAGTTGGTTCTTGATAAACTTCACAACCACCTGCCTGGTCACATTTGCATACGATGCCGCTTCAACCCACTTGGTGAAGTAATCAATGGCTACGAGAATAAAACGGTGACCGTTCGACGCCTTAGGTTCAATCATGCCAATCATGTCAATTCCCCACATGGAGAAAGGCCATGGTGAGGAAATAACATTCAGAAGTGTCGGGGGAACATGAATCTTGTTCGTATAAATCTGACACTTGTGGCATTTCTTCACAAACTTGCAGCAGTCAGACTCCATTGTCAGCCAATAGTAGCCTGCTCTCAACATCTTTTTCGCCATAGCATGTCCATTGGAATGAGTACCATATGAACCCTCATGGACTTTAGTCATCAACAGGTCTGCTTCGTGTCTATCCACACATCTGAGCAAAACCATGTCAAAATTCCTCTTGTAAAGCACATCACTATTAAGGTAGAAACTGCCAGATAATCTCCTCAAAGTCTTCTTATCTTTAACAGACGCCCCTGGAGGGTAAGTCTGACTTTGGAGAAAACACTTGATATCATAATACCACGGCTTATCATCTTTCACTTCCTCAACTGCAAACACATGAGCTGGTCTATCCAAGCGCATCACAGTAATATTTGGAACTCCATTCCAATAATTGACAACAATCATTGAAGCAAGTGTAGCGAGAGCATCCGCCATCTGATTCCCATCTCGAGGAATATGATGGAAGTCAACTTTAGTAAAGAAATTTGAAATCCTCCTCGCATAATCTCTGTATGGGATGAGGCCAGGCTGATTCGTCTCCCATTCACCCTTAATCTGATTGACAACAAGGGCCGAATCACCATAAACATCAAGATGTTTGATCCTAAGATCAATACATTCTTCCAAACCCATAATACAAGCCTCATACTCCGCCATATTATTCGTGCATTTGAAAGTTAGCCTTGCTGTAAATGGAAAATGTGTGCCTTTAGGAGTAATAATCACTGCCCCAATACCATTTCCATACTGCTTGACAGCACCATCGAACACCATACCCCAACGGGAACCAGGCTCTGGCCCTTCATCGAGCGTAGGCTCATCACAATCTTTCATCTTCAAATACAGAATCTCCTCATCAGGGAAGTCGTATTGCACGGACTGATAATCTTCAATTGGTTGATGCGCCAAATGGTCAGCCAAGATACTACCTTTAATAGCTTTTTGAGCTCGATACTCAATATCATACTCAAACAACAGCATCTGCCAACAGGCAATTCTCCCAGTTAAAGTAGGCTTCTCAAAGATATACTTGATCGGATCCATTTTGGATATCAACCAAGTCGTATGATTCAACATATACTAGCGTAAACGCTTAGCGGCCCAAGCCAAAGCACAACATGTCTTCTCAAGCATTGAGTACCGAGACTCACAGTCAGTAAACTTCTTACTCAAGTAGTATATTGCATACTCTTTCTTTCCTGATTCATCTTGCTGACCAAGGACACACCCCATGGAATCATCAAGCACAGTCAAGTACATAATCAATGGTCTTCCTTCAACAGACGGAGATAGAATCGGAGGCTCAGACAGATACTCTTTGATACTGTCAAAGGCCTTTTGGAAATCCTCGGTCCAATCATGACGCTGATCTTTCCGGAGGAGCTTGAATATAGGCACACATGTGGCAGTCATGTGGGATATAAATCTCGAAATGTAATTCAAGCGGCCAAGAAAACCTCGGACTTGCTTCTCAGTTTTGGGTGCAGGCATCTCGTGTATTGCTTTGACCTTGGCAGGATCAACTTCAATACCTCTCTCGCTGACAATAAAGCCCAATAACTTGCCGGAACAGACTCCAAATGTACACTTGTTCGGATTCAAGCGGAGTTTGTCCTTCCTCAAACGCTGGAAAAGCTTCAACAAGTGTTCTACATGTTCAGCTTTGTTTTCGACTTTACAATCATATCATCGACATACACCTCGATCTCTTTGTGCATCATGTCATGAAACAAGGTAGTCATAGCACGTTGATACGTGGCTCCGGCATTCTTCAAACCGAAGGGCATCACTCGATAACAGAATGTTCCCCAAGGTATGATGAATGTTGCCTTCTCCATATCCTCGGGTGCCATTTTAATCTGATTATAACCGGAAAATTCGTCCATAAACAAAAAGACATTGAATTTAGTTGTATTATCTACCAACATATCAATGTGTGGTAGAGGAAAATCATCTTTTGGACTAGCTTTATTTAAATCACGTAATCCACACACATTCGGACTTTTCCATCTTTCTTAGGCACAGGCACAATATTGGCCACCCACTGAGGATATGTAGAAGTCACCAGAAACCCCGCATCAATTTGCTTCTGAACTTCTTCTTTAATCTTCACTGCCAAATCAGGATGAGTTCTTCTGAGCTTCTACTTCACAGGCACACGCTCAGGCTTCAACGGCAAGGAATGTTGCACGATATCAGTATCTAGACCAAGCATGTCTTCATACGACTAGGCAAAGACGTTGACATATTCTCGTAGCAACTCAATCAACCCCTTCTTAACAGACTCTTCAAGAAGTGCCCCAATCTTTACTTCACGAATGCAATCTTCAGACCCCAAGTTGATTGTTTCCAGATTCTCAAGATGCGGCTGAATGATCTTCTCCTTGTGCTCAAGCAGACAGGTAATCTCATCAGGAATCTCTTCAACATCATCTTCTTCTGCTTCAAATACAGGGAACTAAAAATTGGGAGATGGTGTTGGATCATTATGTTCAATGGGTTTGATTAACCTGCATAATGATTTTGAGTATAAAAGAGATTTTAGAATTCAAACAAGGCAAATCATTATGCAGATGAAAAGATTGATTTTATTCTCTTTTTAGGGTTTTATGGTGATCACCAATTTCATGCGAAAAGCAAAAAATGAAAAATAATTTGAAAAACAAACATTTAACATGCGATTATTGAATAAATATCATTGTATTAATCAAATCATGCCAACAATGTCTTCACTTCTCCTTTTGGCATGGGAGAAGGGGTTTTTAACAAAATGAACACATTACGTTGACTTATGGATAACTGTTGGAACATCAACAACGACCCAATTATTGCAGATTCCTCCAGGTATGACAAAGTTGTCCAGGTCTTCCTCTCCATCTTCTTCAATGATGGCAGCAACTTCTTGATCTCTATCGGTATGGATGAAACCTCCACTCTGAAACAGCCCAAGATCATTGGAAACACCAGAAGAATACCCTATGCCAGCCCTGGATTTATTATCTTCCACCTTGATCATTTTCCCCAAACCAGTAGTTGCACCATGCTCAATGGCCAACTTTGCATCATTATAGGAGACAAATGAAGAAAGTCCTTTCCTAGAAGGCTCAGCAATAGATAAGGCTTGGAACAGAGTTCCAACCTCATCCTTAGCATCGATGTAGGAAAAGGAAGATAAATGGCTGACCAAGAGAGCCTTCTCTCCCCCTATCACCACCAACTTCTTGTTCTTGACGAACTTCAACTTTTGGTGTATGGTGGATGTCATGGCGCCTGCCTCGTGAATCCATGGTCTGCCAAGCAAACAGCTATATGACGGATGGATATCCATGACCTGGAAAGTGATCTGGAAATCACTAGGTCCAATCTTGATCAGGAGTTCTAATTCACCGATCACAGTTTTATGCGATCCATCAAAAGCTTTCACTACCACTCCACTCTGCCTCATGGGAGACCCCTGATATGAAAGTTTGACGAGAGTGGATTTCGGCAATACATTGAGTGATGGCCCTGTATCCACCAACACATTGGACGGGGCATCATCTTTACAGTTCATGGATATATGTAAAGCCACATTGTGGTCTTTTCCCTCCTCGGGAAGATCATCATCACAGAAGCTCAAATTGTTGCAGGCAGTTATATTTGCAGCAATGCTATCAAACTGCTCAATTGTGACATCGTGATCCACGTATGCCACGTCCAACACCCTTTGCAACACTTCAAGGTGTGGCTCTGAATTCATCAACAAAGATAGGACAGATATATTTGATGGAGTTTGAAGCAATTGATCCACAATATTATACTCACTCCTCTTGATGAGCCTCAACATCTCATCCCCATCCTTTTTTAACATGCCAGACTGGCCAACCAGGATAGGAGCTTTAACAGATTTATCAACAACAGGGTCAACACCCTTCACAACAGGAACAAACTGATTTGAAGAAGAAGTTCCCACGGGACCGGCAGGACTGACAGCATCCTTCTTTGCAACGTCTTCATGGGATTTCAGCTGAGCCGAGAAAACACAACCACTACGGGTCACTCCACTAATGTCAGAAATTCTTACTACAGAGGTTGAGGGCAACGACACCTCCTTCCCATCTTCTAGCATAACAGTGTTATAACGGTACGAGACTGCTCTATCTGATACATACGGGACAGGGCCCGTTGGCTTGATCACAAGAGTTGGTGACACTTTCTTCTTGCTGCCATCGTACTTGATAACAACAGGATCAGGAATTTTGAATACGGGAGTAATAACATCAACTTCATCCTCATTACGATTCTGAAGTATCTCAATTATCCCTTGATCTATCATCTCTTGGATGTCCTTCCTCACCTGACGGCATCCTCTTTCATTAACAGTGCACACCTGGCACCTATCATGATCATGCTCATAGTGACTGTGTTCACACAACAGCTTATGCATCTCTACCAAGGATTGCCTTATGTCATTCACATAAAGGACTTTGTATTTGCCATGGCACCCCTGAACCATATTGACAGCTGCTTTCCCATGCTCGGGCAATGGGTTCTTCTTCACATTTGGGCCTACATCCTCAAAGAATAGTATCCCGCTCCTCACAAGGTCTTGCACCTTGGTCTTCAAAGGAAAACAATTCTCCACATAATGTCCGGGAGCACCTAAATGATACACACAGTGAAGTTCGGGCTTGTACCACCATTGGGGATTGGCTGGCACAGTAGGAGGATCACGAGGAGTTATCAGCTTCCTATCGATTAAGGAAGGATAAAGTAAAGCATACGTCATAGGGATCGGGTCAAAAGTCACCCTCTTCCTCTCATAGTTGTTGGTGCTGGTGTTGTTATTATTGCGAGGCTGGTAAGCCTGTTGTTGTTGACGATGTTGTTGTTGTGGTTGTTGTTGCACTTCTCTGAAAGCAGGTGTTATATGAGCCACCTGGTGTTGGTTAATAGTTGGTTGGACCTCTTTCCTCCTCAGAGAGGGCCTTCTCTTGACATGGGAAGAAACAGCATGAGTCTCCCCTTCCTTCTTCCTGGAAAATCCTCCATACTTCTTTGCCGAATTACCATCATCACGGGACAGTCGTCCTTCACGGACTCCCTCCTCTAGCCTCATCCCCATATTTACCATTTTGGTAAAGTCCGAGGGAGCACTAGCAATCATGCGCTCGTAGTAGAAAGAGCTCAAAGTCTTCAGGAAGATCTTTGTCATCTCCTTCTCCTCCAAGGGCGGCACTATCTGAGCTGCCAATTCTCGCCACCTCTGAGCATATTCCTTGAAGGTCTCCTTGTCTTTTTGGGACATCGCTCTCAACTGGTCCCTGTCTGGAGCCATGTCCACATTATATTTATACTGCTTTACGAACGCCTCTCCAAGATCATTGAAAGTGTGGATGCTTGCACTCTCCAGCCCCATATACCAACGGAGCGCAGCACCTGTCAGACTGTCCTGAAAGTAGTGAATCAGCAGTTGATCATTGTCTGTTTGGGTTGACATCTTACGGGCATACATCACAAGATGAATGAGTGGGCATGTGTTTCCCTTGTACTTCTCAAAGTCAGGCACTTTGAATTTAACAGGGATTTTAACGTTGGGCACCAAGCACAACTCAACAGCACTCTTCCCAAAAAGGTCCTTACCTCTCAAAGTCTTCAGTTCCTTGCGCAGCTCAAGGAATTGATCTTTCATCTCGTCCATTTTCTCATATACGTCCGGGCCCTCAGATGGCTCGGAATGATAAATGGTGTCTTCCACACGCGGGAGAGTGTGCACAACGGGAGGTGGCACAGACAGGACCGGGCTAGATGCCGACATAGAAGCAAGAGTGGGGGAAAAACCCTCTGGCATGAAGTTAGATGGCATTCCGCAAGGGAATCCAACAGGCATATTAGGAGCGAAGTGGGCGGTGGCAACATGCATTGTTGAAGTCACCACTTCAGAAACGACAGTCCTCGCGGGAGGAGTTGCAGGAGTTGGAGAAGCTTGACTTTGCGCAGCAAGGACTGACTCCATCATGGCAGTCAGCCTGAAAATCTCTTCCTTCAGGTCTCTGTTTTCTTATTCGAGGTGTTCCATGATCTTCTGATGATTAGCTCGGGTGTTATACCGGTGCATCAGTTTGTCTTCAAAATAAATGAAAAGCAAAGAGTTAGATCACTGTATCAGAGCTCGGAACTAAAACCTGCTTATGCATATGATGCATGCAATGCTTGTGCATATGATTTGTTTTTTATCAGAGGAACTTTATAGAGATCTATTTGCAAATATTTGAAAATATTGAACTTTTAAGACATATATGGAATACTCATAGCAATATAATATTTGGAAACTTTTTACACCAAGGAAGTAGTACAGTTTCGGTAACCAAATACAATACGAGAGAAAAGGATAATAAACATCCTATGGAGCCCTAGAAGCAATCATCCAAAGCCTTCGAGATCGGAAGATAAGTCGCACGAAGCCTCTTCACCTCTCTCTCATAAGCTACTTCCATGTCGACCTTCTCCTTGGCGAGCTGATCATACTTCCTCTTCCAAAACATAGACGAGTGAGGAAGGAGATAAGTAACCACATCATCGGGCTCATCGATAACCTGATGCTCTAGAAACTCTATCATTGCATCCTTATCCTTGAGCTGCTGAAGAAGCTCCTCACACTCATGAACCCAAGCACGTGAACGATCTTCGTATCTCAACTCCTCTACTCTTTGATTCGGGAGGGTTGAAGGCTTAACCATAACCATAGGGGTAGGTCTCGGATACTCGTACGACATGCGGTACTCAAGAGCTCTCTTCCTTACCCAAGAGGTGTAAGGTTCTAGAGCAACACAATTCTTCGGACCAAGCTCATTCCTCCCTTTCCTATGAACCTTGCGCCAGGCGCGGACCATCCTATCCTTCAAGTTTTAGGGATCTTTACCCTCTTGAAAGAACAAGCCTTCCAACGAAATGTTGTTAGGTTTATCCTTTAAAGGGAACCCAAACTGACGACGAGCCAAAGCAGGGTTGTAGTTAATTCCACCACATGTACCAAGAAGAGGTACATTGGAGAACTCACCATAAGAGTCAATAATCTGAACGCCATCATAAACACGATTATACCAAGAGATATCATCATTAGTGAGAGACATAAGTCTCGTGGACCAACGTAGACATCCCTTGTTCTCCTTGAAGGCAAGCGTCTGAGGCAAGTGCAAAATAAACCACTTGTACAACAGAGGCAGACAACATACAATGGAACCACCACATTTTTCATTCCTCATATGCAAAGAGAAATAAGTGTCACCCAACAGAGTCGGAACGTGATTAAGAGAAGAGAAAATCCTAATAGCATTCACATCCACGAAGTTGTCGATGTTGGGAAATAACACTAGCCCATAGATGAGGAGTACAAATATGGCTTTAAAAGCTTCCTTACTTATGGCCTTCCCAAACAAAGTAGCTTTGGCAATCAGAAAATCAGATGGGAGACCTTGAATTCCACCTTTGGTAGTCATATTGGCACCAATGTCAGATACATCCACATGAAGCATGTCAACAATCTCTTGAGAAGACGGAATCTTCTCCAAGCCACTGAACGACAGCTGGTCCAGAATACGTATACCCACATGATAAGCATATTCCTCTAACGTAGGCAAAAGCTGGAAATCCGGAAAAGTGAAGCACCGATACAGAGGATCGTAGAACTGCACCAACACACTCATCAGACCTTCATCCACCTTGGTAGAGAGAATAGACAGAAGTTTCCCATGGCAAGATTTGAATTCCAAAGGCTCTAGTACATAAGATGCCAAACTCCTTAACTCTTTCAAGTCGGGTTGTCTGAAACTGTACTTCTTTGTATTCCTTCTTTGCTTATCCATGTCTGAAAATTTGGAAATAGACCTCTTAAGTTCCTTGTAAAATCTTATTGTTGATGACATGAATGTGGATGAATGCATGAATGCATGGATGCAACAATCACACTCAAGGATCAAGCAAGTCACACCACACAAAGGTCACGGGATGGCTCAAGTTATCGTCAATATCAATCATCCATTTTGGTAGATTATGGTTTACACCTTATCAACACCTAAGTTCCATTGATATTGGGGATATACGAGAACGGATCAACCGCGAATCACGGGTTTGTTGTAAGTCACGAGCATGGAGTCTCGGTTAAGAACCACCCAACGGGAGTGTACTATGGTTAAACCTGACAATCATGTTCTAAAAAGGTTCCCATAGTCATTATCCCATCTTTCGGATATTATCGGATAAAACGACTACTCGTCCTCCAAAAATATTCTCAAGAGAGACTCTTATGAGTGTAGTATCGCGTAACAATCGTATCAAATCTTACACTTGAACGATCTTTGCACTACGCCCTAAAATAGGCCAAGATGGGCTAGGTATCTAAGGTCCATGGTTTCTAAGGATCCTATTGGAAAGAGTAATGTCTAACCACGACTACTCGTGTGACATTATTGATCCCAACAAGACCTCCACCAAGTGAATGGACTTGCAAGTTAACTTGCTAAGGAATAACTCCACACAAGTCAACAAGACTGTACCATTCTCCTATCATAAGTGCACTCGAGTTCGGGTATAGAACTCATCTCACAAGAAACCACCAAGCATACAAGCAATTGATATATCAAGCAATTCATACATTACAAGCAATACATTCATCCCAAATTTGCACAAAAATATGCCATAAATAAATATAAACATACAACACATACAAGCAAAAAGTAGGCTAAACCCACTAGAGAGATTTATCGTATCCCCGGCAGAGTCGCCACTTTTCTGTAGCGGGGTTTTCGTTACCTTTAGGTTTATTGACTAAACCAAAAGTCAACATACAATTCGAGTCGCCACCGCACTTTTATTTGTCCAAAGGAAAGGCTAAAAAGAGAACAAAAGCTAAGGTAAGAAGTTTTTCAAATCAAAAACTAATAAAAATGTCAGAGATCTAGGTAAGGGGGTTGGTTATGAAATGGGAAGGTTTTACGCACCCAAAACATCCTTAGTACTCTAAGGGAACCCTTTTTGCAAATATGTGTTGTAGGTTGGTATTTGTGAAAAGATTTGTGCAAAAGATTGGAGGGACGAGAAGAGAATAGATTATATTTACAATTTTGTTGTTTGAATGGATGAACCCATTGCCTACGTACCATCACAAAGGAGGATCAAAACCTCGTAGTTCGGGGTAAAAATTTCAAATATGGGTTAATTGATTTGATCAAAAGCCTTAAGGTCTTTTGTTATCAAAGGGAGAAAACTCAACCTAAACCAACAATCCACCATGTGAGGAAGACTTCAACATGCTAGTGAGGGGTTAACCCTATAATAAGCATGGAAGGCTTATAATCCAACCACTAAGGATGAGGTGATATTTACATCAACCACTATGATAACTCAAACCTATGACTAATGTTTTTGAAAAGTTTTAATAAGGTGGCCATTGGAACCACAAAAACAACTTGAAGTGAGTTATATTTACAAGTTATATTTATTTACAAAATGAAGTCAAAGTTGGATTAAGATTTATTCACAATGAGTATTGATGAAAATGGTTTTGAAAAGTCAAAGGCTTAAGGCCTAGGTTTCTAATTTGAAACAAAGTCAAAGTTTTGAAAATGATCTTTGGCTGGGTTAGAGTGGAGAGAAGAAGAGAAAGGCTAGTCCTAAAGCATACAAAGATAAGAGGGGAAAGATAAACCCTTGGAGTTCCTTTTCTTGAAGTCATAGAGATGACTCAAGATGCTCATTTCCTTTGGACTTAGCACACAAGCAAGAAATCAAACAAATTGAACTCAAGCTCATAGGATCTCCATTTGGCTTGTCTCTTAACTTGGCTATTCATGACAATGGTCCTCTTTTCATAATCTCAAGATGGGATCCCTATCACACAAAAGCAAACATCAAAAAGTTCACAACACAATAAGGGGAATGGACAAAGAATAAGTTTGATGGAGAAATCCTTTGAAGTCAACTTTGAATTTTAGCATTCTAAAGGCATGAGGCATAGTTGCTTTTCAACAAGTTTTGCATTCTAAAGGCATGAGGCCTAGTTGCTCTTGAACTCCTTTAAGCATAGGTAAGCCCTAATTCTAAGTCCTTTCTCCTTTTGCATTTGGTTCACACAAAATAAAACACAAAGCAAACACAAGATAACAATATATTTATATACAATAATGGGCTCAAATGAGCAAAAGAAAAATGACATAAACATAAAATATATGCTCAAGTGAGCAAAGGGAAAATCAATATGAATAGTGAGCAAGAAATAAATGGCATTAAAAGTAAATGGCAAGAAATTAAATGCTCAAATTAAAGTTAGTAATTAGTGAGGTTATGTTAGCTTGTCATAAGACAATGTAGCACTATGTTAAGCAATCGTAAGTGGACTAATGTAGTAGTCACACCTATCTGAGGCCGGTCAATAAAAATATAGGCAAAGAACACAAGTTAGAGACCATGACTAGTAAGCCAAGCTCCATAAACTTGCCATGCCAAAACAAGAGGGGAAGGGCCTTGTATTGACTTTAGGTTATTTGCTTAACCAAGAAGCAACCTATCTTTGACACAAAATAACTCACTTGATCATGGATCAAGTTGAGTTTGGTTTGGAACAAAGAAGGTTAAACTTCTCATTTGTCAAGACCAACCATAAGACTTTAACTCATTGGCCATTGATGGAAAGAAAATGATGAAGATGAAAGGGAGGGAAAAAGAAGACCATAATCAAATCCAATTGATCAAATGTGAATCAAATCAACATCAACCAATACCAAACAGAAGAGAGATGAAGATAACAAGTCAAAGAGTCAATGGTATTTTTTTGGTATTTTTTGAATTAAAATAAAATGCAAATATAAAATAGACAAATAAGGTTAAACCTCAAATTCAATTCAAATCAATTTTAAAAAGTCTAATTAAATTCTCATAGGTTTAACATAGTTAAACAAGCTTTGACTAATTTTCTCATCAATTTTTGAAATCAGAAAGCAATTAAAAACAATTAAAAACAATTAAAAATAGCACAATATGAATTAAAATCTCAAATAAATCTCAAATCAAATGAGAAATTGATGAGACTATTTTTCATTGACTTATCATGATCCATAGATGCTATGAAAATATTTTTGGATTTTTCAAAAGTCAGAAAGTATTTTAAAATGAATTAAAACTATTAAAAATCAAATAATCCATGAAAAATATCAAATGAAGTCACAAAAATAATTAAAAATCAAAATATGAAACTAGATTTTTCAAGAAATTTTTTGGAGTTGGTCTCGTATTTTTATGACTTCAAATGAAATTTCTATGAATTTTTGAAAATAAAAGGAATTAACTGAAAACAAAATGAAAATAGAATAAATGGAAAAAACCAGCGCCACAGGATGTAACTCGTTAATTGACGTTGCATTAATGAAGGATCCAGATCATAGGGAACATGGTATGTCCAAGTCAAACGCGCCATAACATGAATTAAATAAAGTAAACACAATGAATGAACAATATTAAAACGTAGCAAGGTGATCCAATGGCTCAAGTGTGCACACGTGGTGGTGGTGGTGGAAACCACCATCTTCTCCGGCGAGACAACCACTTCCGGCCACCAATTGCAGAGAAAAAAGTTTTAATAAAAATGGAAAACAAGGACATGGAAATGAAGCTCTTGTGATGGAGATCATCATTGTACCATTGGATATTCCTCACTCTTCCTATATTGAGAGAAACATTAAGAAGAAGATCATGGTGTTCCAACTGTAAGCTCATGAAATGGTGAATCGAAAGCACCAATGGCTTGCCTCAAGTGTGAGGACTTTAAAAAACCACACAAACACAAGAATGCTACATTGAATTGAGAGTTCTAGATCCAAAAAGTTTGAATGTATACCTCTGAATTGAAGCACTTCAGGCCACGAGTCCTTCAAGATCCTTGCTCCTCTTTGATCTATGGATGTAAGGGAAGTGAAAGGCTAAGGAATTAAGCTTTGAAGATCAGCTAATGATGCTGAATTTCAAGCTCGTAAGTGAGAAATTTTTTTGAACAATTCCTTTGGTATGGCTAAGGTTTCAATGCTGCAGCAATTCAGATCTCCAAAAGGTTTTTGAATGAATGAGAGGAAGTGGTTATTTATAGCTGAAGGTAGCTGAATCCCACGCTTCTTTCATGTGCATGGCAATTTGAAATTGGATGCATAGGCCTGTACAGGCGTGTAGAAGGCCCAATGATGAATGAAAAAGCTTGCTGAGATCACATGGAAATGATTTGGACATGCACAATGGATTGAACAAGCTTGCATACTCAAGTTTCATCATAAAATACCAAAATGCACATAAATGGAAATGAATTAGAAACTCACAAATGGTAAGTCCAAGAGGGTAATGTGAGTAATGGTTGGAAAGCCCTTGAAATAAGGAACCAAAGTCATCTTGGGCAAAAAATCATTTGGCATGTGAAAATTAATGAAAACTGGCCTAGAAGATCCAAGTACAAAACATGTTTAAGTCACATTTGAAAAATTTCACCAAAAGCAAGCCTAATCAAACCCCTCTATTTTCATGATGCAAGCTTCAAATGGAAAAATATCCAACATCAAAGTTGTATATATTTTCAATATGATCAATTTAGACTCAAAGTTTTCATAATTTCGATTTTATATGACAAATTTATGAGCATTTTAAGTTGGGTACTTTTTCAAATTCAATGAATTAGGTCCAATATGACCTATAATGTTTTGTATTATCACATGTATATATTTTAGCATTATTAAATTTTGTCCAACATAACATTTTAATTAGACATATCAAGACTTCCAATGCATTTGGTCTCACCTTAAAATCATAAAAATTAAGGAAGTTATGCCCTTGTTAATTTGACCCAAAATTAGGGTTTCAGTCAAAATGACCTATAATGTTTTGAAATTAATGATGACCTTCCATGTTTCAAATGGATTTTTGATGAACATTAAAGTTGTTCATATGGTTCTTAAGAACATTTTTTCTCTTGGGGTCATCTTCATTTGACAAACACATTAAAAGTTACATCTCATTGGTGCTCAGCATAGTCAGATGACTTGACTGATCAACTTTTCAAGGCCAAACTTCCAATCTTAATGAATAAATGATTGAGGGGCCTCACATAGGCTCATATATGTATAAAATGATGAATGAAAGAACTTAGCTTGATTAAATTTGATCATAGGTTTAGATTGCTTCATGGGCAAGGCACAATCAAAGCACAGTGAAATTAGGGTTTCCTTGGGAAACAATCCTCAAGCCCCTTGGTTATCATGATAAAATTGGCAAGTTGAGATACTTGGAAGACATATATGATGATTAGGAACTTTGTGGACCATTTTCATGCTTTTTCTCATCTTCATCTATCCATTTCATTGGACTTAGCAGCCTCCTAGGAGCATTGGAACACATGATCACTTGAACTTCAAAACAAAAAGAGTTAGTGACATATTTTTATGCTTTTGGTTAGTAATCAAATAAGAAAAGCAATAATATACAATACAAGCATGCTTGGTGGTCTCAAAACACTCAAACAAGTCTCAACCCTAGGGTTAAGGAGTCAAACATGCTATGATCCTTGAGGCAATACACTTGTGTAATAACATGATGCCATGAGGGATCTTAGGGTCAAAATTAGGGTCTTACAGCCTCTGAATAACATTCCTCTGAAAACTTGTTGTAAAGTATTCCTTTATAGCCATCTTAATAGAACCAACTTCATCCACCAATTAAAAACCTACTATAATATTTGAAATTGCATTTCTTCTAGTTCTACACTTTACCATATGATAAAAATATCTAGTATTAAAGTCCCCCTCTTTCACCCATTTAATTATTGACTTTTGTTTAAGGATGCTATCTTTCAAATTTAAGTTGTTCCAAATCTCCTCTTAAGCCACACTCCTCTTAATCAAGTCTTTATCTGAGGTTTTACCACAATCCCTCACCATATAAGCTTCAATTCCATTTCGCATGTCTACCCTTTCTTCTATTCTCAAATCCATCGAATCAAAAAACCTTCTTGTTCCACTACCTCAATCTTGTCCTTAAAGCTTTGAATTTTTCGTTTAGAATATGAGCAACACTGTCAACGACCTGAATCAAATTCCATTCATTTTTCACAGACTCAATAAACTCAGGATGATCATACCAACAATTGAATACCTTAAATGGTTTGGGCCCCCAATTCACATTATTATCTTTGATCCACACAAGTCTATGATCTTAAATATCCATATCCCTCACATGTTATGCAACAATATTCCACTTGTTAATAAGCTCCGCAGTTAGTAGCAATCTGTCAAGCCTGCTTTTACAACTTCCATTGGATTTGAACCAAGTAAAACTATTTTCCACCATAGGCAAATCCACTAATTCCATGACATCTATGAAGGTGGAAAACTCCTCCATCTCGGCAGAACAGGTCAAGCCCCTTCCCCTCCTTTCCTCCTCTGACTTAATTGCATTAAAGTATCCTTCCACCAACCATTCACCAGTTGGTACCGTGCTCTTCAATTCAATGAGTTCAGACCACATATTCCATTTTCCACTATGCTACAAGATGAGTACACATTTATAATACAACAATTCAACACTTTCCACGATACATTAATCCCCATAAAACCATTTCCCCTAAACTATATAGCGGGTAACTAACTTCCTTCTTCCAAATCGTTAGGATTCCTCTAGATTGACCAATTGCATTTACAGCTAGCAAATCACAATCCACGTTACCCCACATACTATGAACCAATTTATCTTTCATTTTATGATTCTTCGATTCCTGTATCAAGTAAATGTCGGCTATACCATTTGAAATGATCTACCTAATCCTTCTTATTTTTATTGAATTTCCACTCCCTCGAATATTAAAAGTGACAAGATTTATGGAACCCTAATAGTTGCCTCCCTCTTATCTTAAAAAAGTTTATACCCCTAGCCTCCATATCTCTAATAATCCCTTCAAATAACTCATCATCCTTTTCACCTTCAATTCCCAACTCTTTGATTGTTTGCCAAACTTTAGCTGGAATATCCTCAATTGATCTTCTGAAGCGTGAATTGCCCTGGTTAACATCTGAATCATTGATGGATTCACAACATAAGACTGAACCCCCTGAATATCTCGAAATTGAATCTTCCACCTCAAAACTAAGATGAATAAGTTTGACTGCAAAATGAGGCTGAATATGAGACAAATTTTTCTTTTTGATTGAATGGATGAGATGAGAGAAATATGATGGAGAAAGGGGGATTTTCATTTTTTCATATATCTCATTGATAAGTTTCTTTTTCCCCAGTTTGGACCCATCATAGGGTATATCAGCCCAATAGGAGAACATGTAATTGGGTCAGATACAAACGAATCTAGGCCCACCACCACTAATGCGTTAATTCTCTGTGACCGCGAAGAGTTACAAGCCACTTCAAACATTGCACTAATCAGAGGTTGATTCATGACAGCTGCATGCCCATGTCCGATCTATAAGTTACCATGATTATCCATATTTAATGATTCTGATCATCCTTCTATAATATTGGTTCTTTTCTCCAAATTATCCCTTCCAACAAATCCACTTTTCACCTAACACGTCTAATCTACCTCGGTTAACCACCCCCAAGTCTATGCCTTCACCCACATGCCCTATTTTGTTGACATTTTCCACTGAATTAACTTTATTTAGATTACAAGGAAAGTCACCATCATGATTAGATTTCTTACAAATTTGAGAATTGATATCCCTAATCTCATTGTCTTCCTCTTCATCTGAAGAATCCCACGTGTCGTCCTCTCCCTAAGAATCCATATCCCCTGTCTCACTCACCACCAAATATTCCTTAGGCACCACGATTCTCTTTAGGCCATGCATGTCTTCAACCAGTTTAACTTTATACATATTGTTATTGATCTCAACATTGAATGTTTAATTCAGATTCATAAAATACTTGGTTTTAATCAGAAATTTGCCCATGTCAAACTTCTTATGTTTATCCGTCTCCTTATCACAATGCACAAACTCCCCGACCAAACCAGAGAGGAATTTGAAGAATTTTATGCATCGGGAATGACACGGTAAACCATAGCATCTTCTCCATGTGAGCCTCTCATTATCCATATCCTCCAGTGACCAAGGATGAATGTCTGAGAACCATCAGGACACCCAAGTTCTATCCTCCTTTATCAAAGCACGTATGTCACCTTCCTCTAATAGGTAGAGATTTGCATCCATTGGAGTAGATTTGATACGAAAGTACCCGACATTTTGTAACGTTTCCTGAATATTATAAGTTGTCCCTGATTTCTCCACCACCCCAAAAAACGCTTTGTCAAACCTAACCAAATCTTTCTTCTCAATATTGAATTGAAGATGCGCAAACTTCTATTTTACCTCCAATTCTACTCTCCTTCTATTCTTATTCCAATCAAACAACTTATCCCCATTAGCCCTCACTCCCACTTCCGAGTTTTTATTACCAATCTCCAAAGCATACGTCAACCCAAGTTTGCTAGAGTTCCACACACGCCTTTCTGACTGCATCTGTTGCCCACTTCCTACCTACTATCTCCCTTGGTTTTGCCTGACTATTCTCTGCATTCACCCCACATTGAAACCTAAGAATATTAGCATATATCTTATTTCCTTGAATGTGGATGCTATCTAGTTTCGCCGCCATGATTCTTTCATTCGTCACCTTCCTAAAGCGAACAAAACCATATCTTTTGCCACACTTATCTTTCCTTGATAGAATGAATACTTCCAACACCAATCCATACTCCTTGAACACCTCAAACATCTCCTTAGCACCAAATGTATTCTAAAATTCGTAAAGAAAAATGAAGATAGTGGTTCGCCTTCCACATGGCATTTCCTCTTCTTGCAGTTCACATTGAGTTTCTCTTCGCCTCTATATGAGCTTTTCCGTGCCGAACCTCCACCCATTTCCCCTATGTATGTTAATTTTCCATACTATTTGTCTCCCTAGTGCGTAATCAAAGTAGAATTAGTTAACTTAGTTTAGTTTTAGTTGAGTTAGTTATTTTATGATTACTTGGAGTGCAAGTAATCTCATCCATAAATAGAGAGGAACTCTATTTCATTTGTAATAGCTAAGTGTAAGCAAGTATTGTGTAGATTCTGAAATCACATTTGTGATTAACACACATAATCAAACACTTAGAGTGTAGTTTACACAACAACATCTTATTCATCTTTTTCCTCCATAATTTCTCTTTTCTCTCACTCTCAATTGCATTGTTATTTTCTTCTTTCATTTTTTGTGTAGTGTAGAATCATCTTACAGCCAATGTGTGATTATTTCACCTGAGTAAAGGGTGAAGAACAAGAGGTGTTATCAATCAAAAAGATTGATTCTTATTCATGAAGATTGATTCAGTTAACTTTAAGATTTGAGTTTTTCCAAAACTTTGTTATAAGAAATTGATTCAAGATTGGAGTTTTGTCAATCTTTGAGAAATCTCCGATCTTAAACCAATTTCTTATATTAGTTTTGTTAATAGAATGAGATTATTATTTCATTTATGTTCCTATGGTTTAAAATATATTTTACTATTTTGTAAAATAATATAAACAGTGAGATTTTAATGAAATTGGTTGATGGGAGGATGAAGATGTGTCTCTGATTTATTCTACATTAAGTATGAAGATTCATTTCATTTGTAGCCTTGTTAATCCATCAAATTTATTGACCGATCTTATTTGTATTGATGGATAATTTTGGGTTATAAAATAATATTATTATTTTCAAAATTTTGACTTATTTAATTGATTCTTAATATATTTTTGAATTCATAATCATTATCAAATTATATATTGCCTCGATTATTTATATGCTCATTTGTATAATACTATAAATAATATTGAGCTATTTTTAAGGAAATTAAGATTATTTTATCCTTAAATTATGTTAATTTAAAATTGAATTTTATATTTTAATATAATGATTTATAGTTAATTTACGAGTTTTTGAAATGATACTGCAATACTTCAAAAGTCAACAAGTTTACTGACTCTCTTTCTAAGAATGAATGTTACACTTTTTATCATAATTTTTTTTATCTCTTATGACTTATTACATAATTATATAATGAGAAATTTGGTTAAAATAATATTCACTTCCTTTTCTTTTCCTTTTTTAAAATTAAAATTGTGCAATTATATATAAAATAAATGTAGTTATTTTTTAGAATATTCTGAAACTAAAACTCTTTATTTATTTTTATAAATTGATTTCATGTTATATACTAAAATAAATAAATAAATAAAATATATTCATATGAGTATATTTAAAATTTTATTATTTTGAGAGTTTTATCCTAAATAATTAAATAACTCTTATTTTGTATAATTGTAATTTCACATATTGTGAATATAATTATACAAAATTATCTATTTTAAATTAAGTATAATCAATTTTAATCTATATGATTGTAATTCACTTATTGTGGGTATAGTTGTACAAATTTTGTTTAGTAAAATAATTTAATTTAATTTAATTTAATTATAATAAATATTATATTGATAATAGTTATACGCTATGTGTTATTATTAATATAGTTTTGTTTAATCTACTCGTGATTTAAAATTATGTAAATTATGGTTCGAGTACTCTAGAAATGTTAGAATTTTTTTTGATGGCATAATATTTATACATTGTTATATTTCTTTCGAGTACCCTATCGACATTACAATATTTTTTTGGTGACATAATATTTATATATTGTTTATTTCTTATTTAATTTTGTTAAAATTATTCTTTGAGAAATAAAAAATTAATTTTGAAGACATATAATACTTTATGAAATTCAATCATTTATTTTTAATATTTTTTATTAAAACATATTTTAATTTTCTTTGTATTATGTAAGTGATGGATATACCTTATTGATGTGACGTTATTTGACATGATAATTATGTGATAGAGAAAATAATTAAATATTTATTTAAAATATTTTCTACACTCTTGAATTAATAATTCAACTATTATTCTCTATCAAGTGGTAGAATTTACATGTCAATTTTATAAAATGAGAATCAAATATAATTTATTTAATATAATTTCATTTTATAGAGATTTATAGTGTTATATCCTCAATAATAATTAAATTAAAGTCACATATTTTTTGGTGGCGTATAACATAGTTTCTTAAATATGTGTAATTATAATGGTAACATTTGAGTTGTGAATGAGTTATTAAGATGTTGTATATAATCCTATATTTAAAATTATAAGAATTTGATCTCACTCAAATTATGGTAAATCTTTCTATGATTGTCATACTCTTTTATGTGAAATTATCTAAATAATGATATATTCTATTTACATGCAAAATATATGGTTGAGTTTGTAAAACTCTAATGATGATATATTATACAACCACTTTTTTATATAATTTTGCACAAAAAATAAAATTAGTATCCTATTGTATAAACATGTTATTTAATAGCAGTGGACTCGGATAAATCTTTATCATATGTGTATGTGTACGTAATCATATAATCTGAAAAAATTTAGATTATTATTCTCATATTATCATATATTTTAGCATGCACCATAAATATGAATATAAATCTAAGAAGTCTTATTTAATATGCTGAGATATACATTATTCTCTTAATCTCAAAAAATATCATATTTTGATGTTTAGGTTGATATTAAAATACACAATAATTCCTTAGCATACAATAATATTGTGTTGTTCTATCTTCGATTTTTTTACCGCAGTGCCCTATTTCTAAAAAAATATTCCTAATATACCCCATTTTGAAAATTAATTCCCAGAATGCCCTACTTTATTCCTTTGTCTCGCCCATTGAAAGGATGAGTTGTTGAATGACGAAAATTGGATGTATTGACTCGCCCATTGGTTGGACGAGTACTGCCATCAATTTTTCCACATGCATGAACTCGGCCAATGGATGGTCGAGTGAATGAAGTGTTTTTTTTTTGTTTTTTAAATTAATTTAATAGATTTAATGAATTAATATTATTTTTAAATAATATAGATATTATCAATGACTTTCATTGTCCAAGCAATTGCTTTGTGTTTGTACTGTCTCGGTCAATGATTGGTCGAGTATTCATGTATTAATTTTTTATAAATAGCAGGACTTATAGAAATATAATTCAGATCACACATTAAATTATTTTGGGAAGAATGTCTGTTTGGGGTCTTGTATTTTATGGACAAGGTGAAAAAATCAGTGTTTGCCTCGATCCGCAATGGAACTTCAGAACACTGACTGCAGCCATCCACATTGGCTTTCGACAATTAGGCGGGCGTCGTATGAAGGTGAAAAAAGTAGAGTATTATTGTCCATACATAACGTTGACCGATGCAAGCCCCGATGGTACGTACATGTATTACCTGGATCGTATAGAAAATGATGAAGATGTTCAGTGTATGTTTTCGGCACATAGTGGTAAAGTTAACAGAGGAGTTGAAGGTCTACTTGTGTTGGTTGTTGTTGTTGATTAGTTAGTTAATAACCTCTATGAATTTAAGTTGTTGTGATTGTACTTTATAACCAGAAGCCTTTGATTATCAAATGTATTCCATAATGTTCATTTCCAAAAGACATTATTAATACACAAGGGTTGATATATAGTACGTGCATAATAATGGATAATAAAAAAAAAACATAATCATATAGAGGGTCCTGCAACATTTGGACATTTCCTACACATGTTTCCTATTTCACGGCAAATCCCACACCTTCTCTTTTCCTTTTCAACATCTAATCCGGGTGCTGTTTGGGCGTCCTTTCTTCCTCCTTCTCATAGACTCGTCATGGCAAAGAGTAAATCCTCCATATTATGGTGAATTCTCCTCATGGGGAAGTCCTAGGAAACTCTCCTTATAGACCTTAAAGATGTTACGAATTTTGAACATATCTGGTATGTGAATGGAGTAGTCCTGGCGTATACTCGAATATGTTGTGATTACATGTGAGCAAGGTAAGTGAAATGCCTGAAATTTCCCACAATCGCAGTGTTGTTTCCTAAGATCAACGCTGAATGTACCGGTTGGTCGACCATCATTCTGATTAATCTTATCTTGGACCATGAAATAGAATCTCTCGTGATCAAATTGCATGTCGTTATGTGTGTTTGCTTTACTGACTTCCTCAGTCATCCCCTTGTTGCAGTTATCAGTGAAAACTTGCCCAGAGGCTAATACTTTTGTCCATTGATGGCCTCTTTTACCAAATAGTGATCCTAATCGATAGTACGTTGATTTGACCAATGCAGTGATTGGAAGGTTTCGAGTTTCTTTGAGTACGGAGTTCATTGCTTCTGCCAGATTAGTCGTCATGTGACCCCAACGTTGTCCTCCGTCAAATGCCATTGCCCACTTCTCCAGAGGGATGTTGTCTATCCATGATAAAGCGTCATTGTTTGTTCTTTGGATTTCCCCCCGATAGTAGTTAAATTTCTCCTCTGTCAACATATAACCCATGTTAACAACTATTTTGCACAGTTCCTTATCTTTAATCTCACACATGAAGTTTTGCTCAATGTGTCTAATGCAATAGACGTGTGAAGACGGAGGATACTGTCATCCATTTTCCGGATTGTTATATTGAAATTCTAGTTATCAGACTTTCGATGTCACAAGGGTTGTTATGACATCCAATTCTGCACAAACAAGAATTATACAGAACTTAAAAGTAAGTGCAGTAAATAACACAAGTAATTGTTTACCCAGTTCAGTCCAACATGACCTACATCTGGGGGCTACCAAGCCAGGGAGGAAATCCACTATTAGTAGTATTAATTCAAAGCTAAACTCACCCGTTTACAATTCCTCACTTAATCCCTACCCAATGCATTTTCAATCTTACACTAAGATTAGAGTTCCTACTCACTCCCCCTCAATCACCTCAGTGATTACTACCTTTAATCAATATTAAAGACAATGTTGAAGTCACACTTCAAACAACTCTTGATTGTGCTTCACAGCTTTAATCAAGATACACAGCACTCACGCTTAAAAGCTTAGAGTCACACAACACTTACAACTCAATGAACACCCTATACCTAAGCAATCATCAACGAGATAATAACTTGGCTTACAAGATATGTCTAATACAAGACTCACAAAAATATAGCAGTGAAGTATGATGGACACACTAAATCTTCACGCCTTAAAAATCCCCAGTTCTGAATGAAGGAACGCCTTCCTTTTATATTGCAGTACTTGGGCCTTTGCACTTGTATTCTCCTGAATTTAAGGTCACGCGAGTTCCCCTAATTCCATATCTAGGTTACTAACAAATAGGCTATTTGTTAGGTTCATTAAATGTAACTTGGTTGTTGATTTCCTGGATTTTCAATCAGCTGTTGAATCCCTGAAGAATAGCCTGAGAAAAAGCTGAAACAGAAAACTAAACAACCTACAATATAGCATATGCTGTCAGGAATGAATGTCACAACATTCAGCTTGACATCAAGGACCATATGCTAAGTCTGTTTTTCCTGAAAACAGACTGTACAATAGTTGCTGAACTGTACAGGACCAAACTGTCCATTCTACAGTAACAACTTACAATAATAAATGTCAAAGCATCCAATTTAACATTTACACATTTAGCCTTAAGTCAGTTCTGTTTTATTCTTGAAGAACAGACTAAGAAACATACTGAAGTGTAGCAGAACTCCACTCTGTTTATTGTTCAGTATATCCTGTCAATGATGAATGTCATAACATCCAGTTTAACATTCAGACAGTAGGCTTTATGCCAGGTCTGGTATTTCCTTGATGACCAGACTGGAATTAAACAATGAGTTCTAACAGAGCACCAACTGTTCTGTTCCTCAGTATTTGCTGACAGGGATGAATGTCACCACCTCCAATTTGACATTCAACAAATCCTGTATTAGCTAATCCTGTAGTAAGCTACTCAAGTGTGTCATGACATCAGTCAAGACATCAGAGTACAGTTAGATATTCTAACCTACAATGCAGTCATACCTTCACACCATGTCATGACATCAGTCAAGACATTAGAATCCAGCTAGTGTTTTACCATACAATGCAGCCAATTAAACACCTACAAACTCCCCCTTTGGCAAATTTTTGGCTAAAACACTTTGATCCCCATAACAGAGTTCATAGCAGCGGAAATCACACATCTAGCCGGAAATAGACCTAGCTAATACACTCAGAGTGGCAGCACACTCACACAAATGGAAGTTAAGTAAAAACTTCACAAGTCAGCACACATACAGAAGTTAAATAAAAACTTCTTCACACATCAGCTGCATAGTAGGGGAGGTAATCTTGAATCTGTCATAACTACTCTGTTGTCCTGGGGTATCACCTGTCTGTTACTCCCCCTTTTTATCAAAAATGTTGCCAAAGGAACACTTGAAATAACAGAATTACACTCAAATGACAGAATTACATACTTGGTTTTACTTCACAGTTTCAACCAAGTTAACACCCACTTGATCTTGCTTCACAGCTTTGATCAAGTAGTCACACACTTTTGCTTTACATTAGGTACCATCATATCAGATGCCATGACTTTGTGTCTGACATCCAGAATCACTCCTGCATGAACAGTGTCCTTGAACTCCTGCAGGTGCATAGGCCGCCTCAAGTTAGGATATCTCCTTAACCTCTTGTTGCCACACTTGTTGCACGTGACATAACTATGATCTGTTGACCAATCAGAGCATAGGTCCAATTGTTTAAGATGCAGAGATATTAGACAATACATCCCAAACATCATTGGTTGCTATAAGTGCTCAGAGAGACATATTCCCAGTTTGCCCCTTAAGTTTTCAAACTGAGTAGCATCCAGAGCCTTTGTAAATATGTCAGCCAGTTGGAGTTCAGTGGCTACATGTTCCAAGGTAATCACCTTGTCTTCCACCAGATCTCTGATGAAGTGATGCCTAATGTCAATATGTTTGGTCCTGCTATGTTGGATGGGATTCTTGGAAATATTTATGGCACTGAGATTATCACAGAACAATGTCATGACATTTTGAGTGACATTGTACTCAGTGAGCATTTGTTTCATCCAAACCAATTGGGAACAACTGCTTCCAGCAGCTATGTATTCAGCCTCTGCAGTGGACAGAGATACACAGTTCTGCTTCTTGCTGAACCAAGATATGAGATTGTCTCCCAAGAAAAAACATCCTTCTGATGTGCTTTTTCTGTCATCAGCACTCCCAGCCCAGTCAGCATCACAGTACCCAGATAGGACAGGCTCAGACCCATGTGAGTACAGCATCCCATAGTCACAAGTCCCATTGATGTACTTGAGAATCCTTTTGACTTGATTCAAGTGGCTCACTTTGGGCTCTGCTTGGTATCTAGCACACACTCCAACTGCATAGGAAATGTCAGGTCTACTTGCAGTTAGGTATAGAAGACTGCCTATCATGCTTCTATACAAGCATTGATCAACACTAGGCCCTCCATTATCTTTGGTTAACTTTAGATGAGTAGGAGCAGGGGTTCTCTTGTGCCTAGCATTATCCATACCAAACTTCTTAACTATGTTTTTGGCATACTTGCTTTGGGAGAGAAACATAGAGTCCTCCATTTGGTTGACTTGCATTCCAAGAAAATAAGTCAGTTCCCCAACCAGACTCATTTCAAATTCAGATTGCATTTGGTGAACAAAATGTGTTACCATTTGCTCGGACATTCCACCAAAGACTATATCATCCACATAGATTTGAGCAATCATGATTTTGCCGTCTTCATCCTTCACAAACAAGGTTTCAACCCGTACAAGGCTTTCCTCAACTTGTACACATGCTTAGGTTGATTAGGATCACAGAACCCTTTAGGTTGTTCCACATAGACTTCTTCATTCAAGTAGCCATTCAAGAATGCACTCTTCACATCCATTTGGAACAGTTTAAACTTCAGAATGCATGCTACACCTAACAGCAATCTGATGGACTCAAGCCTAGCCACGGGTGCAAACGTCTCATCAAAGTCAACCCCTTCAACTTGAGTATATCCTTGAGCTACTAGTCTAGCTTTATTCCTAGTAATTACTCCTTTCTCATCAGACTTGTTTTTGTAGATCCACTTGGTACCAATGATGTTGGTCCCTTCAGGTCTTGGAACTAGCTCCCATACTTCATTCCTTTTAAACTGCTCAAGTTCCTCTTGCATGGCATTGATCCAATATTCGTCAGTCAGGGCTTCTTTCACATTCTTTGGTTCAACCTTGGATACAAAACAAGAGTTTGAGCTAATTCCCCTTGACCTGGTAGTCACACCACTATTGGGATCCCCTATGATAAGATCCTTAGGGTGGTCTTTCTGAATTCTGATAGATGGCATTTTGGCGGATGCATCTACTTCACATTCAGGAGGAGGTTCCTGTTCTTCTTCAGACTTGACTGGAATGTCTGTTAAAGTGTCAAGGAATGTTCCAACATCCTCTATGACATCGATTCCTTCCTCTTTATCATCCACAATAACATTTATGGACTCCATCAGGACATTGGTCCTGTAGTTGAACACTATGTAAGCTCTGTTGTTGGTTGAGTATCCTAGGAATATACCCTCATCACTTTTGGGATCCATTTTCCTTCTCTGTTCACGATCTGTGAGAATGTAGCATTTACTTCCAAATATATGAAAGTACTTCACAGTGGGTTTTCTGCCTTTCCATATTTCATACAGAGTGGAGGAGGTTCCTTTTCTCAAGGTGACTCTATTGTGAACATAGCAAGCGGTATTCATAGCTTCAGCCCAGAAGTGCATGGGGAGATTCTTTGCATGAATCATAGCTCTGGCAGATTCTTGAATAGTTCTATTTTTCCTTTCAACTATCCCATTCTGCTGAGGAGTTATGGGAGAGGAAAACTCATGACTTATTCCTTCAGACGAGCAGAATTCATCAAACTTGGAATTTTTGAACTCCGTGCCATGATCACTCCTAATTCGGACAACACAACTGTCCTTTTCCCTTTGAAGTCTGATGCACATGTCTTTGAAGACATCAAATGTATCTGACTTCTCTCTGATGAAGCTTATCCACGTGTATCTGGAATGATCATCAACCACCACATAAGCATATCTCTTTCCACCCAGACTTTCAACCTGCATAGGTCCCATTAAGTCCATGTGCAACAGTTCCAGAACTCTGGAAGTTGTAGGATGTCCCAGCTTCGGATGTGACATCCTGGTTTGCTTGCCCACCTGGCATTCTCCACAGACTCTTCCTTCATCAATAAGCAGCTTTGGGATTCCTCTAACTGCTTCCTTGGATATGATCTTTTTCATTCCCCGTAAGTGGAGATGTCCAAGGCGTCTGTGCCACAGCTTCACCTCCTGTTCTTCCTTTACTGAAGAGCAGACAGTGGAGAAGTTTGAGACTTTAGGTTCCCACAGATAGCAGTTATCTTTGGACCTTGATCCTCTCATAACTTCCTGATTGTCACCATTAGTCACAATGCAGAGCTCCTTAGTAAACTGAACATAGAACCCTTGATCACACAGCTGGCTTATGCTGATGAGGTTTGCAGTTAGTCCTCCTACTAACAACACATTATTCAGTTTTGGGACTCCAAAGCAGTCCAGCTTACCCACACCTTTTATTTTTCCTTTAGCACCATCACCAAAGGTCACATAGCTGGTAGTGTGAGGTAGAATATCTACCAATAGATTTTCCATACCAGTCATATGTCTTGAGCATCCACTGTCAAAGTACCAGTCTTCCTTAGTAGAAGCCCTTAGAGCTGTGTGAGCTAACCTAGCATACTATTGTCGCTTCTTGTTAGAAACATGGTGCCTATGTGTCTTATGCTTAGGCCTGACATGAGGGACTTGGTTCGGGTAACCATGAAGCCTGTAGCAGAAGGCTTTTATATGCCCAAGCCTACCACAGTGGTGACATCTCCATTTCTGGAATTTCCTCTTCTGATGATTATTCATCCTGGTTCCCCGATGTTGAGACATTGGATGTGACCTCCGCTTGAACTTCTGCACTTTAGCCTTTGGGCGTTTGCGTTCAGCTGAGGATCTTTTCCCAAAGCCTAAACCAGAAGTGATTCCAGACTTCTGTCCCACCTCTAGGATCTCTTCCAAGGTGTCAGTTCCTTTATTCATCATTCTGATGGATTTAGTCATCTGATTCAGCTTGGAGGTCAGTAGGGTTATCTCATCATTTAGACCCTCTATGGCCGTCAGATGCTTCTGTCTCTCATCTTCTAGCTCCTTGATGAGTTTCTTCTGCTTTTCTCCTTGTACATGCACTTATGCACTGGTGACACACAGCTTCTTATAAGCTGCAGCAAGTTCATCAAAGGACAGTTCATCTGCACTTGAGTCATCATCAGAGGCACAAACACTGGTTAGTGCAGTGACATGTTTAGCAGACTCTCCCTCAGATTCACTTTCAGAATCTCCTTCAGACCATGTGATAGCTAGACCCTTCTTTTGCATCTTGAGGTAAGTAGGGCATTCAGCTCTGACGTGTCCATACCCTTCACAACCATGACACTGGATTCCCTTGCCTTGGTTGAACTTTTCTTCAGAAGTTGATCTTTTCTTGATGTCAGACGGGATGTTCTTGACATTAGGTCTACCTCTTTGATCAATCTTCTTCACGAACTTGTTGAACTATCTCCCAAGCATGGCTAAGGCTTCTGATATGCTGTCATCCTCTCCAGTATATCCTGCTTCTGACTCCTCTTCAGCATTAGATACAAAAGCTACGCTTTTGTTCTTCTTTTCAGCACTTTCACACAAGCCCATTTCAAAGGTTTTGAGAGAACCAATGAGCTCATCCACCTTCATATTGCAGATGTCCTGAGCCTCCTCTATGGCTGTGACCTTCATAGCAAATCTCTTAGGCAAGGACCTGAGAATCTTTCTTACAAGTTTCTCTTCAGCCATTTTCTCACCTAATCCACCAGAGGTGTTTGCAATTTCAAGAATATTCATGTGAAAGTCATGAATAGTCTCATCCTCTTTCATCCTCAGATTTTCAAACTTGGTGGTCAGCATCTGAAGTTTGGACATCTTCACCTTGTAAGTACCTTCATGAGTTATCTTGAGGGTATCCCAAACTTCCTTAGCTAGCTCACAGTGGTGTACCAGCCTGAAGATGTTCTTACTGATTCCATTGAACAATGCATTCAAGGCCTTAGAATTTCCAAGGGCTAATGCCTCTTGCTCCTTGTCCCACTCTTCTTCAGGAATTTGCACATTGACTCCATCTTCACCTGTCTTCGTTGGATGTTCCCATCCTTTGTTGACAGCTCTCCAGACTTTGCTATCTAGAGACCTTAAGAAGGCTATCATACGAGGCTTCCAGTCATCATAGTTAGAGCCATCCAACATGGGTGGTCTATTTGAGTGTCCTATATCCTTGTCCATGGTACTAGAAAGTAACTTCCCTAGATCTCACCCAGAAATTAACAGGCAGGGTGCCTGCTCTGATGCCAATTGAAATTCTAGTTATCAGACTTTCGATGTCACAAGGGTTGTTATGACATCCAATTCTGCACAGACAAGAATTATACAGAACTTAAAAGTAAGTGCAGTAAATAACACAAGTAATTGTTTACCCAGTTCAGTCCAACATGACCTACATCTGGGGGCTACCAAGCCAGGGAGGAAATCCACTATTAGTAGTATTAGTAGTATTAATTCAAAGCTAAACTCACCCGTTTACAACTCCTCACTTAATCCCTACCCAATGCAATTTTAATCTTACACTAAGATCAGAGTTCCTACTCATTCCCCCTCAATCACCTCAGTGATTACTACCTTTAATCAATATTAAAGACAATGTTGAAGTCACACTTCAAACAACTCTTGATTGTGCTTCACAGCTTTAATCAAGATACACAGCACTCACGCTTAAAAGCTTAGAGTGACACAACACTTACAACTCAATGAACACCCTATACCTAAGCAATCATCAACGAGATAATAGCTTGGTGTAACACCTCAAAATTTGCCCTTTTCTCTTGGGACTAGCTTTAACATATTGCATATCATTTTAGGTCATTAGGCATTGCATATTGCATATCATGTGGTTACATTGTGCAAATCATTCTCCCAAGTCTTGATCAGAAGATGAGGAAGTCAGAGTGCAAGCCTAGGGTTTATTGACTGATCATTGGCCATCTGAGGATTGGGCTGTGAATTAGGGTTTTGTGATTCTCCAAGGATATTGGTCTTCATCTTGATTGAAGTGATACATCATCATCATCAGGGTTGGATTTCATCAAGTGTTGAAGCAGGATTCCTTGAGATTAGGGTTTTGACCACTGGTCAACCCTAATCAGTTGCATTGGGCCAATCAGGGCATAATCAGGAGATGGGGTTTATGATGGTTATGGGGTTCATTCTATGATTATTTTGTGCTTATTGAGGCTAGGGTTTCACCCTTGAGCCATTTCAGTTGAAGATTGGAGCTCAGATTGATCTATGCATTGCCAGATTCATCTATCAGATGAAAAAGTCAACTGTGGTCAACTGTACATGATCTGATGGATTTGGAGGTGGAAATGAGTTGGACACACTTCATTTATGTTGGAACAAGTGTTAAATGACATTGCAAAGCTTAAGAATGAAGAAAATCAAGTCAGGACAAAAACTGCCAAAAATAGAAAGTGATATGTAATTGAAGTTTCCAAAAATGGAAAGTTTTTGACCTCAAGACCACGTGTCCAAAAAAGCTTCAAATGAAAAATTGTTCAACATGAAAGTTATAGATCTTGTTCTCACCTTTCCAAAAAGTCCAAGAACTTGAAAATCACATGTATGGTTGGAAAGTTAGGGCTCAGTGAAATTCAAAAATGACCCATAATCAGGAGGCCATAACTTCCACATGGTTTGTCCAAATTGCAAGTTCTTTATATGCACAAACTCCATTTGACATGTACTTTCATGGTGCATAATTGGATTTTCCCAAAAATGGCCAAGGCAAAAAGTCACTTTTCAACTGGACAGTTAAATTGGACTAGGGGCAAAATGGTCCAACTTGTGAAATAATTGGAATTTTGAGATAGGACTTTTTGCAACACTTTCCAAATGGTATTTAAAATTTGTTGGAATCATCATTTCATGGCTAGGCTTCATAATTTGAGAATTGGCTTGAAAAATGGAAGTTGAAAAATTGGACAAATGCAAATACAAGGTGAAATTGAGCATTACACAACCAATGAGGGTGAGACAAATTGCAACAGCTCACACATGGCATTTGGAAGGTGTGTGAGCTGTCATTGAGGTGGCATGAGCTGTCCTATGGAAATTCCCATTTTGCCCTCACTTTGAAAGTTAACCATTTCACTTAACAATTGCATTTTTGTTAATGGCTTGATTAATCATGGATTAAGGTCACATATATAAGCCTAATCATCTAATAATCATAAGAGAAATTCATTCATCCCAAGATTGGATCTGAAACCATTCCAATTCTCTCATTTTCATCAAGAACACCAAAGCTTCATTTCCAAAATTCATCATCAATTCTTGATCAATATTGAAAATTCTTTTCGATCTGAACTTCATTCATCATCATCTCCAACTGTTTTGGAAGTTTGGAAGGAGTGGAGCCTTGATTCGCGACTGTTCAATATCACTCCATCAATGGTGGATGCGAATTTGGAGCAATAGAAGCCATGGCAATTGATCTCAAGCTCATCATTCATTTTCTAGAAGGCTATAGTGCATCTGTTTGAGGCCATACACGTGAAGAACAGCACGAACAAGCACTGCCATTTCCAGGTTTGAGTAAAATTCGAATCTCATGATTTGCTTCAAGTTCATATGCGTTTGGAAGTTCAGGCTGTGTAGATTATAGTGATACTCTTAGATTTGTGAATGATGAACCATAGGAGGAGAAATCTAAGTTTGAAGTTTCGATCCAAAACCCTAGATCGATCGATTCGCATGTTTTAGGAACTTTTAGGCAAAATCAAGATGATATTTGGATTGTGCTTGCTTAGACGGTTAGAACGGATATCCATTTGCCAATTTCCATGATGATTTGTTGTTCTTCGAATTCTGGATTTTCTGGAAAATATTTGAGTGAAAACGATGAAGAAGCTTGGTTTGATCCATTTTTCTGTTTGAATATTTGAAAATCGTGTTTCCCTCCCCCGCGCCTTTTATTTACAAAACTGCCATTGTATTTTCTTTTTAATTTGATTAATTGTTAAAAATTCATATCATGTTTAAAAATTCATAAAAATTGTAGAAAATTCAGAAAAATATGGAAATTGTTGTGTTGACTTTGTTGTTGAGTGTAGAATTTTTTTGACCTATTGGTCAAAGTTGTGCTTGGTAAAATTATCATTTGACCTAGGGTTCCTTCACACATGTCCATTTTTGATACCTTGCACCATTTGGTTCATGAAATACTCATAGTGTTAAATAAATTCTTGAAAATTTTTGTGATGATTCTTGACTGATTGATGCTCATTTCCATGTAAATTTCATGAGTTTTTGATACCTGATCATTGAGTTATGAATTTTGGAACTTAGGTGTGACAATTTGTGTCACACCTTATTATGTCAATTTGCTGGATTTTTCTGATTGGTCTATACTTGTTGGAATGACTTGAAATTTTGCATGATGATTGATTAACATGTTGAGATGTTGTATGAATTTTTGTGGAATTTTACAATGCATTTTCAAATTGATTGTGATTTTTCATTTCTGTTAGCCAAATATGCAAGTCCATGTGGTACATGTTTGTAATTTTGATGTGAAATGCTCATATGGTATTGGATAATCATGAAATTTGGCATGCTTGTAATAGACACATTGTGTGACATCCCTGTTTTGGTCTTATCCATTTCTTTTTTGTTTTCATTGAGTTATGAATTTTTGAAGTGGATGTATGTGTTGATGTTGTGATTTGGAGCCTATAATTGTGTCTGTTTTTGTTGATTTTTATTGACATGGTTCCATTTGCCCGATTCAGCTGAAATTTGGTGTGCCATACCTGGATTAGGTCCTGTTTAGGTGTAATTTATTTGAGAATTTTTGAAGTTGTTTTGGTGTGGATTTGAATGCAATAGTTCTGTTTGCATGATTGATGCTTCATTTGAACTAGTTTGCCTTATTTTGTGCATAACATGAGCATGATGAATGATATGGACATGAGACTAATTGTGTTGGCTCTTGTTTGACTTTAATTTGACTTTGGTTAGAGATACCTTGCTGTTTAGGAATTTTTCTTGCCTTTGGACCCTAGGCTTAGCCTAGTGGTCTAGTTGCTAATATTTGCTTGATTTTTCAGGATCAAAAGCATAATGTGTATGGAGAATGATCCAAGTCAATGCAATTGATGTTGTTTGATGTTTGTACACTAACATAACATTGTTTTGTAGGTTGTGAAGTTTGGGATTGAGCTTTGAGCTTGCTTTGTTGAGCATTGATCTGTATAGATTAATTGGTTGATACTTGCTGTTTAGTTTTGTCTGTCTGAGTACTAACTGTGTTTGATTGTTTCCAGGTACTTTTAGTTGCTTAGTTCCTTGTGAACTTTTGCTTTGCTTTGCTTAAGCAACTTGCATTGAGGTAGGTCCTCTTGACTTCATGTAGTCTGGAGACCCGGCTGTTACCGGGCCGGGCAAATAAATGTCTGAAGTCCTCCTTAAGAGGCGATGATTGTGATTGTTTAATTTTGTGCCTAAGCAGGTAAAGTCCTTAATCAAGGCAATTGGTGGAAGGTAGGGATAAGCAATCTGTCCCCCACTATTCAGTTGAGTCTTCTCCTTGCTCCCATTACATGGTTGTAGCATTGAGATCCAAGCCCAAGATCCTGTGCAGTGCACATTGTGTCAGAGTCTCTGAGTATAGAAGGGTTCCCCCATTCTGGACCCATGCTCATTTGTCAGAAGCTCTCCCTGGTTAGGGATAAGAGCTGTGAGGTCTGATCCTCACTTCATCCTTTCATCTGCTTCACCTTAGCCTCGTAATGGCAAGGTTAAGAGCAAACCCAGCCCGTACAGACGACTCGCTTCGGCAGTCAAACCTATTGTGTGAGCCTCTTGTTTGGCTATAGTGGGTGCTCTGTGGATATCTGATTGACATGCCTGTTTAAGATGCTTGTTCTCATTTGATGTATGCTTGTATGTTGTTTGCTTGTGTGCTTGCTTCTTTCTTGGTTAGGATAGGCTTGCTTATGCAAGTAGGATAGAAACTGAACTTAGGGTAACGATGCATGACAACACTAGGCTCGAGTCCAGCTCCCTAGTAGTGTGTCTTTCCCCGGTTTCTGGTTAGCAATTCAGTCCCTTTCACGGGAACTACATCGCCCTGATCCTCGTTCCAGACGAGGTATGTAGGCAGGTGGTCGTGCGAGACCACTCCGGGCAACCTTTTTCTTTTTTTGCGTGTGTTTACATGTTATCTGATTGTGTTTGGTTCGGATGCCGACGTAAGTCCAATAATTGGCTGTCGGGCTCCACGTTTGCCCTTTTGAGTGTGTTTTGGTTCGGATGCCGACGTAATTCCATCCAGTGGTCGTCGGGCTCCATGTTTGCCACCCTTGCTTGTTTGTATGTTTTGTGTTGTTTGGCGTGCGTAAGCCGAACTACAGAGGCTCTGATTCTTGTTCCAGACAAGATATGTAGGCATAAGGTGCGATACCTTATCGAGCTCGTTCCTCTTAACCCCCACCTGCGTTCCCTGTGTGTGTGTGTGATGTTTAGCAACCTTTTCTTTTCTTAGAACGTGGATCCCGTCGAGTACGACGGACGTGAGGGGTGCTAATACCTTCCCCTTGCGTAACCGACTCCCTTACCCTGTCTCTTTGGTCGCGAGACCATGTCTTTCCAGGTTTCTCTGAGCGTTTCCTTTCCCTATCTTGGGATAAATAACGTTTAGTGGCGGCTCTGTATTGTATTTTTATTTGAGCTTCGCCGGTTGTTTTTTCGCAGGATGCGACAGCTGGCGACTCTGCTGGGGACAATAAGATGTAGACCTGTGCTGGTCCATCTTCCCTAAGCGAGTCCTTCCTAGCGTTCTAGGATTAGTTTAGGTTGCTTGTTGTGTGTTATTTATTGCATTTATTATTCTAACCAGTGTGTATCTATATTTGCATTAAATACTTGCATGCATCATACTATCATGTTGCTGTCCTCCGTGCAGGTGTTTCCTCTGTTTGGGGTGGGTGTTCTGAGTGGGGCTAAAACCCAGGCCCGAGTATACACCTAGGATTAGTGTGGTCTCACGTTCCTCATTTGCTATTTTAGTATAATGTTGCAACGTGACATACCACAAGCCGGACGAGGTTCAGTCGATAGTGCTTTCCATTGTGGAATATTTCACTTTGGCTTAGTTACTTCTTCTGAGCTATTGACTCTGGTGACCGATCATTTCCCGGATTTTTGGTTTAGACGATCTCAGGAGAGTTACAATGGCACACCCGAAAGGGCAAACCCATTGAGTATCTCCGCCCGATTGTCGAGACTATTATCCGCCTTAGGATGACCTGTTTAGAATTTACCTGTGAGGGGAGGGTGATTCTTTCAGATGCATATTCAGATGGTGACTTTTTGATCTGTGATTCAGAGTCCTATTTATGAGTCGGATTTATGGCCGTTTATTGCCGAGACGCCGGAGTGCTGTCCGTGGACATTTATCAGTGGGGATCCGTTTATTTCAGGATTCCCCGGGCCGAGATATTTATCAGTGGGGATCCGTTTATTTCAGGATTCCCCGGGCCGATTCAGAAGTTATGGGTATCTGATCAGAGATTGTTTGGTGATGGTGATGATGATGGTGTATCAGTCTTCCGTTTATTTCGGAACCCTTGAGTCGGATTTGTGGTTAGTCAGACTTCAGATGGTTGTGATCGGTCTAGAGATCCGAGCTGTAGTTCAGAGCAACAGATGATCAGATGACTTGGGGGATGGCAATGCATTGCATTCATTCATCTGCAACATTCTCATTTTGCATTCATCTGCACCTAAACCACGTTTAGCCATATGGGGAGTATTATCGATTGAGAATCTGGTTGAGAGACATCCTGAATTTCAGAATGTGGATGTCAAAATGTTGTCTGTCTCGATGAAATCAGAATCAAAGGACAGAAGCTTCCTCATATGGATAGACGTTGCATTCATGCATATTAACCTGTTTGCTGTTTTGCAGGAATCATTGCTCGTGCTCGCAGAGCTGTACCTCGGCACTCAGCACGCCCTCACAGATACTTCACCAGGCACAAATCCAAACTGATGGATCCTCCCAACGCCGACATCCTCGAACTGAAAGAGATGGTGAGGGATTTGTTCAGTGTTGTGCAAGGGCTTGCCTTGGGGCAGAAAGTCATGGCCGAGAGATTGGAAAGGATTGAGGGCTGGATGATCAAGGAGAAAGTTCAGGGAAAGACTCCGTCATCCGAAGTAACAAATCCCTCTGGCTCTGTAGCAAAGAAATCCCTTGACAGTGGTCAGCTTAAGAAGGAAGTTGAAGCGGGTGGTGTGCAGACCAAAAGAGAACGCGGTAAGGATCGTTATCACCCATATGCTGATACGGTAACAGTCCCTACTAGTAATCAACCTGCACAACAGCGGCAACCACCACCTCAACAGAGGACACAAAGAGCAGTGGGCCAAGTGAGAAGGAGGACGACAAATCGTCATTTCAATAAGCCGCCCGTGACTTACGCCTCTCTGTTTAAAAAGTTGAAGGATCTTGGGTTGGTACAGCCGAGGATGTTGACTCTGTTGAAACCTGATCAGAGGCCTGCCAGTTATGATGAGAATGTCAGGTGCGAGTTCCATGCTGGGGCACCCGGACATCATGTTGAGGATTGCAAAGCTTTTAAGCATGTGGTCCAGGACTTGGTGGATTCTAAGGCAATCAGCTTTGCACCGATGGCAGATGATAGTGCTAACCCCGCGTCAAAACATGGTCCTGTAAAAGTGAAAATGGTGTCGGAGGACAAGAAAGGGATAGAGGTGACTGAGAATGATCAGTTAAGAATGCCAATGTCTGTGGTCCCAAAACGTCCAACAAAAAATGAGGCTTTCCCTCGTGTTGATGATTGTTGTGCCGCCATCGCTACAAAAGAGTGTGTAGTAATTGGGGAAGCGGTCCAGAGAATGATGAAAGCAGAAATGGATGATGTAAGACGTAAAGCACCCAGTCTGGCAACTGAAACCGTCAAGGTGGAAAATGCCATTGGTGTTGAGAAAGAGAAAAAGCCGTCCATTTCTTCTTACAAGCAGGCATTGGAAGTGGTGAGAAATGGAGGGATCCCAGGCTGGGGACAGATCATAGGCATTGTGGTAAAGGCGGATATGTTTGGGATTGGTTATCATCCAGGTCAAGACTCGTCTGAGCAGAACAGAGGACGTCGTCCGTCGTTCACCTTTGTCAGTGCTGGAATGCTAGGTTCAGATCACGCCTATACAGTGGGTGAAGAGATTGACAGCGACCGCGAGCTGGAGTCGTGGATAAAATCGTGCGTACCAGGAAGCTGGAGGGCCTAAAAAGATCAGCACTGTCACTCATCTGGAAGGGTAATATTTCTGTTTTCAGTTTTATTTGCATGAAAGCCATACGTGTTGCCCGACACGCAATGGTCCATTGTAAGGGCCACCTCATGTTTAAATTTGCATTTCTGCATCATTAATAAATGGATGTTTTTCAGTCAAAAAGCGGTGTTCCCTGTTTTTCATTTATTTTTGCAGTTTAAAAACAAATAAAAATGGCAATGTTTGTTTTCATTTTTCCCTTTTGATTTGTCTCGTTCCAACATCGAAAAATAATTCTCCGGATCTCGTTGATAACGATTTGGTTACCCCTCATATGACTTCGACAAACCGATCTATCTTGCTGAAGAAGAAGGCGAAGAAGATTGTGATCTGCTGGAATTAACCAGGTTGTTGAAACAAGAGGAGAAGGTGATTCAGCCGCATGAAGAGCGGATTGAGATTGTTATTCCGAGCACCGCCAAGGTCAGAAAGGAAGGAAATTGGGGCCGCTTCAGGGGCAAGTCGAAAGCAGAATGGTAGCCCTGTTGAAAGAGCACGCGGATACCTTCGCCTGGTCGTGTCAAGATACGTCAGGGTCGGATACCGGTGTCGTTGTGCACAAGCTACCATGGAGAGAAGACTGTCCTCCAGAGAAGCAGAACGCCAGTGCCATGTATCAGAGAGCCATGGTGACTTTGTTTCATGATATAATTCATCATGAAACCGAATGCTATGCTATGACATGATAGCAAAGTCCCAAACAGGAGAAGGGCATCCGGTAGATCGGGGCAAGTCGTTTGACCGGTTGAGATTATTTAAACCGAGGTTGAATTCAGATAAGTGCACTATCAGAGTGCGGTCCGGTAAGATGTTGGGGTTTATTGTAAGGGAGGAATCGAGGTTGATCCTGCTAAATAAAAAAAATATAATAATAATAAAAAAAAAAACGCCTGAACCGAGAAAGAAAAAGAGGTTCGTGGTTTCTTAGGAAGATTGAACTACCTGTCATGGTTCACATCTCATCTAACAGCCACGTGTGAACCCACATTCGAGATGTTGAAAAAAAACGGTCAGGTGAAATAATGATTGCCAAGGGGCATTGAAAAATAAAAGAAAAGTTGCAGGAACCTCTGATTCTGATACCTCCTGTGGGAGGAGCAATTGTTAATCTGTACTTAACGGCCTTCGAGGGGTCTACGAGGTGAATTGGGTCAGCATGACGAGTCTTGTCGAAAAGAGCATGCAATTTACCTTAGCAAAAAGTTTACCGACTGTGAAACAGTACATTCACTGTTCGAGAAAACTTGATGTACTTTGGCATAGGCTGCTCGCCGACTGAGACAGTATATGCTGGTTCATACCACTTTGTGGATTTTCAAGATGGATCCGATCAAGTATGGGTTTGAGAATCCAGCATCGACCGGACAGGTTGCGAGAGTGCAAAAGAATGTTGACTGATTTGTGATGCTCTCAGAAAGCAATCAAGGGGTGTATTGTCTGATTACATCTCTCTGCAACCCGTTGAGGATTATCAACTGATGAAGTTTGAGTTCCCTGATGAGGACATCTCGAGGTACTCTAATCGAAAGATTGAGAGTGACCGATCCCGGAGGAGGGGCCTGACCCTGAATCCGAACGGATTCTGATGTCTGATGGGGAGGTTAAGGTGAATAAGCTTTTGTTGCCTGGATAACATTAGGACGCGCCCACAGTGGTGACTGAGTACGAAGCTTGTATACTGGGTATTGATCGTCGGTGCATACATCTACTGGGGCAAAGCCTTTCTCATTGGTATATGGAAGGGAAGCCGTGTTACCTGTTGAAGTTCAGATTCCCTCTTTGAGAGTCCTGAGGGACGCGAAATTGCAAGAGGCTGAATGGGTAAGGGCCCGGTACGAAGAGTTGAGCCTGATAGAGGAAAAGAGGCTAGCTGCCATCTGTCATGGGCAATTATACCAGCAAAGGATGAAGCGTGCTTTTGACAGAAAGTACGACCTCGGGTGTATCACGTAGGTGATATGGTGCTGAAAAGGGCAAACGGACACTCAGTCATGAATCCCCAGCATGGTCAAGAAGGTTTTCTCTGGTGGAGCCTTGTTGTTAACGACCATGGATGGTGAGGATTTTCCATCCCCTGTGAATGCGGACGCAGTTAAAAAATACTTCGTATAAGAGACCCGCTGGACGAGAAGAATAAAATAGTCCAGGCAAAAATGGGCATCCCGGCGAACCAAAAACAGAAAGAAAGGTTCGGGCAAAAGTTAGGGATAAAGTGAAAACTGTACACCTGGCAAGTCGAAAACCCACAAAGGCGACTTGGGCAAAAAAGGGTATCCCGGTGGACTGAAAACCCGAAAGGGCGGTCCAGGCAAAAGAGGGATTGAAACGAACAACTGCGTCCAGCATGATCGTTTGCGCTTTGGTTAAAGCATCATGGATAATACCCGGTAGGGATCAATCAGAAACGTCTTGTTCAGAAGGCAGAAAAGCACGGAGAGTCTGAGGACATATGGGGTGTAACCGAGTTGGAACTCGATGAGATCGCGGTTTCACATTGCCATTAGGATAGATTTTTCCTTTTGTGCAGTTACCTCTTTTCAGGAATTGCTTCCTCTTGTATTGCTCATTTGAGCCACACTTTTCCAATCAATAAAATGCATATTCAGTCAAATAATTTTGTTTTTGTTTTCATTACCGCTTTGATTGCAAAAACATCCAGATATTTTTGATAAAGAATCTTGCATTTTAAGACATACAGGTTCCTTCCAATGCATGTTTATAAGATTGAAAGCTTGAAATCTTATTTGGAAGGTTGAGTGACCCAAGTGTTGAAACCTTGACACGCCTGGGGCACGGTTTTATCTGACGATCTGTTTTGCAGGTACTGTTAGATATTCTTCACTCACTTGCAGGTTGTGATGTGGAAGCTTTGTAACAAATCCCCAGAGAGTTCGCTCGGGAACGAAAATGACGAAGACGTTGCAGCGTACGACGATCCTTGATGATAATCAAGAAGACTCTTCAAAATCGGAAGGTTTGAAAGTTTGTAATTCCCCGCAGAGTTCGATCAGGGACGAGTGCACGAAGAAGGGTGACGAAGAGACGACGAGAGACGTCCGACGACCTTTGAAATTAACCAAGAAGACTCTTCAAAGTCGGAAAATCGAATTTCTGTATAATCCCAGGAGTACGTTTTCGTCGAGCGCGGAGCGATTGGGAATACAAGATGATGGAGCAGAAAAGGTCCAGACAAGTCTGGGAATTCTCAAAAGTGGAAAGTCGATGCGAGTATTGGAGATGGATACCATGGTTCGACGAGTCGACGGGTGTTCTGAACCAACTTTTCTCATGTCCCAGCGAGGTCCCCAAGCAGAGTTATAGGACTAGCTCCACAGCAGACTCAAGGTCTGTAAACTTCTCCAGCCGAGTCATGATGGTTATCCCCGGCAGGTTTAAAACGGTGTTTCCTCAGCAGCCAGGTTTGAAGGTTGCTATTCCCCGAGTGGAGCGGGTTTCAAAGAAATATATCTCCAGCAAGTCCCCGAGTGGAGCGGGTCTTTTTTAAAGAAATATATCTCCAACAGTGTTCATCCTACCAGTGGATTGAACAAAGTCCCGTAGCGGACAGATATCAGCGTCCCCAGCTGAGCTGATTCTACCTATGGATTGCGTGGGTTATCCCCAGCGGAGTAGCATTCGTTTCCCTAGCATGGTCAGGATGGTTGTCCCCAGCAGGTGATAGATTGCTATTTCCCCAGCGGAGTATCTGTGAGCATTTCCCCAGTGAAGTCAGCAGGTATCTGTGAGGGTTTTCCCGAAGCGGAGTCAGGATTGATACCTCAGCAAGTAGAAGACTGTTGTATCCCCACAGAGCGTTGGTGGTGCTTATCCCCAGCAGTTTCCCGAGCGGATTGGGTGCAAGGGAGGTTCTTCCCCAGCAAGGGTTACCTTTTCCCAGCAGCAGTGTTATTCCCCAGCAGGGTGGAGATCGGAGTAATGACGAGTTCCTTAGCAGAGTGCCTCGTATTCCCCAGAAGAGTCCCTTGAGGGGGATATTTTTTATGCATTCATCATGTAAATAAGCATAGCATATTGCATAGAAAAAATAATAAATCGCGTAACATTTCCATAATTATGGAGCATTACGCAGAAAAAGATCATGCATCATTGTTGCAAGCATAGAGCTAGTCTCAAGCCGTGGTTACCGTTTGAGAGGTGGTTGTGCCAGAAAGCGAAGATGTTACTCCGTGGAGTTTAGCATCATGACGTCAGATCAGCAATGTTCCCCAGTAGTGCGATATTGGAGGAAATGTTTCCGTCGGACAGAGATGGAAATAAAATCAGAAGACGTTACGCGATCAGCGCGATTCAAGCCGTGGTTACCGCTTGAGGATTGGTTTTATCAGACAGTGAAGGTGTTACTCCGAGGAGTCTAGCATCATGGTTTTAATCAAGGATATTCCCCAGTAGTACGATACTGGAGGGTAAGTTTCTGTCGAGCAGAGATGGGAATGTTAATCAAGAAAGTTTCGGGGTCCAAAAAGAAAAACAAGAAAGAAGGTAATCCCCAGCTAAACGCGAAGTGTTTGTCTGCCAGGGTTGAATAGAGAGCAGTCGGCTCAGGGCTTGTCATCCTCAGCATGGGTCGTTGTGGCATTCCGGCCAGTTTCCGATTTCCAGATCGAAGAAGTTTCCGATTTCCAGATCGAAGAAGTTTCCGATTCCCAGATCGAAGAAGTTCTCAACAGTCAGGACGAAGAACTTGTGGCATTCCGGCCAGTTTCCGATTTCCAGATCGAAGCAGTTTCCGATTTCCAGATCGAAGCAGTTTCCGATTTCCAGATCGAAGAAGTTTCCGATTTCCAGATCGAAGCAGTTTCCGATTTCCAGATCGAAGAAGTTTCCGATTTCCAGATCGAAGCAGTTTCCGATTTCCAGATCGAAGAAGTTTCCGATTTCCAGATCGAAGCAGTTTCCGATTTCCAGATCGAAGAAGTTTCCGATTTCCAGATCGAAGAAGTTTCCGATTCCCAGATCGAAGAAGTTCTCAACAGTCAGGACGAAGAACTTGTGGCACTCCGGCCAGTTTCCGATTTCCAGATCGAAGAAGTTTCCGATTTCCAGATCGAAGAAGTTTCCGATTTCCAGATCGAAGAAGTTTCCGATTTCCAGATCGAAGAAGTTTCCGATTTCCAGATCGAAGAGGTTCTCAACAGTCAGGACGAAGAACTTGTGGCACTCCGGCCAGTCCCGATTTCCAGATCGAAGAAGCTCACGATGATTAGATCGATGCAGCTTGCGGCAATCCGGCCAGTTTCCCGGTATCCAGACCGAAGTGGTATCCAGACCGAAGAGGGGTTCAGACCAAGAAAATGAAAAAAGAAGAGAAAATTTGGGGTTCAAGAAAAGCATAAAAAGAAGAGTTGATAATCCCGCGTGGATTTGTGGTGATCAGACCATGGTTATCCCTGTGTTACCATTTATTTTGGTATCCAGGTCGACGTTTTTTCAAGTGTGTTTCTTCGCCGATGCTGACAGGCGTTGTTAATTATTATCCCATCAGAGTGCAAATTGTTCGTCTGTTCTTGGTATTCAATCACTCTTCATCCTGATCATCCGAAAGCCGAGGCTGTTCGTATCGACAGGTTCACAGTGGATTGAATAGGGGCAGCTGTAACACCTCAAAATTTGCCCTCTTCTCTTGGGACTAGCTTTAACATATTGCATATCATTTTAGGTCATTAGGCATTGCATATTGCATATCATGTGGTTACATTGTGCAAATCATTCTCCCAAGTCTTGATCAGAAGATGAGGAAGTCAGAGTGCAAGCCTAGGGTTTATTGACTGATCATTGGCCATCTGAGGATTGGGCTGTGAATTAGGGTTTTGTGATTCTCCAAGGATATTGGTCTTCATCTTGATTGAAGTGATACATCATCATCATCAGGGTTGGATTTCATCAAGTGTTGAAGCAGGATTCCTTGAGATTAGGGTTTTGACCACTGGTCAACCCTAATCAGTTGCATTGGGCCAATCAGGGCATAATCAGGAGATGGGGTTTATGATGGTTATGGGGTTCATTCTATGATTATTTTGTGCTTATTGAGGCTAGGGTTTCACCCTTGAGCCATTTCAGTTGAAGATTGGAGCTCAGATTGATCTATGCATTGCCAGATTCATCTATCAGATGAAAAAGTCAACTGTGGTCAACTGTACATGATCTGATGGATTTGGAGGTGGAAATGAGTTGGACACACTTCATTTATGTTGGAACAAGTGTTAAATGACATTGCAAAGCTTAAGAATGAAGAAAATCAAGTCAGGACAAAAACTGCCAAAAATAGAAAGTGATCTGTAATTGAAGTTTCCAAAAATGGAAAGTTTTTGACCTCAAGACCACGTGTCCAAAAAAGCTTCAAATGAAAAATTGTTCAACATGAAAGTTGTAGATCTTGTTCTCACCTTTCCAAAAAGTCCAAGAACTTGAAAATCCCATGTATGGTTGGAAAGTTAGGGCTCAGTGAAATTCAAAAATGACCCATAATCAGGAGGCCATAACTTCCACATGGTTTGTCCAAATTGCAAGTTCTTTATATGCACAAACTCCATTTGACATGTACTTTCATGGTGCATAATTGGATTTTCCCAAAAATGGCCAAGGCAAAAAGTCACTTTTCAACTGGACAGTTAAATTGGACTAGGGGCAAAATGGTCCAACTTGTGAAATAATTGGAATTTTGAGATAGGACTTTTTGCAACACTTTCCAAATGGTATTTAAAATTTGTTGGAATCATCATTTCATGGCTAGGCTTCATAATTTGAGAATTGGCTTGAAAAATGGAAGTTGAAAAATTGGACAAATGCAAATACAAGGTGAAATTGAGCATTACACAACCAATGAGGGTGAGACAAATTGCAACAGCTCACACATGGCATTTGGAAGGTGTGTGAGCTGTCATTGAGGTGGCATGAGCTGTCCTATGGAAATTCCCATTTTGCCCTCACTTTGAAAGTTAACCATTTCACTTAACAATTGCATTTTTGTTAATGGCTTGATTAATCATGGATTAAGGTCACATATATAAGCCTAATCATCTAATAATCATAAGAGAAATTCATTCATCCCAAGATTGGATCTGAAACCATTCCAATTCTCTCATTTTCATCAAGAACACCAAAGCTTCATTTCCAAAATTCATCATCAATTCTTGATCAATATTGAAAATTCTTTTCGATCTGAACTTCATTCATCATCATCTCCAACTGTTTTGGAAGTTTGGAAGGAGTGGAGCCTTGATTCGCGACTGTTCAATATCACTCCATCAATGGTGGATGCGAATTTGGAGCAATAGAAGCCATGGCAATTGATCTCAAGCTCATCATTCATTTTCTAGAAGGCTATAGTGCATCTGTTTGAGGCCATACACGTGAAGAACAGCACGAACAAGCACTGCCATTTCCAGGTTTGAGTAAAATTCGAATCTCATGATTTGCTTCAAGTTCATATGCGTTTGGAAGTTCAGGCTGTGTAGATTATAGTGATACTCTTAGATTTGTGAATGATGAACCATAGGAGGAGAAATCTAAGTTTGAAGTTTCGATCCAAAACCCTAGATCGATCGATTCGCATGTTTTAGGAACTTTTAGGCAAAATCAAGATGATATTTGGATTGTGCTTGCTTAGACGGTTAGAACGGATATCCATTTGCCAATTTCCATGATGATTTGTTGTTCTTCGAATTCTGGATTTTCTGGAAAATATTTGAGTGAAAACGATGAAGAAGCTTGGTTTGATCCATTTTTCTGTTTGAATATTTGAAAATCGTGTTTCCCTCCCCCGCGCCTTTTATTTACAAAACTGCCATTGTATTTTCTTTTTAATTTGATTAATTGTTAAAAATTCATATCATGTTTAAAAATTCATAAAAATTTGTAGAAAATTCAGAAAAATATGGAAATTGTTGTGTTGACTTTGTTGTTGAGTGTAGAATTTTTTTGACCTATTGGTCAAAGTTGTGCTTGGTAAAATTATCATTTGACCTAGGGTTCCTTCACACATGTCCATTTTTGATACCTTGCACCATTTGGTTCATGAAATACTCATAGTGTTAAATAAATTCTTGAAAATTTTTGTGATGATTCTTGACTGATTGATGCTCATTTCCATGTAAATTTCATGAGTTTTTGATACCTGATCATTGAGTTATGAATTTTGGAACTTAGGTGTGACAATTTGTGTCACACCTCATTATGTCAATTTGCTGGATTTTTCTGATTGGTCTATACTTGTTGGAATGACATGAAATTTTGCATGATGATTGATTAACATGTTGAGATGTTGTATGAATTTTTGTGGAATTTTACAATGCATTTTCAAATTGATTGTGATTTTTCATTTCTGTTAGCCAAATATGCAAGTCCATGTGGTACATGTTTGTAATTTTGATGTGAAATGCTCATATGGTATTGGATAATCATGAAATTTGGCATGCTTGTAATAGACACATTGTGTGACATCCCTGTTTTGGTCTCATCCATTTCTTTTTTGTTTTCATTGAGTTATGAATTTTTGAAGTGGATGTATGTGTTGATGTTGTGATTTGGAGCCTATAATTGTGTCTGTTTTTGTTGATTTTTATTGACATGGTTCCATTTGCCCGATTCAGCTGAAATTTGGTGTGCCATACCTGGATTAGGTCCTGTTTAGGTGTAATTTATTTGAGAATTTTTGAAGTTGTTTTGGTGTGGATTTGAATGCAATAGTTCTGTTTGCATGATTGATGCTTCATTTGAACTAGTTTGCCTTATTTTGTGCATAACATGAGCATGATGAATGATATGGACATGAGACTAATTGTGTTGGCTCTTGTTTGACTTTAATTTGACTTTGGTTAGAGATACCTTGCTGTTTAGGAATTTTTCTTGCCTTTGGACCCTAGGCTTAGCCTAGTGGTCTAGTTGCTAATATTTGCTTGATTTTTCAGGATCAAAAGCATAATGTGTATGGAGAATGATCCAAGTCAATGCAATTGATGTTGTTTGATGTTTGTACACTAACATAACATTGTTTTGTAGGTTGTGAAGTTTGGGATTGAGCTTTGAGCTTGCTTTGTTGAGCATTGATCTGTATAGATTAATTGGTTGATACTTGCTGTTTAGTTTTGTCTGTCTGAGTACTAACTGTGTTTGATTGTTTCCAGGTACTTTTAGTTGCTTAGTTCCTTGTGAACTTTTGCTTTGCTTTGCTTAAGCAACTTGCATTGAGGTAGGTCCTCTTGACTTCATGTAGTCTGGAGACCCGGCTGTTACCGGGCCGGGCAAATAAATGTCTGAAGTCCTCCTTAAGAGGCGATGATTGTGATTGTTTAATTTTGTGCCTAAGCAGGTAAAGTCCTTAATCAAGGCAATTGGTGGAAGGTAGGGATAAGCAATCTGTCCCCCATTATTCAGTTGAGTCTTCTCCTTGCTCCCATTACATGGTTGTAGCATTGAGATCCAAGCCCAAGATCCTGTGCAGTGCACATTGTGTCAGAGTCTCTGAGTATAGAAGGGTTCCCCCATTCTGGACCCATGCTCATTTGTCAGAAGCTCTCCCTGGTTAGGGATAAGAGCTGTGAGGTCTGATCCTCACTTCATCCTTTCATCTGCTTCACCTTAGCCTCGTAATGGCAAGGTTAAGAGCAAACCCAGCCCGTACAGACGACTCGCTTCGGCAGTCAAACCTATTGTGTGAGCCTCTTGTTTGGCTATAGTGGGTGCTCTGTGGATATCTGATTGACATGCCTGTTTAAGATGCTTGTTCTCATTTGATGTATGCTTGTATGTTGTTTGCTTGTGTGCTTGCTTCTTTCCTGGTTAGGATAGGCTTGCTTATGCAAGTAGGATAGAAACTGAACTTAGGGTAACGATGCATGACAACACTAGGCTCGAGTCCAGCTCCCTAGTAGTGTGTCTTTCCCCGGTTTCTGGTTAGCAATTCAGTCCCTTTCACGGGAACTACATCGCCCTGATCCTCGTTCCAGACGAGGTATGTAGGCAGGTGGTCGTGCGAGACCACTCCGGGCAACCTTTTTCTTTTTTTGCGTGTGTTTACATGTTATCTGATTGTGTTTGGTTCGGATGCCGACGTAAGTCCAATAATTGGCTGTCGGGCTCCACGTTTGCCCTTTTGAGTGTGTTTTGGTTCGGATGCCGACGTAATTCCATCCAGTGGTCGTCGGGCTCCATGTTTGCCACCCTTGCTTGTTTGTATGTTTTGTGTTGTTTGGCGTGCGTAAGCCGAACTACAGAGGCTCTGATTCTTGTTCCAGACAAGATATGTAGGCATAAGGTGCGATACCTTATCGAGCTCGTTCCTCTTAACCCCCACCTGCGTTCCCTGTGTGTGTGTGTGATGTTTAGCAACCTTTTCTTTTCTTAGAACGTGGATCCCGTCGAGTACGACGGACGTGAGGGGTGCTAATACCTTCCCCTTGCGTAACCGACTCCCTTACCCTGTCTCTTTGGTCGCGAGACCATGTCTTTCCAGGTTTCTCTGAGCGTTTCCTTTCCCTATCTTGGGATAAATAACGTTTAGTGGCGGCTCTGTATTGTATTTTTATTTGAGCTTCGCCGGTTGTTTTTTCGCAGGATGCGACAGCTGGCGACTCTGCTGGGGACAATAAGATGTAGACCTGTGCTGGTCCATCTTCCCTAAGCGAGTCCTTCCTAGCGTTCTAGGATTAGTTTAGGTTGCTTGTTGTGTGTTATTTATTGCATTTATTATTCTAACCAGTGTGTATCTATATTTGCATTAAATACTTGCATGCATCATACTATCATGTTGCTGTCCTCCGTGCAGGTGTTTCCTCTGTTTGGGGTGGGTGTTCTGAGTGGGGCTAAAACCCAGGCCCGAGTATACACCTAGGATTAGTGTGGTCTCACGTTCCTCATTTGCTATTTTAGTATAATGTTGCAACGTGACATACCACAAGCCGGACGAGGTTCAGTCGATAGTGCTTTCCATTGTGGAATATTTCACTTTGGCTTAGTTACTTCTTCTGAGCTATTGACTCTGGTGACCGATCATTTCCCGGATTTTTGGTTTAGACGATCTCAGGAGAGTTACAATGGCACACCCGAAAGGGCAAACCCATTGAGTATCTCCGCCCGATTGTCGAGACTATTATCCGCCTTAGGATGACCTGTTTAGAATTTACCTGTGAGGGGAGGGTGATTCTTTCAGATGCATATTCAGATGGTGACTTTTTGATCTGTGATTCAGAGTCCTATTTATGAGTCGGATTTATCCGTTTACTACCTTTAATCAATATTAAAGACAATGTTGAAGTCACACTTCAAACAACTCTTGATTGTGCTTCACAGCTTTAATCAAGATACACAGCACTCACGCTTAAAAGCTTAGAGTCACACAACACTTACAACTCAATGAACACCCTATACCTAAGCAATCATCAACGAGATAATAACTTGGCTTACAAGATATGTCTAATACAAGACTCACAAAAATATAGCAGTGAAGTATGATGGACACACTAAATCTTCACGCCTTAAAAATCCCCAGTTCTGAATGAAGGAACGCCTTCCTTTTATATTGCAGTACTTGGGCCTTTGCACTTGTATTCTCCTGAATTTAAGGTCACGCGAGTTCCCCTAATTCCATATCTAGTTACTAACAAATAGGCTATTTGTTAGGTTCATTAAATGTAACTTGGTTGTTGATTTCCTGGATTTTCTCTCAGCTGTTGAATCCCTGAAAAATAGCCTGAGAAAAAGCTGAAACAGAAAACTAAACAACCTACAATATAGCATATGCTGTCAGGAATGAATGTCACAACATTCAGCTTGACATCAAGGACCATATGCTAGGTCTGTTTTTCCTGAAAACAGACTGTACAATAGTTGCTGAACTGTACAGGACCAAACTGTCCATTCTACAGTAACAACTTACAATAATAAATGTCAAAGCATCCAATTTAACATTTACACATTTAGCCTTAAGTCAGTTCTGTTTTATTCTTGAAGAACAGACTAAGAAACATACTGAAGTGTAGCAGAACTCCACTCTGTTTATTGTTCAGTATATCCTGTCAATGATGAATGTCATAACATCCAGTTTGACATTCAGACAGTAGGCTTTATGCCAGGTCTGGTATTTCCTTGATGACCATACTGGAATTAAACACTGAGTTCTAACAGAGCACCAACTGTTCTGTTCCTCAGTATTTGCTGACAGGGATGATTGTCACCACCTCCAATTTGACATTCAACAAATCCTGTATTAGCTAATCCTGCAGTAAGCTACTCAAGTGTGTCATGACATCAGTCAAGACATCAGAGTACAGTTAGATATTCTAACCTACAATGCAGTCATACCTTCACACCATGTCATGACATCAGTCAAGACATTAGAATCCAGCTAGTGTTTTACCATACAAAGCAGCCAATTAAACACCTACATATATGAACTATTTATTGATTCATGCATGTCTGATATTAGACACAAATTTGCTTGTGGAGTAACGTGTATTCTCAAATTCTTCAGAAAGAAACTCCAAGCATCCTTTGTCTCACCTTCAACCAATGCGAATGCTATTGGAAAAATGTTCCTGTTCCCATCCTGTGCCACAACCATCAACAGGGTCCCTCTATACTTGTCATACAACCATGTTCCATCAATCTGCACAATAGGTTTACAATACGCGAAACCACGTATACATGGTCGAAATGCCAAAAAAAAGACGATGGAAGATCCTTTGGTCACCCAAGTGTGATCCATCATTTGAAATCACAGGTAAGAATTGCAATTCTATAATAGTACCTGGAAGATATGTTTTCATTACCAGTATCCACTGTGGCAGATCGTTGTAAGATGTCTCCCAATTTCCATACAGCGACTCAATTGCCTTACACTTTGCAATCCATGCCTTTTTGTAGGATATTATATACCTGTATTTTTCAGCAACATGAGCGATGATCACCTTCACCTTAAACGAAGCGTCGCGATTTACAAGCTCCGTTATGCTCTTACTAATCATTTCTGAATTGATTTTTCTATGGTCTTGTGACATAGAAGTGGTTGTGCATGTATGAGGCCCACCAGACTTACCAACTCTCCACTTTGAGTTGCCCTTACGGAAAGAAACCCTGCATTTGAAATTGCATGCTGAATTTTTACATTTGATGACATAACGTACATTGTCAGATTTAGTCACAGAATAATCTAGACTATGTTTTATATGCCATTGTTGCAACTCAATAACACACGCTTCCTTATTTTCAAACTCGATGCCATCCTCCATTTCGTCAGCATTGTGAATTGGTGTGAAACTTCCAAAAACAAAGATTGGTTCAGCATCATCCAAACTTATATTTTGCATGTGAACATGTGGGTTGTACAAACTAATCGGTTGAGCTCTTAGTGCTACGGTCGGTGTGTCAATGATATCTTCATTTCCATCATCATCGCTAGCACCAAATAGAACTTCAAATCGGACCTCTTCTTGATCATCCTCACTATTATCGCCAACCTCTTCATTCAAAATGAATGGTTCATTATTTTGAGTCGGTTCTTCGTCACTGGTTTGACTCATCCCGTACTGGTGTGACTGTATGGATTGCGTTGGATATCTTTCAAGATTTTCAAGTAGACGAACATTTTTCTCAATGGTGGGTAATTGAGAAAATGTTATATGACATTGAAACATTGACTTGACATCTTCGTCATTCTCAATAGGTGTCATTACGTAAAAGACGGAATTATCGTCTCCATTAATTAATGGATGGCGATAAATAATGTCTCAAAATAAATTATACATCGCGTTAATATTTTTTTTTTCAATGCAAGATGGTGCAAACGAGGTATGCATTACGGAAATAATCATCGTCATCATCTACGTGGGTACCGTGTTACAATTGAGCACATGGAAGAAAATGATGTAAGTATGGTTAATTATAATATTCAACTTATCTAAATTTCTTTTTTACATTATAATAATTATATTACTTATAACAGTTTATATGGAGGTCATACATACAATATCCAGTACCTGATTATAGTGACAGCCGAGTCTGGAGTGCAATGACATATATAATATGTTTCTTTATCGTTGAGATGCATCAGACGGATCGGGTCAAACTCCAATTTGGATTCGAACAACACATCCCGTCTCAGCCAAGATGTCTAAGTGAACACCATAATATGACTATGGTCCAAGCTTGGGATAAAGATTGGCAAGATCTAAACAAAGAAGAGCTCAAAGAATGGAAAAGGAGAAGGCATTTGGTGTTACAAGGTATCTCGGTACTTTGTGAGTCTAAGTCGGGTAGAGAATACATGAATTGGTTTTTGTCAATTCCTTTTACGCACGTTGCTCCGACACAATTTTTTACTGATCCCCGTAAACGTGTCTCTTCTTCAACCCAACAAACAACATCATCCTTACATCAAGACATTCCCCCCACATACACATCCCAATTTGGGGCCCAACCATCTTCATCCGCTCAACAAACTTACCAACACACTCAGACCACCCAACAACACACATTCTATTCCACCTCAACCCAACACTAAAATCCACACGCTTCATTCCCTCAAGCAAACTACTTTTACAACCAACAATATCAACAACAAACTAACCTACGCCCACCCATACAATACACTCCAATTCGTCAACCCAAATTTGAGAACTCAAACATCGATTCTCAACCCCAAACATTTAACACCACATTCGCACAACCCACTTCTACATACAACCCTGATGATGTCTACTATCCTCCTATCCAACACACCCAACCCAGGACCTTCACACAACCAACACATTCACTACCCGACTTTGACCTCACCTATGAGCATCTACTGAATATGCCTACTTTTTCCATTCAAGAACTCGACAATATGGGTATGCCTCCAAACACATCACACCAACATCAAAGTTAACAACAAGATCAACATCAAGATCTGTCTTCCGACTCATCTCCGTCTCCTCCAAGACAAAGACAAGAAGACTTAGGCAAGGGAAAACGCAAAAAAGTTGGCACAAGATGTGGAACAGGCGGTCACTATAAATAAAATGTATTTATTCCATGTATATCAATAAAATAATTATTACTTATTACAATTAATTATATGCCTCATTATAATATTTATAGTTTTATTATTAAAACAATTTTTTAATTTACAAAAATATTATTATTTAAAAAAATTAATTTTTATTATTTAAATATAAAAATAATTAGAAAACTATTTAATAATAATCCTAATAATGTAATTAAATTATAATATTGTATTTAAAAAAAACACCCTTCATCAACTCGGTCAACCACTGGCCGAGCCTACGTCACCAAATACCCTTCACCAGGGGCGGCCCTGTGGGGGTGCGAGGAGTGCTACCGCACAACACTTTTATTTATCCAAAGGAATGGTTAAAAAGCGAACAAAAGCCTAAGAAGTTTTACACATAGAAAACTAATGAAAAGGTCAGAGATCTGGGTAAGGGGTTAATTACGCAATGGGAAGGTGTTAGGCACCCAAAACGTCCTAGGTACTCCTAGGGAACCTCTTTTCACACTTGTTGTACAAACATTTTATTTGTTTATGACATATATTGTGCAAACAATGATGGAAGGGATGAGAAAAGAATATACAATTTTTATTGTTTTTGTGTTTGAACGGATGAACCCGTTGCCTACGTACCTTTCCATGGAAGGTAAGGATCAAAACGCCGTAGTTCGGCTAAAAGATTTCCAAAATATGAGTGGGTTCATTTTAAACAAAAGCCCTAAGGTCTTTCGTTATCCACGGGAGAAAACTCAACCTTATACAAACAACAAGTCCACCATGTGAGAAAAGCTTCAACTTGCTAGTGAGGGGTTAACCCTATAATAAGCAAGGAAGTCTTACAATTCAATCACTAAGGACAAAAGGTGAGATTAACATCAACCAACTAGGATAAATCAAACCTATGGCTAATGTATAAAAACTTATCACGAATGGACAAAGCCACAAGACAATTGAATGAGTTGGATTAACCAATTAGGATTTATTCACACAAAAAAGTGGTCAAAGTATGATTAGAATTCAATTCAGAAGAAGTATTAAGAAAATGAAGTTTGAAAAAATCAAAGGCCTAAAGCCTAGGTTTCTAATTTGAGACATGTCAAAATGTTTGCACAATAGATGTCAAAGTTTTTGAATTATCATGTGAAAAGAGTTTTGAAAACACACACAAAAATGGAAGGGTGAGGACGTAAAACTTCTTAGGTGTTCACCTCTTGAGATCATATGGAAGATGATTCAAGTGATTCCTTTGGAATAGGCAACAATGCAAATAACAGGTAAACAAAGTATCAGGCAAAGCCAACAAAGATGGATACCGGATGCCAATTACTGGACTTATACCAATCTCCTAAAACAAACATGGATACCAGATGCCACTCAATGGACTTATACTAGTCTCCTAAAAGCAAAACATGGATATCAGATGCCAATCAACTGGACTTACACTAATCTCACTAAACCAAAACAAAAGATGGATACCGGATGCCAATCAACTGGACTTACACCAATCTCCAAAGGATGATCATGGGAAACAACTGCCAATAAATGGGCTTACAATTGACTCCTCACACACAACAAACAAAACAAAAGTAAAGAGAAAACAAGTTGCCAATAAATGGTCTTATACTCGACTCCTACCAGATCATAGGAAACAACTGCCAATAGCTGGACTTACAATTGACTCCTCAATGGTCATAGGAAACAACTGCCAATAAATGGACTTACAATTGACTCCTCAAAAGACAAAACAAGAATGTCACAAAGCAATGAACAATGGTCATGCAATGATGTACAATTAATGATGATAAATGCACAAAGGCACACATAAGCAGATATGCACAGATGAATCAGGCAATCAGACAAATCAATTAGCACACACTATATACAAGCAATTAGGCTCAAGCAAGGTTAGACTTTTCAGTCAACTGGAATGGGGTAAGTTGTGCTCTTAACCTTAACATTGAGAGTTAAGGTGAAGCAGATGAAATGGAGATGAGGGGTGTGCCTCATTGCTCTTATCCCTGGTCAGAGAGAGCATTGAATAATAGAAGGTGTGGGAGTTCAGAAATTTGGAACTCTGCTCCACAAGGATTTGACTCTATAAGATCTTGGGCTTTTACTCACTATGCATCAACACATGTGGTGTGAGCAAGGTGAGTGACACACTGACTAGCAGGAGATGGACTACACATCTCTTTTATCTGCCAATTGCCTTATCAAAGGACTTTTCCTGCTTAGCACAAAATTAAACACACAAAGACATTGCCTCTTAAGGAGGGCTTCAGACAGGTGCCTGACCACATAACAGGCCAGGTCTTCCAGACTACATGAAGAAGAGAGGTTATACCTAATTGGTTAAGCAACCAAGCAAAAGCAAGTTCAAAGTGAACTTAAGCAACTTATGTACTTGTGGAAACATCAAACAAATCAGTACCCAACTCAGACAATCAAACAACATCAATATCAACAGTCAAACCCAATAAGCAAAGGCCTAAGCCACAAGTCAAGCTCAAATGAGTTAACAACCCTACAAAACACACAATGTTAGTGGTCAAAAGTAAGCATCAAATGCTCAAGTGTTGAAGCATCAACAACCATTTAGCTTGGATGTTCAACCTGAAAACAAAGCTCAAAGATGAGAGGCAAACCACTAGGTCAAAGCCTAGGGTCAAAGATGGAGAAAAAATTTAAAACAGAAGCTGAAAATTAACATGAATCAACTTCAAACACATCTTAAGACAATCCAAAAGGTCTCACATCAATACCATATACCAAAAGTATTTCACAATCAAAACATGGCAAGGTATGCAAGTGGTGAGCACATTGAGACATCAGAATGAACAAATGCACATAAATTCAAAAATGATTCAAATAATCTTGAGAAAATTCATGGGTAAACAGAACATCCAACATGATCATCACACCAAAAATTAGGGCAATTGGACATGATTAAGCATGGTAATCAAATTGTATAAGGCAAGGCAATCAAAACAAGCTCAAGTATGACACCAAATGTTACACCAACTTAGCACAAGCCTAAAACAGAAGTGGAACATGGTAAAGACAAGCCAAAACAACCTTTAATATGTCTATAAACAATGTGTAAAATTTCATATCCATAGGATAAACCACAAGCATTTCATGATCAAATGAAAACCAAGACTATTCAAAAGCTCACACATGGAAATCCAGAAAGAAAAATGTCAATCAAATCAGAAATCAATCCAAAAATTTCACAAAAATTCATGAGCATTCACAACATACATATCAAACCTTATACAAAAAATCAGAGCAGTTGGAATTCATTTGGTATGGCAAAGAAATTAATCAAATTGAGCAAGCAAAGATGTGACACACATTGTCACACCTACACTCACATGATCATAAATCAGCAACCACAAATGGTAAAAATGCAAACTCAACACCAAAATGTCCAACCAAGAGTCTAGTTTAAGCATGCAAAATTTCAGAGGCATTGGATTAAAACTCATCATTTCACAAAAGATATGGCAAGCAAGGTCAAAATAGCATACATGTTAACAAACCCTAGCACAAAATAATTTCCAGCCGTGCAAAATTTATGGAAAAATAACCAAAATATAATAGACAGAAAATGTGACATCATGCAAAAAACCACATATTTTTTGGAGCAATTTTCAATTATTTATGAATTTTAGAAGTTAAAGAAAAATTAAAAAAAATGTATGAAGCATGGTATGAATAAATGGAGGGAAATGGCAAATAATCATGAAGCATTTTGAATACATGTCACCAGCTGGAATCGAAGTGAGGCTCAATTTGAAATTGGCGCGCCTAAGGCTGAAACGCAGCCGTTTTGTCCAAACCCTAAACTAATGCATGCACGCGCTGGAATTGGAAATCCGCAGGAAACCATATGAACATGCAACAAAATTCGCAGCAAACTGTATGAAGGTCCTAGGAAAATTCGCAGGAAAAACGCAGGCAGTGATGAACACGATGAAGATCTTCAAGATCTTCATCCATAATTTTCCAGAAAATTTCAACATGTCCAGAAACAGCATGTGAGCATATCATTGTGAAGATCAATCAACATATATTCACAATCCATAATCATTTCAACATGAAACGTAACAACAAGCACGGATCGAAGAGATTAAAAATCATCCACCAAACTTTAATCAATCAGTTCTCACTCAATTTGGCACGAAATTCATTGATTCAAAGCCTAAACTACTCAGCATAGCAAGATCTATAATATCATGTCAATGAAAAGCAAAATTATGAGAGTTAATTTGTAACCACTTGTAGAAGCAGAACTGGATTTAGCTGGATCTATGCCTTTGCAATGCTCAAAATCTCCTCTAGAACACTTGTATGGATGATTGGAAGAGGAATTGCAGCTCAGTTATGCACGATTCCACAGAATTTTTGATTTGCCATTGTTGCTTCCAAGCTTCAAATGCTCCAATGCTGCACGATTTCTACTGATTCTATGGATGATCCTGCTCAAGCTCAACTCAACAACAAGAATTAAGCAAGGAAAAGAATTGGAAATGAAGAAAATGGAAGAAAATTTTGAGAGAGAAATTTTGGTATTCTAGATCTAGATCTGAAAAATGAAGTGTTGTTAGCAGAATTCTGTTAGGATTTGCTATATATACTTCTCCTTAATCACTTCCCTAATCATGTTTAAGCATATGGCAAATGGAATTAGTAAAATGAAGGTGTGAGTGCAAATTAGCAAATTCACCTTATGCATGGTGTGCATGATGAACAGTGCACGTGATTGAGTTCAAATTCACTTAAAAATGCATTTTGGAGCTATTGGCAATGATAGAATGTTCCAACAATTCACCAATTTTAAACTTTCAAAATTCCCTCCAAAAATCAAGTGAAATACCAAATGTTCATGTGATCATAATTCATGAAATGCAATGCATGATTTGATAAGTAGAAGTCAAGAGAAGAATGTACAAAAAAGAGCCACTTGAATTGGAGCTTTGGTTTAGAAGTTATGCACATTTGAATCTCCATGTACACCTTGCCATGTTTTGATCATATCTCCTTAGCCACACATGAGAAATAGATGATCTTGGTCTTTTTGAAAATGGGAGAGAAAGATCTACAACTTTCATGTTCAACAAAATTTCATTTGAAACATTTTTGGTCATGTAATTTGAAGTTGAAGTTAGGTTAAAACCTTTCCATTTTTGGCAAATTTGGATTATAGGTCACTTTCTATTTTTGGAAAGTTTTGACCTGACTTTATTTTCTTCAATGTTGATGTTTGAAATGTCAAATGAGACTTGTTTGAACATGAATGAAGTATTTCTAATCACTTCCCACCTCCAAATCCACAGTTGACTTGCAGTTGACTGGCTAGGGTTTTAGTTGACCTGGCTATGTTCAGATGAAATTCAAGCTTCTACCTCTTGAGATTTTGATTCAAAATAACATCCTAGCTCATATAAGCTCTTGTGAATGACTGTGGTGCCCAAATTCTCAAGAATGGCCACCATCTATTGCTCAATGAATGCCTTGACTGCTTTGACCTAAGATTGCTTCAGCTGCAAGTAACAAGGTTAGATGACATATTTTTGTACTTTTGGTTAGTAAACAAATGAAAAGCAATGATATACAAATGCAAGGAATGCTTGGTGATCAAGAAACATTCTCAAAGGATAACCCACCCATAGGGAAGGAAGCAAGGTGCACAATGATCCTTGAGGCAATGCAAATGATATGACATGATGCCATGAGGGATCTTAGGGACAAAATTGGGGTCTTACAGATGCCCCTATTTAAGGTCATTCTAACCGGAGAAGTGAAGTTTAGAAATCTTCATCTCGACGCGGTAGAATGGGCTTAAATAACAGTAATGAGACAAATTTTGGTCCCTAAGAGACCTCATGATGCAGATGTATGTGTAGCGGTGTATTCGTCGCTATATGATCTATCGATTAAATCATAAGCTAAGAGATACATGAAATTTTCGAGTCGCCACCGCACTTTTATTTATCCAAAGGATTGGCTAAAAAGCGAACAAAAGCCTAAGAAGTTTTACACGTAGAAAACTAATAAAAAGATCAGAGATTCTGGGTAAGGGGTAAATTACGCAATGGGAAGGTGTTAGGCACCCACTACGTCCTAGGTACTCCTAGGGAGCCCTTTTCACACTTGTTGTAAAAAAAAAATGTTATTTGTCATGACATAAAGATTGTGCAAACATGATTGGGATGGTGAGAAAAGAATATACAATTTTTTTATTTTTGTGTTATTGGGTATTGGGTTCGAACGGATGAACCCGTTGCCTACGTACCTTCCATCAAAGGTAAGGATCAGAACGCCGTAGTTCGGCTAAAAGATTTCCAAAAGTGGGTTAGGTTCAATTTTAAACACAAACCCTAGGTCTTTCGTTATCCACGGGAGAAAACTCAACCTTATACAAACAACAACGTCCACCATGTGAGAACAGCTTCAACTTGCCAGGGAGGGGTTAACCCTATAATAGGCAAGGAAGGCTTACAATTCAATCACTAAAGACAGAAGGTGAGATTAACATCAACCACTAAGATAAATCAAACCTATAGCTCACGTATGAAAAGATTAATGGACAAAGCCAAAACAAGTGAATGAGTGAAGTTATTGATTAGGATTATGAAAATGAGGTCAAAGTATGATTAAGATCAATTCAAATAAGTATTATGAAATGGAGTTTTGAAAAAAGGTCAAGGACTTGAGTCCAGGTTTTTAGTTAGAAAACATGAAGATGTTTGCACAACACTTATGTCAGGTTTAAAAGATAAAATGTGAAAAGGTTCTAAGACGTAATGAATGATGAATGGATGAAGATGGAAAGTAAAACCTCTTAGAAGGTTCACTTCTTGAAATCATATAGCAGATGATTCAAGTGTGTCCTTTGGAATAGCAATTAATAATAATAAACAAACAAAGCAAGCAAAAGCGGATATCGGATGCCAATCACTGGTCTTATACCAATCTCCTAAAACAGAACGGGATATCAGATGCCACTCAATGGACTTACACTAATCTCCACAGGCAAAGAAATAAAAGCGGATACCGGATACCAATAGATGGATTTACACCAGTCTCCTAAAACAGAAATGGATATCAGATGCCACTCAATGGACTTACACCAATCTCCTCAAAAGAAAAACAAAGATGAACTATGGAAGTCAACTGCCAATCTATCTGGACTTAGGTTAACTCCACAGTATGCTCACAGGAAATCCAATGCCACATCACAGGGACTTGCAATGGATCCTCACATACAAGAACAAAAGCAACAATATGATCACAGGAATGCAAATGCCAACTTACAGGGACTTATGATTGCAACCTCTCATACAAACAGATGAAACAAACTATGATCACAGGAAAGCAGATGCCAACTTACAGGGACTTATAACTGCAACCTCACATACAACATCAAACAGGTCAAATTATGATCACAGGATAACAGATGCCAACTTACAGGGACTTATAACTGTATCCTCACATACACACAGATAAACAGAAGATATGAGTGACCAATGAGGTCTTACACTCTATCCTTCCATATCACAGGAGCAAATGCCAAAGCAATGGACTTACAATTGTCCTCAATGGGCAAACAACAATGATAACATCACAAAAGCAAATGAGATGATCATGCATTAATGGCAATTGATGATGATGATAAATGCATAACATATAAGCAGGCAAGTGCATATGAAGCAATCAATCAATCAATGAATATCAGCCAGCACACTCTATAGCCAAACAATGGGGGCTCACACAAGAGGGTTTGACTTTAAAAGTCCACTGTAATGGGTGAAGGTCGCTCTTAACCTGGCCATTGAGGGGCTCAGGTGAAGCAGATGAAAGGAGATGAGGGGTGTGCCTCATTGCTTCTATCTCAGATCAGAGAGAGCATCAAAGAAAGTGTGGGAGTTCAGAAAGTAGGAACTCTCTCCACATTATTGACTCGATTAGATCTTGGGTATTTATCTCATTGCTTCAACCATGTAATGGGAGCAAAGAGAGGACACACTGACTAGTGGGGGATAGATTGCTTATCCCTACCTTCCACCAATTGCCTTACTTGAAGGACTTTTCCTGCTTAGGACAAATATAAACAAACACAGGCATTGCCTCTTAAGGAGGACTTCAGACAGTTTGCCCGGTCAAATAACAGACCGGGTCTCCAGACTACATGAAGAGGAAGTAATTATACCTCAAAGCAAATGCTAAATAGCAAAGCAAGCAATCAAGTTCAAAGAACTTAGGCAACTAAAGTACCTGCAAAAGTCAGACCAATTAGTAAACAACTCAACAGTCAAAATCAAAAGGAAATAAACCAATAGTCAACCACAGAGGGACCAATTGTGCAAGGCACAAAGACTCAAGCATGTGAGTCAACCTACAAAACAAGTGTTAGCACATGATAAACAAACCAACTCAATCAAAATTGAAAGGTCTTTGGGGCATTGGTGCTTAACCTGAAACAGATGAACTCAACATAAGCTTAGAAGACCACTAGGACTAGCCTAGGGTCAAAGATGAAAGAAAAAGTCAAGGCAGCAAGGAAAAGTCAACCCAAACCAAGTCTAAACATTCAAAAAGCATTCTCAATTGGATTCATAGTTATATCATGCATCATGGTCATTTCATGTGCAAAAGGATGCAAAGCATGGCAAGAGAAGCATACAAAAGTCAACAGCAAAGACTTCATTCAAAAGTCAACTTAAACAATCTCAAAAATCATGAAATAAATCACACTCAATCCTAACATCTAACATGGTAAGCATGTCAAATTTCATGGCATTTGGATGAGAGGAAGGCACTCAGGTAAAATCATGAAGTCAAACTAAATTCAAGTAAGCATGGTGAAAGTCAACAATCATGGGTCAACTTCAAAAAATCATATCAATTTGAAAACAGAAGAGAAATGAATGAGATTAACACCAATGCAAAGCTTGAGATGTCTAGTTATCACATATGAAATTTCATGGTCATACAATAAGATATGAGAATTTCACAAAAGATTTGGCAAGGCATAGCACAAAAAGTCAACAAATGACCAAATATGGAAGAAAATTCACAATCAAATGGAAAACAACAAGATTAATTCCAAGAAAATTCATACACAAACTAGACATGTGATATATCATTCATGCAAAATTTCAAGTGATTTGAATAAGAGGAAGCATGTGAACAAAAATTGGGAAAATGCATGATCATGGTATAGCACCAAATTCAACACATAACTTCAAAAAATCATAACTCTCAATCCACAAATGATAAATGCACAAACTCTATATGGAAACAAAGGTCATTGAGTCTAGCTTCACCACAAAAAATTTCAAGCTCAAAGGATATGTCATGAGAATTTCACAATTGAAATGGCACAATGTATCATTTTGGCATACATGTCAAGAAAATAATTATCATAAAAAATCCAGCCAATGGAAAAATAATTAAAATTCATAATAAAATTCTAGACACATTCATGAGTTAAATGCAAAAAATCTCACAATTTTTGGAGTTAAAATGAATTTAAAATGAATTGTGGAAGTTGATGAACAATTGATGAAAACATGAAGAACATGGCATGGCAATTGGTCAACATAAGAGTCAACGATGGCATAAGCGTAATTTCGGGTTCACTAATCAAAACTGCAGCGTTTTGGGGGAAGGGAACGAAATGTTCCTATTGGCTCTCAGCCAATGGAACAGTGTAATGCGCCAATGAGCTCAAATTCTGGTTTTTCAAAACCCTAAGGTTTCTAACAGCAAGGTTTTGCAAGCAAACAACAATCATTTTCAAACAACATCAACCATCATCAACAAATAAACATGGCAAGCACAATTCAAAGGATTTCTGGGCAGTTCAAAAATAGCAAACAGCAGGGCATTGGTAATGTTATTACAGCAATCAAACAACAACATTCAACACAAATCATATGTTTTCATGGCAATGGTCAGGTTTAATAGCAGGGCAATTGCTCATGTTCAACCACATCAAACACAACATGATTCAACCAAACCACACAACAGCATAGCAAGAATTTCAACATGCAATCTCAACCAATAAATACAAAACATAAATCATGGAAGTCTGGACAGAGCTAGGTTTAACAACATGGCAGCTCATGTATTCATCATCAATTTGCAGCATGGTTGAGCATAACAGCATTCATTCCTCATCATTCATCATTAAATCGACAAACACATGAACAGCATCAAGAAACCAAAATGGTCATGCAGCATCAACATCATGCAGTATTAACCAACAACAAACAAGCATATTCATGAGATTCAAAACAGCAGTGGTCATGGTAGCAATGGTATCATGTGTTCATCAACAACCAAACAAAACAAACCACAGCATGGCATTGGAAATGTTCATACAGCAAGCAGGGTTCAACAACAGCAATGGTATGTCAAAATTCAATAGCAGACCAAACACAATGTAATAGCATAGCATTATCACTCAAATGGCATCCTAACACAAACAACAGAGCACAACCCATGTGGATTTTATAGGCATGGCATGGTTCAAGCATAACAGCAGCAGGGCATACATGTGTAGTTACCAACATCCACACCAAAACTTGGTCAGCAATTACAACAGCATAGCATTTACCAGGATTCTTCAATACAACCATAACACAACAACAAACCAATGCCATCAGTTCATGAGGAAATCTTGCAAGTTTATGGCTCAAGCAATAACAGCAGGGCATAGAAATGTTTCATGCAACATAAGTAACAACAATAGCCAATCCTCATGCATCTATGAAGCTGGATTTTTTCTAGAAATAATGACAGAGTTCATCATAGCAGGATTTAGCAGCATGGTTCATGGTGTCATCAAGCAAGTATCAACAATCATCAAACAAACATGTTTCGACCAAACATACAACAGCACATAAACAGCATGGATTTTCTAGGCATGTTCATGTGGTTCAAAACAGCAGCAAGGTTTCAGCATCACTATGCAACTCAAAATTTCATGGGCCCAGAAAACAAAATTGAACATGCTATCAACATCATTAAACATCAGGCAACAAGGGTATGGCAATGGTTTTCAATGAATCCATCACAAATGAGCAAATCGAAGAAAAATATCTTCAAGCATGAAAAATGAAAACCATGTTTCTCTCAGCACAACCAACCATTTCAAGCAAATTAACATTCATTAGAATCAGCAACATGTAATCTATCTAAAACATGTCATGGCATAAAGAAAGAAGAGATTGAGATTTTTACTTGATTGTGAAGACAAACTGATGTGCAGTGTTGTTTTGAAGTTGTTGTGCTCGAACAGTCCTTCCTTGTGCTTTGCAATGTTGAATACTTGAAGAAGGTTGGTTCAAGGATGCTTAGAAAACCTTGCAGCTCCAACTGCCATTGTTGTATGCTTTGAATAACAGGACATGAGAAACGATTCCAGCTAGTGTTTGATGGTAGCAATGATCTCAGAAATATGTTTAAATGAAGAACAATCAAGGTTTGTTCAAGGGTCTTTGTTGTTTTGAGCAGAAAATCCCAGTATGCAAATTTGCAAGAAGGAGAGGGAATGTATTTTCTGTCGTGTGGCTGCTGTCTAGGGTTGTGAGAATGACAGAACAATGTCCTTATATTGTCTGTTTATGGTTACTAATCCATGTGCTAATCAAACTCACCTTAATGAAACCCTTTTGCATATTTGCTAATTTTGAAAATGTGGAAAATGGAGGGTGCAGGCTGGCTCGAGCTGGGCCTTGGCATAGGCTGCAGAAGGACATTGCAAAATGCTGTTTGTGGTTGTACATGTACTGCTGTACTGGTTTTGCTTTTTGAACCAAAATGCATAAAAATGCCAACTTTGTACCTTGGTCCAAAATGGTAGTAACATGGTGATATGATGATGGTTTAAGGCTTGAGACAAGTCACAAATGTGGTATGAAACCTTTCCCAATTGGCAAAATGATGAAAAAGTCCATAAATCAAAAAGTCAAAGTTTGGTCAAACTTTGAATTTAAATGCAAAAGGTCCAAAAATGCCATTTTGAATGGTAAGGTTTTAGGTCATGAAATTTATATTTTTGGAAAGAGGATGAAAAATGTGGTTTGTAGGAAAAAAACCCCACCAAATTTGGCCTTATGGTTTGAGAGATATGGCTTGTTGAAGTTCAAAAATTGGTGAAAATGATTTGATCATATCTTGACAACCACACATGGGATTTGAGAGTTCTTGGACTTTTTGAAAATGGGAGAACAAGATCTTCAACTTTCATGTTGGGCAAAAATTCATTTGAAGCTTGTATCATGATGTAAGTTTAAGATCAAGAAGTTTCCATTTTTGGCAGTTGAAATTACAGGTCCACTTGCTATTTCTGGAAAATTTTCTGATTGGCTTGATTTTCTTCCATGATGAGGTTTGACATGATAGATGAGGCTTATATAAGCATGAATGAACTCCTTCAGAGCAATTCTATCCATCAAATTTCTGATTAAATCCACAGTTGACCAAGTTTGACTTTCTGTTGACTTTTTCTAGGGTTTTGGATGATTGAACTTCTTCTGATGAATTCCAAACCCTAATTCCTTGAGAACTTGACTTCAAATGATGTCTCAAGATGTATGAATCTTTGATTGTTGATCATGGTGCCCAAATTCTGCAAGAATGGCCACCATCCATTGCTTTGACTGATCAATGGCTGACTTTGACCTAATTGCTGATGATTGCTTCAACTGCAATCAACAAGGTTAGGCTGACAATATTTTTGTACTTTTTGAATGATAAACATATGAAAGCAAAGATATACAAATGCAAAGTATGCTTGGTGATCAAGAAACAAACCCACAAGGCAATCTATCCACTAAGAGGAAAGCAAAGGCATGCATTGATCCTTGAGGCCATGATATGAATGATATGGGCCATGAGGGATCTTAGGGCCCAAAATTGGGGTCTTACAGATGCCCCTATTTAAGGTCATTCTAGCCGGAGAAGGGAAGTTTAGAAATCTTCATCTCGACGCGGTAGAATGGGCTTAAATAACAGTAATGAGACAAATTTTGGTCCCTAAGAGACCTCATGATGCAGATGTATGCGTGCAAAAGACACAAAATCTGTGGGGAATATGATTCACACAGAAGAAAAGACGATCCGTCGGAGTAATACACTCACCAGGAACAGAGACTCTAACAAGACTCTATGGGGATAATAAAAGAAAAAAGAAATGTGTGAACAATACACGACTCTAAACTGGGGGAAAACAAAACTGACATAACGTGGACAAGACACGACTCTGATTAGGAAATAACAGAAAACAGACAGGAGAACTCACTGGGGAGTGAAGGACTCACACTGGGAAGAGAATTCCAAATGGAAAATAAATCCATTGGAGAGATACAAGCTGACTCCTGGGGAGAAGCGAAAAGAAAACTTCACTGAGGAAGCAACAACAAATGAGATGTTACCGGGCATACGGGTAACAAACTCAGGAAAATCTGACTCCACAGGGGGACCGAGGTCATAATAGGGAGCAGAAAGGAGGGAACACCAAGGATACCGGTTGCTGGGTATATAATAGGTGACCGCCCAAAGCGTGAATTGGATTTCACTTCCAAAACACTCATCATCCTGAAGAGAGCTAGAAAAGCAAACTTGTTTATAGGATGGATATTCAATTCCACAAGGAAAATGAATCTTACTCTGAGGGGAAAACAATCAAAAGATCGACTCAAGAGTGAACGAGATATAATATCCATTACCGTCAGAACGTGGATAGAATACTCAGATGAGACATATTATTCATTACCGGCAGACCGTGAACAATATACTCGAAAGGAGAATTATCCTGAACCGGTTACTGGGTTGTTTATAGGATAAAATCCGAAGACGTGGATTGGTTTTCACTCCCAAAACACTCATCATCCGCAAGGAGGGCTTGAAAAAGCAGATCGACTTACAGGATGGACATTCGAATCCACAACGGGAAAACGAATCTTACTCAACTGGGGACACAAACCCAAAGAGTGCATGAGATATAATATCCATTACCGGCAGACCGTGGATAAGAATACTCGCATGAGATATATTATCTATTACCGTCAGAACGTAGATAATAAACTCGCATGGTAAGAAACACCAGAGATACCGGTTACTGGGTATATAATAGGTGATCTACCGAAGCGTGAATTGGTTTTCACTTCCAATACACTCATCATCCAAAACGCAAACTGGTTAAAGGATGGACATTCGATTCTACAAAGAATACGAATCTTGCTCAGTTGGGGAAAATCAACAAAGGATTCCAACTAAAGAGCGCATGAGATATATTATTCATTACCGGCAGACCGTGAATAATACACTCGAAAGGAAAAGACACCAGAGATACCGGTTACTGGGTATATAATAGGTGACTAACCAAAAAGAGAGACGATCGATACCAAGCATACGGGTAAACGAAAGACAACTCAAAGGGATAAATTGCAAGCATCCGGCAATTATCCAACAACAAGAAATATTCGACTCCGCAAAGGGAAATAGCGAATCTTACTCGACCGGGGAAACGCAAAAGGCTTCGACTGAAGAGTGCATGAGATATATTATTCATTACCGGCAGACCGTGAATAATATAATCGCATGGAAGATTATCCACAACCGGTTACTGGGTTAATAATGGATAAATCAACCGAACAGAAAGGCATCGGGATACCCAACTAGGTATATAATGATAACCAATCAAAAGGAGCAACAGACATTACCAACAAAAGGGGTAAATGAAAGGCGAACTGCTGAGGATAAATTGCAAGCATCCGGCAATTATCGACAGAAGACTAGCTGGGGATGCACTGGTAAACAACCAATGATCCGGGGAACAAATCACTAGCATACGGTGAAAAGACCCACTGGGGATAAAATTGCTAGCATACGGCAATTATCCACAAAAGACTTGCTAGGGATATAAGTGCTGATCTGAGCAACTTACACAAGCAAAGGAAAATCAACATCAAAGACTAGATGAAGATAACCACAAAATTAGGGTTTACATCTACCGAATACGGGGTAGAAGACCAAGAACTCTGCGTGGGGATAGAACAAATCACAAATCCGCACGGGAAACCAAAATAGGGTTTATAACAAACCACAAACTGCTGAAGAGCAGGAAAATAGGATTTACAACTACCGGGTAGTAGGTAGAAAACCAAAAACTCTGGCTGGAGAATAAAGGGTGTATAACCACAAATTCTGTCAAGAAAGCCAGGAAAAGTAGGACTTACAACTACCGGTATGAGGGTAGAGGCCCAAAAAACATTCCGCTGGGGAACAACCCACTGGGAAGCACAAGATGTTTGACAAATAGCCAATTCGGGAATGATCCGAAAAGACAGACTGAATAAAGACACGTCCTAATGAGGATATAACTCAAATAGGAAAATCCATCCCAATATATGTGTTGGGAGGAAACGGAAGAAACCGTCATCCACGAGGATATATCTCAGTGGGGAACTGCAGAGGAGAAGACAACATTTTCTGCTTATGGGGGTTGACTCTATATGGAGAGATTTATAACACCCGACATCTGCTTGGGGAGATCTGTAAAGAGATCTATATCACCATAGCAGGAGACACGACAAACGAAAGATATATGGCAAGAAATGCAACATGAATATCTGAATGTTTATGAATATGCATGAATATGCGTGATTTACGTTTGATGAATGCTGACAAAACAGACAGTTCTAACACAAACAAGTTCAGGAACCAAAACGTCCGGTATTATACTTCCAGGGGAAAAACCAGCTGGAGAGCCACTCTGCGGAGATCTATATGCTGTAAAGCAAAGATCTGCAGGTACTGCTGAAAAAGCAGAGAATCAGAAATATCAGGAAGCAACCTAAAACAGGGTACAGAAAGTCACAACGGGCAAACAGCCACCAAGACGAATCTGTAGGGGAACAAGAGAAGTCCCAAAGTATATCTGCAGGGGATCCCAGTGTCAACTGAGAAACAAAGGGGGTGCCTAAGCACGAGCAAGAACTGCTGTAGAAGCAAACTCCACACAACTCCACTGGGGGAATAACCCACTGAGGGAGAATGATATCATCCAAATAGAATCTGACTGCATAAGCAACTCTACTGGGGAAAACCGTCGGCTACTCTCTTGGGGAACAAACCACTGAGGGAGGACAGATCAAACAAGTAGATTCTGCAACGGACCACTCCACTTGGGGAGAATACACAGCAAACTGATCACAATGAGCAGATTCTGCAATGTAAGCCACTCTACTGGGGATCACAGACAGTCAGGAAATTAATCCGTTCACTGGAGGCTAGAGCCATCATCCGACCATATCGGGGATTGAAGGAGTATTCAACTGGCGAAACTGCCACAACAAACATTCTGCAGACTAAGCTGAGGAAAAGATGGTTACAACACTGGGATGTCAACCCAAACAACCACTGAGTAGGAAAATAAATCCTGCTCTGCTGAAGAGATAAAACTCTGATGGAGAGATAGCAACAATTCCGCAGACGACTTCGCCGGGGAAAGGGTAAAGTACCGGGTATCAAACCACTGACTTACCAAGTCTTCAGAAGAAAACGAACGTGCTGAGGAAACAGACAAATCCTGCTGGCACACTGCATGGGGGAGAGCGGTAACAACTCCACTTGCAACCCTGGTGGGGATACTAATAATAGCTCTACTCGCAACTCCGAGGGGAGTATCAATCAGTCAGTTATACTCATGACTGCGCTGAGGAGACAAATAAAGTCTGGGGCATACGACCCACTGGAGAAAGTGACAGGGCACCAAGGTGACCAACCATCAACCGCCGAAACTTCTACAAGAAAACACCCATGCTAAGGGAAACTGCTGCTGGAGAAAACGAAGTCCTCAACAACAAATCACTTGCGACTATACTGGGGAACAGCCCCAACAACAACTCTGTCCGAGGAACAACCTCAACAAAGATCTGAAGAAAGAAGATACCACCAAACCAGGAATATGAACCAATGTCTTACCTGTTGGGAATCATGCCACCCTCGGGAGAGCACTGAGACATTCTTGAGTATCCTTTCAATCTTGTGAATGCTCACTTTGTTTAAAACAAAAATTTTGAAAAATTTGATTTGTTTAAAACAATGACATTTTTATCAATTTAAAACATGCAAAACATTTGTTGAATTGAAACAAATAAGAGTGCAAATAATTGGATAAAAAGCTCAAATTGATTTGATAGAATGGTAGCCCGCAAATGGCAAGACTCCATAGATCTGTACAAATTTGAAATCAATGATATATATTGGAAGAGGGCTACATTGAACATAATGATCCTTTCTCTACCAATTTGAATCTCGATGTATCCGAAGCTTCAGTTGACGACGAATCGAGAATCTTCTGACGAAATGACGACTGATGAACCAGAAAGTCTTGTCAGGATGCAGTTACTTGCCAAATCCCTAATTTTTGCCTAGATTGCCCCAGGGTGAGGCACTCAATCTAGCGGGATGCAAATATATCTCTTTTTTTCAAGTCTCTAATTTTTGCCTGGATTACCCTTGCGGGTTCTCCACCGAGACGCTCATTTTTGCCTAAGCCGCCCTTTCGGGTTTTCAACTTAGCGAGCAATTCTGTTTTCTTATTCTTTTTCATTTGCATATACTTTTTTCTAGGCAAAGTATCTTTTAACTGCATCTGAATTCACAGGACGAGTGAAATCCTCCCCATCCATTGTTGTAAGCATCAAAGCTCCGCCTGAAAAGGCTCTCTTAACAACATATGGACCCTCGTAGTTTGGAGTCCACTTGCCCCTGGAATCGGGCGCGAAAGACAAAACTTTCTTGAGCACAAGGTCACCTTCTCGGAACACACGAGGCTTGACCTTCTTGTCGAATGCTTTCTTCATTCTCTGCTGATATAACTGACCATGGCACATGGCAGTTAATCGCTTCTCTTCAATCAAATTCAACTGGTCATAACGACTCTGAATCCATTCAGCATCAGTCAACTTGGCTTCCATCAAGACTCGCATTGATGGGATCTCCACCTCTACTGGGAGAACGGCTTCCATGCCATAAACAAGAGAGAAAGGGGTTGCCCCTGTTGAAGTGCGTACAGACGTACGATATCCATGCAAAGCAAATGGCAGCATCTCATGCCAATCTTTGTAGGTGACAGTCATCTTCTGGATAATTCTCTTGATATTCTTGTTAGCAGCTTCAACAGCCCCATTCATCTTAGGTCTGTAAGGAGAGGAATTATGGTGTGCAATCTTGAATTCAGCGCACAACTCATCCATCATCTTGTTATTCAGATTGGATCCATTATCAGTAATGATCCTCTCTGGCACACCATAACGGCAAATCAACTGGTTCTTGATAAACTTCACAACCACCTGTCTGGTTACATTCGCGTACGAAGCGGCTTCAACCCATTTGGTGAAGTAATCAATTGCTACGAGAATAAACCGATGTCCGTTGGACGCTTTCGGCTCAATCATACCGATCATGTCGATTCCCCACATAGAGAAAGGCCATGGTGATGAAATCACATTCAGGAGTGTCGGAGGAATATGAATCTTATCCGCATAAATTTGACACTTGTGACATTTCTTCACATACTTGCAACAGTCAGACTCCATTGTCAGCCAATAGTAGCCTGCTCTCAACATTTTCTTAGCCATGGCATGTCCATTGGAATGAGTACCAAATGAACCCTCATGGACCTCAGTCATCAACAGGTTTGCTTCGTGTCTATCCACGCATCTGAGCAAAACCATATCAAAATTTCTCTTATACAGCACTTCACCACTGAGGTAGAAACTGCCTGACAACCTTCTCAAAGTTTTCCTATCTTTCACAGATGCCCCAGGCGGGTAGACCTGGTTCTGGAGGAAATTCTTGATATCAAAATACCAAGGCTTGTCATCTTTTACTTCTTCGATTGCAAATATGTGAGCGGGTCTGTCCAAGCGCATCACAGTAATGTTGGGAACATCATTCCACCATCTGACAACAATCATGGAAGCAAGCGTAGCAAGGGCATCTGCCATCCGATTATCCTCTCGAGGAATATGATAAAATTCAACTTCTGTAAAGAAAGTTGAAATTCTCCTTGCATAATCTCTGTATGGGATGAGACCTGGTTGATTCGTCTCCCATTCACCTTTGATCTGATTGACAACCAAAGCTGAATCACCATAGACATCAAGATATTTGATTCTTAAGTCGATGCATTCTTCCAGTCCCATAATACAGGCTTCGTACTCCGCCATATTATTCGTGCATTTGAAAGTTAGCCTTGCTGTAAATGGAATGTGCGAACCCTGGGGATTAACAATTACTGCCCCAATTCCATTTCCATATTGATTAACAGCGCCATCAAACACCATCGTCCATCTGGAACCAGGTTCTGGACCTTCATCAAGTGTAGGCTCATCGCAATCTTTCATCTTCAAATACAGAATTTCCTCGTCAGGGAAGTCATACTGAACAGACTGATGATCTTCAATTGGCTGGTGCGCTAGGTGGTCAGCCAAGATACTACCTTTGATAGCTTTCTGAGCTCGATACTCAATATCATACTCAGACAATAACATCTGCCAACGGGCAATCCTCCCAGTTAAAGCAGGCTTCTCGAAGATATACTTAATTGGATCCATTCTGGATATCAACCAAGTTGTATGATTAATCATGTACTGGCGCAAACGCTTAGCTGCCCAAGCTAAAGCACAGCACGTCTTCTCAAGCATAGAGTACCGAGACTCACAATCAGTAAACTTCTTACTGAGGTAGTAAATAGCAAACTCCTTCTTCCCTGATTCATCTTGTTGACCGAGTACACAACCCATCGAGTCTTCAAGAACTGTCAAGTACATAATCAGAGGTCTTCCTTCCACTGGCGGAGACAAAATCGGAGGTTCGGACAGATAATCTTTGATACTGTCGAAAGCTTTCTGGCAATCCTCGGTCCAATCATGAGACTGATCTTTCCGGAGGAGCTTGAATATCGGCGCACATGTGGCAGTCATGTGGGATATAAATCTGGAAATGTAGTTCAAGCGGCCAAGAAAACCTCGGACTTGCTTCTCAGTTTTGGGTGCGGGCATCTCTTGTATTGCTTTGACCTTTGCAGGATCAACCTCAATACCTCTTTCACTTACCACAAAACCCAACAACTTTCCGGAACGGACTCCAAAAGTACATTTGTTCGGATTCAGACGAAGCTGGAATTTCCTCAAACGCTGAAAAAGCTTCAACAAATGCTCAATATGCTCAACTTCCGTTCGGGACTTAGCAATCATATCATCAACATAGACTTCTATCTCCTTGTGCATCATGTCATGAAACAAGGTAGTCATAGCTCGTTGATACGTGGCTCCGGCGTTCTTCAAACCGAAGGGCATCACTCGATAACAGAATGTTCCCCAAGGTGTGATGAATGTTGTCTTCTCCATATCCTCTGGTGCCATCTTGATTTGATTATATCCGGAAAATCCGTCCATAAAGGAAAAGACTTTGAATTTAGCTGTATTGTCTACCAACATGTCAATGTGTGGTAGAGGAAAATCATCTTTTGGGCTAGCTTTATTCAAATCTCTGTAGTCAACGCACATACGGACTTTTCCGTCCTTCTTAGGAACAGGCACAATATTGGCCACCCATTGAGGATATGTCGAAGTCACCAGAAACCCCGCATCAATTTGCTTCTGAACTTCCTCTTTGATCTTCACTGCCATATCTGGATGAGTTCTTCTGAGCTTCTGCTTCACAGGCACGCACTCAGGCTTCAAAGGCAGGAAATGTTGCACAATATCTGTATCTAAACCCGGCATGTCTTCATAGGACCAAGCAAAGATATCTGAATATTCTCGTAGCAAGCTGATCAAATCTTCCTTAACAGACCCTTCAAGAAGTGCCCCAATCTTCACCAGGCGCTCACAATCTTCAGATCCCAAGTTGACTGTTTCCAAGTCTTCGAGATGCGGCTGAATGATCTTCTCTTCGTGCTCAAGGAGACGGGTGATCTCATCAGGAATCTCTTCAACGTCATCTTCCTCTGCCTCAAATACAGGGAATTCAAAATTGGGAGATGGCGTTGGATCATTATGTTCAATGGGTTTTAGGATCAACCTGCATAATGATTTTGGTTAAGAAAAAACTTCACAATTTAAACAAGCAAATCATTATGCAGATGAAAAATGTTGCTTTGATAGCTTTTATTTTTGTTTTTATGGTTTTTTTGTGATCACTGATTTCATAAAGAAAGCAAAAAGTGAAAACAAAGGAAAACAAATGTTTAACAATGCAAAAATTGAATGAAAATATCATTGTATATATGCTTTGCCAACAATGTCATCACTTCTCCTTTTGGCATGGGAGAAGGGTTTTAAACAAAATGAACAATTACTCTGATCTATGGATAACTGTAGGAACATCCACAGCGACCCAATTGTGGCAGACACCACCAGGAATAACAAAATTGTTCAAATCTTCTGCATCTTCTTCCTCAATGATAGCAGCAGCTTCCTCTTCTACAGGTTGATCGGCGTGAATGAATCCTCCACTTGTGAACAAACCTTGCTCGTTGAATGCCCCAGAACCATAGCCAATGCCAGCCCGGGATCGGTTATCTTCAAGTTCAAGCACTTTCCCTAATCCAGCGACTGCACCACATTCAATGGCCAGCTTTGCATCACGGTAGGAAGTGAATGAAGGAGACTTCTTCTCGATTGGTTTATCAATAGATAAAGCTTGGAACTGAGTTCCAACTTCATCCTCTGCATCAATGTACGAGAAGGAAGACAGATTACTGACCAGGAGAGCCTTTTCTCCCCCTACTACAACCAATTTCTTGTTTTTCACAAACTTCAGCTTTTGGTGTAGGGTGGATGTCACGGCGCCAGCCTCGTGAATCCATGGTCTGCCTAAGAGACAGCTGTATGATGGGTGAATATCCATTACTTGGAAAGTGATCTGGAAATCACTTGGTCCAATCTTGATCGGGAGATCAACTTCCCCAATCACGGTCTTGCGCGACCCATCAAAAGCTTTAACAACAACCCCACTCTGCCTCATAGGAGGACCTTGATATGACAAACGAGAGAGTGTGGATTTTGGCAACACATTTAGAGACGATCCAGTGTCCACCAACACATTGGACATTGCATCAGATTTGCAATTCATTGATATGTGTAAAGCCATGTTGTGGTCTCTTCCCTCCTCAGGGAGATCAGCGTCACAAAAGCTCAGAGTGTTGCAAGCCGTAATGTTTGCAACAATGCTATCGAATTGTTCCAGGGTGACGTCGTGATCAACATACGCCAGATCCAAAACTTTCTGCAGAGATTCCCGATGAGGCTCTGAATTCAGCAATAAAGAGAGAATGGAAATCTTGGAGGGCGTGTGTAGAAGCTGGTCTACAATATTATACTCGCTCTTTCTGATGAGCCTCAGCATCTCATCAGATTCTTCATCAACAATGCCACTCGGGCCAACAGCTGAAGAAACAGGAGTCTTTTGTACGGAGGAGGAAGGCTGGGCAACAGCAAGTGCCGGATTCTGAACATTCACAGCATTCCCTACCGGGTGCACAACAGTATCAGAAGCAACAGCCTTGGCTGGCGCAGAAAATACACGACCACTGCGGGTCAACCCACTAACATCAGCAATAGTGGTCACGGAAGTAGACGGCAGAGGTACTTCAACCCCATCCTGGACAGCAACAGGATTGTACCGGAAAGGTACGGCTTTGTCGGATGAATACGGCACAGGGCCGGCTGGTTTGATGATCAAAGCAGGGGAAGCCTTCGGCTTGTTGCTATTGTAGCGAATAACAACAGGCTCTGGAATCTTGAACACCGGGGAGATGACACTCACTTCGGGCTCAACTGTATCCACATTGCGATTCTGGAGAATCTCAATGGTACCTTCATTCAACATCTTCTGAAGTTCCTGGCGAACCTGATCACAACCCAAGCGGTTAATAGAACAGACGCGGCACTTGTCATGATTATGCTTCAAATAGCTGTGCTGACACAGCATCTTATGTAATCCAACCAATGACTGCCGGATATGACTGATGTACTTCACCTTGTATTTCCCAAGGTCTTCCTGAATCATATTCACAGATTTCCCATGCGAAGGCAATGGGTTCCTGGTGACGTTAGGGTTAGAGTCTTCAAAACTCAGAATTCCGCTTCTCATGAGGTCTTGAACCTTACTCTTCAGCGGGAAACAGTTCTCTACATTGTGGCCCGGAGCACCGGAATGGTAGACACAATGCTGGTCTGGTTTGTACCACCATTGCGGGTTTGCAGGAATTGCAGGAGGATCCCTGGGAGAAACCAACTTCCTCTCCAACAAGGAGGGATAAAGCTCTGTATATGTCATTGGAATAGGGTCGAAGCTGACCTTCTTCCTATCGTAGTTCACATTTGCTTGGTTGGTTGTACTTCCACGAGGCTGGTAAGCCTGTTGCTGTGGACGCTGCTGTTGCTGTTGATATTGCGGTTGTGGATATTGCTGCTGATGCTGATACTGTTGAGCATTATTCTTGAATACAGGTGCCACATGAGCCACCTGGTGCTGATGTCCGGCACGATGTGCAGGCTTCCTCTGAACAGAGGGTCTTCGATGTTTGGGCTGAGATTGCACAGCATGCGCTTCACCTTCTTTCCTCTTAAACGCTCCATACCGTTTAGAGGAAGAACTATCATCTTTTGACAACCGTCCTTCGCGGACGCCTTCTTCAAGACGCATCCCCATGTTCACCATCTCGGTGAAATCAGAGGGAGCGCTGGCCACCATTCTCTCATAGTAGAATGACCCAAGAGTCTTCAGAAAGATCTTGGTCATCTCTTTCTCTTCTAATGGTGGAGTGATTTGAGCTGCCAGCTCACGCCATCTCTGGGCGTACTCCTTGAACGATTCTTTGTCCTTTTGTGACATAGACCTGAGTTGATCTCTGTCAGGCGCCATGTCAACGTTGTATTTGTATTGTTTGACGAAAGCTTCGCCAAGATCATTGAAAGAGCGGATGTTGACGCTGTCCAGGCTCATGTACCAACGGAGGGCAGCACCAGACAAACTGTCTTGAAAGTAGTGGATCAAGAGTTGATCGTTGTCTGTTTGCGTGGACATCTTTCTGGCATACATGACCAGGTGTGCCAAAGGACAAGTGTTCCCTTTATATTTCTCAAAGTCTGGGACTTTGAACTTAACTGGTATTTTCACACCGGGAACTAGACAAAGTTCGGCTGCTGACTTGCCGAAGAGATCTTTGCCTCTAAGAGTTCTCAATTCCTTTCTCAGCTCAAGGAATTGATCGTTCATTGCATCCATTTTCTCATGAACATCTGAGCCTTCAGACGCTTCAGAGTGATAAATGGTGTCGTCTACCCTAGGCATGGTATGCACGACAGGAGGTACTGGTATAGGGACCGGGCTAGATGCCGGCATTTGAGCGAACGTAGGAGCTGGCAGATCAGGCATGAAGCCAGGAGGCATCCCCCAAGGAAAACCGGGAGGCATAGCATTAGGCTGATGGGCACTGACGGGCACCGTTGATGTTGCTATCTCTGATATGACAGTCCGCTGAACGGGAGTTGCTGGCTGAGGAGCTGGCTGATTCTGGGCAGCAAGAAGTTGCTCCATCAAAGCGCCAAGTCTGGCGACCTCATCTCTCAAACTCTGGTTCTCTTGTTCCAACTGCTCCATAATCCTTGCAGAGTTGACCCTCGTATAATACCGGTGAGTCAGCTTGTCTTCAAAATAAATGAAGAGCAGATGTTAGAACCGGAAGACCAGAAAAATGGGTACCTGTTTATGCAGGAATGATGCATGAAATGCTTTGTGCAAATGCTTTGATTTTCAAGGAACCCTCAGGGTATTCATTTGCAATATTTTGAATATTAAACATTTTATTTGCTCATGGAAAATATTTCTTTTAAAATATATCAAAACAAAGAAATACAGCATTTTTGAATTCAATTATTACAAAGAGAAAAGGTAAATGACATCCTATGGATCCCTAACAGCTCGGGATGCTGGAAGACGAGAAGTGCACAACTTCTTGATCTCTCTCTCATAGGCGGCCTCCATATCAGCTTTCTCCTTTGCAAGTTGATCATACTTCCTTTTCCAGAATTTGGAAGACTGAGGAAGCAGAGAAGTCCAAGTGTCGTTCGGATCGTCGATCACTCGGTGCTCGAGAAATTCAATCATAGCATCCTTCTCCTTGAGCTGCTGCAGCAATTCCTCTCTCTCGCGGATCCAGGCACGCGAAAGGTCTTCTTCTCTCAACTCCTCTACACGTTGGGTAGGGAGGGTTGAAGGCCCAGCCACATCCAACAGTGTAGGTCTCGGATGATCATACGGCATCAGGTAGGTAGCAGCCCTCTGTCTGACCCAAGAGGTATAGGGCTCCAAAGCAATGCAGTTCTTTGGACCCAATTCATTCCTACTCTTTATGCGAATATTGCGCCAAGCGCGGACAAATCTGGCTTTCAGGCCTTGGGGATCTTTACCCTCCTGAAAGAATACACCTTCTAACAGAATGTTATGGGGTTTATCCTTTAGGGGGAACCCAAGCTGACGACGTGCAAGCGTAGGATTGTAGGTAATCCCACCACATGTACCAAGAAGAGGCACATTAGGGAATTCACCACAAGAGTTAATGATCTGGACGGTGTCATACACGCGATCATACCAGGTGATATCATCATTGGTGAGAGACATGAGTCTCTGAGACCATCGTAGACATCCCTTGTTCTCCTTGAAAGCAAATGTCTGCGGCAAGTGCGAAATAAACCACTTGTACAGCAGGGGTAAACAGCAGACAATGACTCCTCCATTCTTCATATTCCTCAGATGCATGGAGACATACGCATCACCCAACAAGGTCGGAACTGGATTAAGAACTGAAAAGATCCTAATGGCATTCATGTCCACGAACTTGTCAAAGTTGGGGAACAACACCAATCCATAGATGAGTAACACAAATAGAGCCTCAAAGGCATCCTCACTCATGGCCTTCCCATAAAAGGTAGCTTGGGCAATGAGGAACTCGGAAGGAAAACCCTGAATTCCGCCTTTGGTAGTCAGATTAGCTCTAATCAGATCTTCATCTATGTGCAACAGGCTGGAAATCTCTCGAGCAGATGGAATACTCTCTAGGCCACTGAACGGCACTTGATCCAGAATAGGAATCCCAATGAGGTGAGAGTATTCTTCCAAAGTTGGCAGCAACTGGAAGTCTGGAAATAAGAAGCAATGATAGAGCGGATCATAGAACTGAGCAAGAGTGCTCATCAATCCCTCATCCACTTGAGTAGTCAGCAACGGCAGAAGCTTCCCATATCGAGCTTTGAAACCCAAGGGATCTAGTACATACGATGTCAGATTCCTTAACTCTTTTACATCAGGCTGTTTAAAGCTGTACTTCTTTGTATGCCTTTTTGGTCTTTCCATGTCTGAAAATTTTGCAAATAACCCTTTAAGTTCCTTGAAAATTTTCTCTTTTTTGATGACATGAATGCGGATGAATGCGTGAATGTATGAATGCAACAAACACACTCAAGGATCAAACAAAGCACACCAAACGAAGGTCGTGGGAAAGCTCTATGTATCCCTAATATCAATCATCCATTTTGGTGGATTTAGGTTTTCACCTTATCGACACCCAAGTTCCATTGATATTAACGGTACATGAACCGGTTCAAACATTCCTAATATCAACCAGCCGCTTTGGTGGATTTTAGGTTTTTACACCTGATCCGGGATCCATTGATATTAACAATGTTTGAACGACTCAACCACGAATCACGGGTTTGTCGAGAGTCACGAGCATGGAGTCTCGGTTAAGAACCACCCAAAGGGAGTGTACTAGGGTTTAAACCTGCCAGACATGTTCTATCAGAGGTTCCCATAATCATCGTTCCATCTTTCGAATATTATCGGAGGAACGAATACTCGTATTCCAAGAATATTCTCAAGAGAAACTCTTATGAGTGTAGTATCGCGTAACAATCGTATCAGAACTGACATCTGAACGACCTCCGCACTACGGTCCTAAAAATAGGCCAAGATGGGTTTGGTAAACTAAGGTCCTTGGCTTCTGCGGAACATGATTGAAAGAATAATGCCTAACCACAAATAACTTGTGTGACATTATTAGTTCAACATGACCTCCACCAAGTGAATGGGCTCGCAAGTCAACTGGCTAAGGACTACTCCACACCAGTCAACAAGACTATGCCATTCTCCTATCCTAGAGTGCACTCGAGTTCGGGTATAGAACTCATCTCACAGATCACCAAAGCAAACAGCAAATGTATATCAAGCAATTCACACATTACAATCAATACAGTTATCCCAAATTGTACAAAAATATATCAGATAAACAATAATAATATAGCACAACAAGGGTGAAAAGTAGGCAATACCAACCAGAGACTCTGGTGAGAGATCCCCAGCAGAGTCGCCACTTTTCTGTAGCGGTGTATTCGTCGCTATATGATCTATCGATTAAATCATAAGCTAAGAGATACATGAAATTTTCGAGTCGCCACCGCACTTTTATTTATCCAAAGGATTGGCTAAAAAGCGAACAAAAGCCTAAGAAGTTTTACACGTAGAAAACTAATAAAAAGATCAGAGATTCTGGGTAAGGGGTAAATTACGCAATGGGAAGGTGTTAGGCACCCACTACGTCCTAGGTACTCCTAGGGAGCCCTTTTCACACTTGTTGTAAAAAAAATGTTATTTGTCATGACATAAAGATTGTGCAAACATGATTGGGATGGTGAGAAAAGAATATACAATTTTTTTATTTTTGTGTTATTGGGTATTGGGTTCGAACGGATGAACCCGTTGCCTACGTACCTTCCATCAAAGGTAAGGATCAGAACGCCGTAGTTCGGCTAAAAGATTTCCAAAAGTGGGTTAGGTTCAATTTTAAACACAAACCCTAGGTCTTTCGTTATCCACGGGAGAAAACTCAACCTTATACAAACAACAACGTCCACCATGTGAGAACAGCTTCAACTTGCCAGGGAGGGGTTAACCCTATAATAGGCAAGGAAGGCTTACAATTCAATCACTAAAGACAGAAGGTGAGATTAACATCAACCACTAAGATAAATCAAACCTATAGCTCACGTATGAAAAGATTAATGGACAAAGCCAAAACAAGTGAATGAGTGAAGTTATTGATTAGGATTATGAAAATGAGGTCAAAGTATGATTAAGATCAATTCAAATAAGTATTATGAAATGGAGTTTTGAAAAAAGGTCAAGGACTTGAGTCCAGGTTTTTAGTTAGAAAACATGAAGATGTTTGCACAACACTTATGTCAGGTTTAAAAGATAAAATGTGAAAAGGTTCTAAGACGTAATGAATGATGAATGGATGAAGATGGAAAGTAAAACCTCTTAGAAGGTTCACTTCTTGAAATCATATAGCAGATGATTCAAGTGTGTCCTTTGGAATAGCAATTAATAATAATAAACAAACAAAGCAAGCAAAAGCGGATATCGGATGCCAATCACTGGTCTTATACCAATCTCCTAAAACAGAACGGGATATCAGATGCCACTCAATGGACTTACACTAATCTCCACAGGCAAAGAAATAAAAGCGGATACCGGATACCAATAGATGGATTTACACCAGTCTCCTAAAACAGAAATGGATATCAGATGCCACTCAATGGACTTACACCAATCTCCTCAAAAGAAAAACAAAGATGAACTATGGAAGTCAACTGCCAATCTATCTGGACTTAGGTTAACTCCACAGTATGCTCACAGGAAATCCAATGCCACATCACAGGGACTTACAATGGATCCTCACATACAAGAACAAAAGCAACAATATGATCACAGGAATGCAAATGCCAACTTACAGGGACTTATGATTGCAACCTCTCATACAAACAGATGAAACAAACTATGATCACAGGAAAGCAGATGCCAACTTACAGGGACTTATAACTGCAACCTCACATACAACATCAAACAGGTCAAATTATGATCACAGGATAACAGATGCCAACTTACAGGGACTTATAACTGTATCCTCACATACACACAGATAAACAGAAGATATGAGTGACCAATGAGGTCTTACACTCTATCCTTCCATATCACAGGAGCAAATGCCAAAGCAATGGACTTACAATTGTCCTCAATGGGCAAACAACAATGATAACATCACAAAAGCAAATGAGATGATCATGCATTAATGGCAATTGATGATGATGATAAATGCATAACATATAAGCAGGCAAGTGCATATGAAGCAATCAATCAATCAATGAATATCAGCCAGCACACTCTATAGCCAAACAATGGGGGCTCACACAAGAGGGTTTGACTTTAAAAGTCCACTGTAATGGGTGAAGGTCGCTCTTAACCTGGCCATTGAGGGGCTCAGGTGAAGCAGATGAAAGGAGATGAGGGGTGTGCCTCATTGCTTCTATCTCAGATCAGAGAGAGCATCAAAGAAAGTGTGGGAGTTCAGAAAGTAGGAACTCTCTCCACATTATTGACTCGATTAGATCTTGGGTATTTATCTCATTGCTTCAACCATGTAATGGGAGCAAAGAGAGGACACACTGACTAGTGGGGGATAGATTGCTTATCCCTACCTTCCACCAATTGCCTTACTTGAAGGACTTTTCCTGCTTAGGACAAATATAAACAAACACAGGCATTGCCTCTTAAGGAGGACTTCAGACAGTTTGCCCGGTCAAATAACAGACCGGGTCTCCAGACTACATGAAGAGGAAGTAATTATACCTCAAAGCAAATGCTAAATAGCAAAGCAAGCAATCAAGTTCAAAGAACTTAGGCAACTAAAGTACCTGCAAAAGTCAGACCAATTAGTAAACAACTCAACAGTCAAAATCAAAAGGAAATAAACCAATAGTCAACCACAGAGGGACCAATTGTGCAAGGCACAAAGACTCAAGCATGTGAGTCACCTACAAAACAAGTGTTAGCACATGATAAACAAACCAACTCAATCAAAATTGAAAGGTCTTTGGGGCATTGGTGCTTAACCTGAAACAGATGAACTCAACATAAGCTTAGAAGACCACTAGGACTAGCCTAGGGTCAAAGATGAAAGAAAAAGTCAAGGCAGCAAGGAAAAGTCAACCCAAACCAAGTCTAAACATTCAAAAAGCATTCTCAATTGGATTCATAGTTATATCATGCATCATGGTCATTTCATGTGCAAAAGGATGCAAAGCATGGCAAGAGAAGCATACAAAAGTCAACAGCAAAGACTTCATTCAAAAGTCAACTTAAACAATCTCAAAAATCATGAAATAAATCACACTCAATCCTAACATCTAACATGGTAAGCATGTCAAATTTCATGGCATTTGGATGAGAGGAAGGCACTCAGGTAAAATCATGAAGTCAAACTAAATTCAAGTAAGCATGGTGAAAGTCAACAATCATGGGTCAACTTCAAAAAATCATATCAATTTGAAAACAGAAGAGAAATGAATGAGATTAACACCAATGCAAAGCTTGAGATGTCTAGTTATCACATATGAAATTTCATGGTCATACAATAAGATATGAGAATTTCACAAAAGATTTGGCAAGGCATAGCACAAAAAGTCAACAAATGACCAAATATGGAAGAAAATTCACAATCAAATGGAAAACAACAAGATTAATTCCAAGAAAATTCATACACAAACTAGACATGTGATATATCATTCATGCAAAATTTCAAGTGATTTGAATAAGAGGAAGCATGTGAACAAAAATTGGGAAAATGCATGATCATGGTATAGCACCAAATTCAACACATAACTTCAAAAAATCATAACTCTCAATCCACAAATGATAAATGCACAAACTCTATATGGAAACAAAGGTCATTGAGTCTAGCTTCACCACAAAAAATTTCAAGCTCAAAGGATATGTCATGAGAATTTCACAATTGAAATGGCACAATGTATCATTTTGGCATACATGTCAAGAAAATAATTATCATAAAAATCCAGCCAATGGAAAAATAATTAAAATTCATAATAAAATTCTAGACACATTCATGAGTTAAATGCAAAAAATCTCACAATTTTTGGAGTTAAAATGAATTTAAAATGAATTGTGGAAGTTGATGAACAATTGATGAAAACATGAAGAACATGGCATGGCAATTGGTCAACATAAGAGTCAACGATGGCATAAGCGTAATTTCGGGTTCACTAATCAAAACTGCAGCGTTTTGGGGGAAGGGAACGAAATGTTCCTATTGGCTCTCAGCCAATGGAACAGTGTAATGCGCCAATGAGCTCAAATTCTGGTTTTTCAAAACCCTAAGGTTTCTAACAGCAAGGTTTTGCAAGCAAACAACAATCATTTTCAAACAACATCAACCATCATCAACAAATAAACATGGCAAGCACAATTCAAAGGATTTCTGGGCAGTTCAAAAATAGCAAACAGCAGGGCATTGGTAATGTTATTACAGCAATCAAACAACAACATTCAACACAAATCATATGTTTTCATGGCAATGGTCAGGTTTAATAGCAGGGCAATTGCTCATGTTCAACCACATCAAACACAACATGATTCAACCAAACCACACAACAGCATAGCAAGAATTTCAACATGCAATCTCAACCAATAAATACAAAACATAAATCATGGAAGTCTGGACAGAGCTAGGTTTAACAGCATGGCAGCTCATGTATTCATCATCAATTTGCAGCATGGTTGAGCATAACAGCATTCATTCCTCATCATTCATCATTAAATCGACAAACACATGAACAGCATCAAGAAACCAAAATGGTCATGCAGCATCAACATCATGCAGTATTAACCAACAACAAACAAGCATATTCATGAGATTCAAAACAGCAGTGGTCATGGTAGCAATGGTATCATGTGTTCATCAACAACCAAACAAAACAAACCACAGCATGGCATTGGAAATGTTCATACAGCAAGCAGGGTTCAACAACAGCAATGGTATGTCAAAATTCAATAGCAGACCAAACACAATGTAATAGCATAGCATTATCACTCAAATGGCATCCTAACACAAACAACAGAGCACAACCCATGTGGATTTTATAGGCATGGCATGGTTCAAGCATAACAGCAGCAGGGCATACATGTGTAGTTACCAACATCCACACCAAAACTTGGTCAGCAATTACAACAGCATAGCATTTACCAGGATTCTTCAATACAACCATAACACAACAACAAACCAATGCCATCAGTTCATGAGGAAATCTTGCAAGTTTATGGCTCAAGCAATAACAGCAGGGCATAGAAATGTTTCATGCAACATAAGTAACAACAATAGCCAATCCTCATGCATCTATGAAGCTGGATTTTTTCTAGAAATAATGACAGAGTTCATCATAGCAGGATTTAGCAGCATGGTTCATGGTGTCATCAAGCAAGTATCAACAATCATCAAACAAACATGTTTCGACCAAACATACAACAGCACATAAACAACATGGATTTTCTAGGCATGTTCATGTGGTTCAAAACAGCAGCAAGGTTTCAGCATCACTATGCAACTCAAAATTTCATGGGCCCAGAAAACAAAATTGAACATGCTATCAACATCATTAAACATCAGGCAACAAGGGTATGGCAATGGTTTTCAATGAATCCATCACAAATGAGCAAATCGAAGAAAAATATCTTCAAGCATGAAAAATGAAAACCATGTTTCTCTCAGCACAACCAACCATTTCAAGCAAATTAACATTCATTAGAATCAGCAACATGTAATCTATCTAAAACATGTCATGGCATAAAGAAAGAAGAGATTGAGATTTTTACTTGATTGTGAAGACAAACTGATGTGCAGTGTTGTTTTGAAGTTGTTGTGCTCGAACAGTCCTTCCTTGTGCTTTGCAATGTTGAATACTTGAAGAAGGTTGGTTCAAGGATGCTTAGAAAACCTTGCAGCTCCAACTGCCATTGTTGTATGCTTTGAATAACAGGACATGAGAAACGATTCCAGCTAGTGTTTGATGGTAGCAATGATCTCAGAAATATGTTTAAATGAAGAACAATCAAGGTTTGTTCAAGGGTCTTTGTTGTTTTGAGCAGAAAATCCCAGTATGCAAATTTGCAAGAAGGAGAGGGAATGTATTTTCTGTCGTGTGGCTGCTGTCTAGGGTTGTGAGAATGACAGAACAATGTCCTTATATTGTCTGTTTATGGTTACTAATCCATGTGCTAATCAAACTCACCTTAATGAAACCCTTTTGCATATTTGCTAATTTTGAAAATGTGGAAAATGGAGGGTGCAGGCTGGCTCGAGCTGGGCCTTGGCATAGGCTGCAGAAGGACATTGCAAAATGCTGTTTGTGGTTGTACATGTACTGCTGTACTGGTTTTGCTTTTTGAACCAAAATGCATAAAAATGCCAACTTTGTACCTTGGTCCAAAATGGTAGTAACATGGTGATATGATGATGGTTTAAGGCTTGAGACAAGTCACAAATGTGGTATGAAACCTTTCCCAATTGGCAAAATGATGAAAAAGTCCATAAATCAAAAAGTCAAAGTTTGGTCAAACTTTGAATTTAAATGCAAAAGGTCCAAAAATGCCATTTTGAATGGTAAGGTTTTAGGTCATGAAATTTATATTTTGGAAAGAGGATGAAAAATGTGGTTTGTAGGAAAAAACCCCACCAAATTTGGCCTTATGGTTTGAGAGATATGGCTTGTTGAAGTTCAAAAATTGGTGAAAATGATTTGATCATATCTTGACAACCACACATGGGATTTGAGAGTTCTTGGACTTTTTGAAAATGGGAGAACAAGATCTTCAACTTTCATGTTGGGAAAAAATTCATTTGAAGCTTGTATCATGATGTAAGTTTAAGATCAAGAAGTTTCCATTTTTGGCAGTTGAAATTACAGGTCCACTTGCTATTTCTGGAAAATTTTCTGATTGGCTTGATTTTCTTCCATGATGAGGTTTGACATGATAGATGAGGCTTATACAAGCATGAATGAACTCCTTCAGATCAATTCTATCCATCAAATTTTTGATTAAATCCACAGTTGACCAAGTTTGACTTTCTGTTGACTTTTTCTAGGGTTTTGGATGATTGAACTTCTTCTGATGAATTCCAAACCCTAATTCCTTGAGAACTTGACTTCAAATGATGTCTCAAGATGTATGAATCTTTGATTGTTGATCATGGTGCCCAAATTCTGCAAGAATGGCCACCATCCATTGCTTTGACTGATCAATGGCTGACTTTGACCTAATTGCTGATGATTGCTTCAACTGCAATCAACAAGGTTAGGCTGACAATATTTTTGTACTTTTTGAATGATAAACATATGAAAGCAAAGATATACAAATGCAAAGTATGCTTGGTGATCAAGAAACAAACCCACAAGGCAATCTATCCACTAAGAGGAAAGCAAAGGCATGCATTGATCCTTGAGGCCATGATATGAATGATATGGGCCATGAGGGATCTTAGGGCCCAAAATTGGGGTCTTACAGTATGCATGCAAAAGAACAAAAATCTGTGGGGAATATGGGTCCACAAAGAAGAAAAGACGATCCATCGGAGTAATACACTCACCAGGAATAGAGACTCTAACAGGACTCTCATGGGGATAAGAAAGAGAAAAAAGAAAGCGTGAGCAGGACACGACTCTGAATTAGGGAAACAAGAACTAAACTGGAGACCTCGCTGGGAAGTAAAGGACTCAGACTGGGGAAAAGAAGATTTCCAAAGGACAACACATCCATCGGAAAGACACAAGCTGACTCAACCTATCCACAAAGGATACTTCGGATACAAATCCGGACTCGGACTGGGGAAATAATCCACAAAGAATCTCCCTGCCGGGGAAAATGCATATATTGGGGAAAACACCAATACAGCAAGAGGGTAAAAATCACAACAAGAAACTCCACCGAGGAGTGTCTAACAAAGAGACTCCTGGGGAAACAACAAGAATGAGGTGTTACCGATATAAGGGTAACACACTCAGGAAGAATGAATATCTAAGACCGGTATAAGGGTGAGAGATATCAATCGACCAAACATCTGAGAAAGACCTGAAAAAGGTACATCAACTCAGGAAAATCTGACTCCACAGGGGACCAAAGTCATAATAGGGAGCAGAAAGGAAGGAACACCAGGGATACCGGTTACTGGGTATATAATAGGTGACCGACCAAAGCGTGAATTGGTATATATGCCAAAACACTCATCATCCGAAAGGAGGGCTTGAAAAAAGCAAATCGACTTACAGGATGGACATTCGAATCCGCAAAGGGAAAACGAATCTTACTCAACTGGGGACACAAACCCAAAGAGTGCATGAGATATAATATCCATTACCGTCAGAACGTGGATAAAATACTCGCATGAGATATATCATCTATTACCGTCAGAACGTAGATAATACACTCGCATGGAAGGAAACACCAGAGATACCGGTTACTGGGTATATAATAGGTGACCTACCGAAAACGTGGATTGGTTTTTACTGCCAAAACACTCATCATCCAAAAGGATGGATATTCGATTCTACAAAGAATATGAATCTTACTCGATTGTGGATAATCAACAAAGGACTCCAACCAAAGAGCGCATGAGACATATTATTCATTACCGTCAGAACGTGAATAATATACTCGAAAGGAAGAGACACCAGAGATACCGGTTACTGGGTATATAATAGGTGACCAACCAAGAAGAGAGGCAATCGATACCAAGCATAAGGGCAAACGAAAGACAACTCAAAGGGATAAATTGCAAGCATCCGGCAATTATCCAAGAAACAAAGAAATATTCGATTCCGCAAAGGAAAACGAATCTTACTCGACCGGGGAAACACAAACAGGCTTCGACTGAAGAGTGCATGAGATATGCCATCCATTACCGTCAGAACGTGGATAACATACTCGCATGGAAGATTATCCACAACCGGTTACCGGGTTAACAAAGGATAAATCGACCGAAAAGAAAGGCATCGGGATACCAAAACTAGGTATATAAAGATGACCGATCAAAGGGAGCAACAATCATTACCAAGCAAACGGGTAATGAAAGAAGACTCGCCGGGGATGAATTGCATAAACAACAATTATCCACAAGGACTTGCTGGCGACTTCAAAGGGATGACATTGCGAGCATACGGCAATGATCCAGAAGACTGCTGGGGATAAAATTGCTAGCAACCGGCAATTATCCAGAAGCAAGGAAGGAATATCAATATCGAATATTGAATGAAGATAACCACAAGGAGTAACCATCATCGGGTAGGATGAACAACAAGGTTAACTCTGCAAAGGGGAGAAATTAGGGTTTACAAATACCGAATACGGGGTAGAAGACCAAAAATCTGGCTGAGGAAACAAGAGGTTTAACACTGCCGACTAACCGGGTAGAGAACCAAAAACTCAGCCGGGGATAAAATTTCTAGCAACCGGCAATTATCCAACTGTTCCACAAGGAAGTAAACTCCGTTGGGGATAAAACCGCAACAAAATAGGATTTACAACTACCGAATACGGGGTAGAAGACCGCAAAATCCACCATCAACCAGAACGAACCACAAAGGTTGCCTCTGCTAGGGGAAAAGAGATAGGACTTACAACTATCGAATACGGGGTAGTAGCCATCAACTCTGATGAGGATAAAAAGGATTAGGGTTTACATCCACCAAATACTGGGTAGAAAACCAACACGTCCGCGTGGGAATGAAAGAATCCCAAATCCGCACGGGAAACAACAATAGGGTTTAACAAACCACAAACTGCTGGAGAGCAGGAAAACAGGATTTATGACTACCGAGTACTGGGTAGAAAACCAAATCGACTCTTGCCGAGGAATAAAAGGCATATAACCACAAATTTCGTCAAGAGGAAAAGGAACAAAGGACTTACAACTACCAGATACGGGTAGAGGCCCAAAAAGATTCCGCTGGGGATAAGATGAACCATTGCCGGTTACTGGGCAATTCATTCATTTATTCCACAGGGAAGCACCAGAAACGGTTGACAAAGATGTCAATTCGGAATCAAACCGAACAGACAGACTGAATCAAGACTCGTCCTAATGAGGATATAACTCAACAGGAACATCCATCCCAATATATGTGTTGGGGAAGAAACGGAAGAAACCGTCATCCACGAGGGTATATCTCAGTGGAGAACTGCAGAAGGAAAGACAGACACTTTCTGTTTAAGGGGCTGACTCTAAATTGAGAGATTAGACACCCGACATCTGCTTGGGGAGATCTATCGTGGAGATCTGTATCACCCATAGCAGGAGACAACAAACAAGAGATATATGGCAAAAAATACAACATGAATATCTGAATGTTTAAAGTATGCATGAATATGCGGAATTTATATTTGATGAATGCTGACAAAACAGACAATTCCAACACAAACAGGGTTCGGGAATCAAACGCCCGGTACTACACTTCCAGAGGAAAAAACCAAGAAATCCAACTGGAGAGCCAATCTGCTGGAGATCCGCATGCTGAAAAGCAAAGATCTGCGGGTAGGCAAAAGATCAGAGATATCAAAGAATCACTGAGTGATGGATCAACAAAAAACCCAACTAGGGAACAGAAAGTCACAACAAGCCAGAGACAGCCACAAAGACAAATCTGTTGGGGAAAAACGGGAGAAGTCCCGAGATTCCTGCAGGGGAAACCTCAGTATCAACTGGGAAATAAGAATTCACTGCAAGCAGGAACTGCCATGAAAGCAATTCCGAATAACTCCGCTGGGGAACAACCCACAAAAGGAGAACAAAATCATCCAAGCAGAATTTAACTGCACAAGCAACTTTAATGGGGATGTCGCAGCCACTCTCTTGGGGGACAACCCACTGAGAGGAAAGAAAACAGATCTCACAAGTAGATTCTGCAACAAGCCACTCTACTGGGGATCAAAAGTATCAGAAAATCAACCAACTCTGGGAATGATAAATCACCAACCGATCCCACTAGGGAAACAGAGATTTCAATAGGCAGAAACTGTCAACAACAGACAACTCTGTCGAGGATACCAACTCTGGCGGAGACTCTGAGGGGATTATCACAGATGCAAACCTGACTCTGTCGGGAATACCAACTCTTTTGGGGATTTTGCATAGATACAATCCACCATACCACAAATCTACCGACGGCTTAACTGGGGAATCTATTGAGGAAACCACTGGGGCTACGGAGGAGAGCTGGGAATCCTTCACCAAATGCTACACCTTCCAAAAGGAAACCAACAACCGAAGAGGAAATAATCACTGCTCCGCTGAAGGGTTAAGAGGTGAAAACCTCAACAAGCACTCCGATGGGGAGATATAGCATAACTGCAGTATATCGATTCAACAATCTTCCAGCGACTTCACCGGGAAAAAAGACAAAGTAACGGGTGTCGACCCACCAACTTATTGAGTCTTCCAAAAAGAAAGCGACCGTGCAGAAGAAAGTGATGAAATACCGGGATGTCAACCCACCACCACTGAACCTCCCAAAGGAAAAACACCCATGCTGGGGAGAGAATACTGTTGGAGAAGACTGTGAAGTCTCTATCAAACACTCTGCTTGGGGAACAACCCTAACAAAAGCTCTGCTTGGGGAACAACCCCTACCAAAAGCTCTGCTTGGGGAACAACCCCACCAACAGAAAAGGAGAAAGAGGATACAACCATGCCAGGAATATGAACGAAATGTCTTACCTGCTGGAAATCATGCCACCCTTGGGAGAGCACTGAGAAATTCTTGAGTATCCTTTCATCATTGTGAATGTTCACTTTGTTTAAAACAACAATTTGAAAAAAATTATTTGTTTAAAACAATGACATTTTATCAATTAAAACGTGCAAAACATTTGTTGAATTGAAACAAATAAGAGTGCAAATAATTGGATAAAAGCTCAAATTGATTTGATGGAATGGTAGCCTGCAAATGGCAAGACTCCATAGATCTGTACAAATTTGAAATCAGTGATATATATTGGAAGAGGGCTACATTGAACATAATGATCCTTTCTCTACCAATTTGAATCTCGATGTATTCGAAGCTTCAGTCGACAACGAATCGAGAATCTCTGACGAAAAGACGGCTGCAGAACAGAAAGTCTTATCAGGATGTAGTTACTTGCCAAATCCCTAATTTTTGCCTAGATTGCCCCAGGGTGAGGTACTCAATCTAGCGGGATGCAAATATTCTTTTTTTTTTCATGTCTCTAATTTTTGCCTGGATCGCCCTTGCGGGTTCTCCACCGAGACACTCATTTTTGCCTAAGCCGCCCTTTCGGGTATTCGACTTAGCGAGCTATTCTGTTTTTTGATTTGCATATACTTTTTTTTCTAGGCAAAGTATTTCTTGACTACATCTGAATTCACAGGACGAGTGAAATCCTCCCCATCCATTGTTGTAAGCATCAAAGCTCCGCCTGAAAAGGCTCTCTTAACAACATATGGACCCTCATAGTTTGGAGTCCACTTGCCCCTAGAATCGGGCGCGAAAGACAAGACTTTCTTGAGCACGAGGTCACCTTCTCGGAACACACGAGGCTTGACCTTCTTATCGAATGCTTTCTTCATTCTCTGCTGATATAACTGACCATGACACATGGCAGTCAATCGCTTCTCTTCGATCAAATTCAACTGGTCATAACGACTCTGAATCCATTCAGCATCAGGCAACTTGGCTTCCATCAAGACTCTCATTGATGGGATCTCCACCTCTACTGGGAGAACAACCTCCATGCCGTAAACAAGAGAGAAAGGGGTTGCCCCTGTTGAAGTGCGTACAGATGTATGATATCCATGCAAAGCAAATGGCAGCATTTCATGCCAATCTTTGTACGTAACTGTCATCTTTTGGATAATCTTCTTGATATTCTTATTAGCAGCTTCAACAGCCCCATTCATCTTAGGTCTGTAAGGAGAGGAATTATGGTGTGCAATCTTGAACTCAGCGCACAACTCATCCATCATCTTATTATTCAGATTAGATCCATTGTCAGTAATGATCTTATCTGGCACACCATAACGGCAAATCAGCTGGTTCTTGATAAACTTCACGACCACCTGCCTGGTCACATTCGCATACGAAGCGGCTTCAACCCATTTGGTGAAGTAATCAATTGCTACGAGAATAAACTTGTGTCCGTTGGACGCCTTCGGCTCAATCATGCCGATCATGTCGATTCCCCACATAGAGAAAGGCCATGGTGATGAAATCACATTCAGAAGTGTCGGAGGAATGTGAATCTTATCCGCATAAATCTGACACTTGTGACATTTCTTCACATATTTGCAGCAGTCAGACTCCATTGTCAGCCAATAGTAGCCTGCTCTCAACATCTTTCTAGCCATGGCATGTCCATTGGAATGAGTACCAAATGAACCCTCATGGACCTTAGTCATTAACAGGTTTGCTTCGTGTCTATCCACGCATCTGAGCAAAACCATGTCAAAATTTCTCTTGTACAGCACTTCACCACTGAGGTAGAAACTGCCTGACAACCTTCTCAAAGTTTTCCTATCTTTCACAGATGCCCTAGGCGGGTAGACCTGGTTCTGGAGGAAATTCTTGATATCAAAATACCAAGGCTTGTCATTATTCACATCTTCAACTGCAAACACGTGAGCTGGTCTATCCAAGCGCATCACGGCAATATTGGGGACTTCATTCCAATATCTGACCACAATCATGGAAGCAAGCGTAGCAAGCGCATCTGCCATCCGATTATCTTCTCGAGGAATATGATGAAAATCAACTTCAGTAAAGAATGTTGAAATCCTCCTCGCATAATCTCTATATGGAATGAGACCTGGCTGATTCGTCTTCCATTCACCCTTGATCTGATTAACAACTAGGGCCGAATCACCATACACATCAAGATGTTTGATTCTCAAATCAATACATTCTTCCAGTCCCATAATACAGGCCTCATACTCAGCCATATTATTCGTGCATTTGAAAGTTAGCCTTGCTGTAAAAGGAATATGTGTGCCATGAGGAGTAATGATCACTGCCCCAATACCATTTCCGTATTGATTTACAGCGCCATCAAACACCATCGTCCATCTGGAACCAGGTTCCGGACCTTCGTCAAGTGTAGGCTCATCACAATCTTTCATCTTCAAACACAGAATCTCCTCGTCAGGGAAGTCGTACTGAACAGACTGATGATCTTCAATCGGCTGGTGCGCTAAATGGTCAGCCAAGATACTACCTTTGATAGCTTTCTGAGCTCGATACTCGATATCATACTCAGACAACAACATCTGCCAACGGGCAATTCTCCCAGTTAAAGCAGGCTTCTCGAAAATATACTTGATTGGATCCATTCGGGATATCAACCAAGTGGTATGATTTATCATGTACTGGCGCAAACGCTTAGCAGCCCAAGCCAAAGCACATCACGTCTTCTCAAGCATAGAGTACCGAGACTCACAATCTGTGAATTTCTTACTGAGGTAGTAAATAGCAGATTCTTTCTTCCCTGATTCATCTTGCTGACCGAGTACACAACCCATCGAGTCTTCAAGAACAGTCAGATACATGATCAGAGGTCTTCCTTCTACAGGAGGAGACAAGATCGGAGGTTCAGACAGATAATCTTTGATACTGTCGAAAGCTTTCTGGCAATCCTCGGTCCAATCATGAGATTGATCTTTCCGGAGGAGCTTGAATATCGGCGCACATGTGGCAGTCATGTGGGATATGAATCTGGAAATGTAGTTCAAGCGACCAAGAAAACCTCGGACTTGCTTCTCAGTTTTGGGCGCAGGCATCTCTTGTATTTCTTTGACCTTTGCAGGATCAACCTCAATACCTCTCTCGCTGACAACAAAACCCAACAACTTGCCGGAACGGACTCCAAATGTACATTTGTTCGGATTCAGGCGAAGTCTGAACTTCCTCAGACGCTGAAAAAGCTTCAACAAATGCTCAACATGTTCAACTTCCGTTCTTGACTTAGCAATCATGTCATCGACATAGACCTCTATCTCCTTGTGCATCATATCATGAAACAAGGTAGTCATAGCTCGTTGATACGTGGCTCCGGCGTTCTTCAAACCGAAGGGCATCACTCGATAACAGAATGTTCCCCAAGGTGTGATGAATGTTGTCTTCTCCATATCCTCGGGTGCCATCTTGATCTGGTTATAACCGGAATATCCGTCCATAAAAGAAAAGACTTTGAATTTAGCTGTATTGTCTACCAACATATCAATGTGTGGTAGAGGGAAATCATCTTTTGGACTAGCTTTATTCAAATCACGGTAATCAACACACATACGGACTTTTCCGTCCTTCTTAGGCACAGGCACAATGTTGGCCACCCATAGAGGATATGTAGAAGTCACCAGAAACCCCGCATCAATTTTCTTCTGAACCTCCTCTTTGATCTTCACTGCCATATCTGGATGAGTTCTTCTGAGCTTCTGCTTCACAGGCACGCACTCAGGCTTCAAAGGCAGGAAATGTTGCACAATATCTGTATCTAGACCCGGCATGTCTTCATATGACCAAGCAAAGATATCGGAATATTCTCGTAGCAAACTGATCAACCCCTTCTTGACAGACTCTTCAAGAAGTGCCCCAATCTTCACCATACGAACACAATCTTCAGACCCCAAGTTGACCGTTTCCAGATCTTCGAGATGCGGCTGAATGATCTTCTTCTCGTGCTCAAGGAGACGGGTAATCTCATCAGGAATCCCTTCAACATCATCTTCCTCTGCCTCGAATACAGGGAATTCAAAATTGGGAGATGGCGTTGGATCATTATGTTCAATGGGTTTTAGAATCAACCTGCATAATGATTTTGGTTAATGAAAAACTTTAGAATTTAAACAAGCAAATCATTATGCGAATGAAAAAGATTGCTTTTATTTTTGTTTTTATGGGTTTTTTGTGATCACTGATTTCATGCAAAAGCAAAAAGTGAAAACAAAAGGAAAAACAAATGTTTAACAATGCATTAATTGAATGAAAACATCATTGTATATATGCTGCCAACAATGTCATCACTTCTCCTTTTGGCATGGGAGAAGGGTTTTGAACAAAGTGAAGCATTACTTTGATCTATGAATGACTGTAGGAACATCTACAACGACCCAATTGTGGCAGACACCACCATGTATGATGAAGTTGCTCAAATCCTCTGCATCCTCTTCCAGAATAGCAGCAGCTTCCTCAGCTTGATCAGCATGGATGAAACCTCCACTCTTGAACAAACCATGCTCATTGAATGCCCCAGAAGAATAGCCAATGCCAGTCCGGGACTTGTTGTCTTCAAGCTCAATCATCTTCCCTAAACCAGCAACTGCACCACATTCAATGGCCAGTTTCGCATCACGATAGGAAGCAAATGAAGGAGACTTCTTCTCAATTGGCTCAGCAATAGATAAAGCTTGGAAAGGAGTTCCTACTTCATCCTCAGCATCAATATATGAGAAAGAAGACAAATGGCTAACCAGGAATAAATCCATCAAAAGCACTTAGTCTGGCAAATTCCTCTTTGAGTTCACAGTTCTCTTTGTTCAACATGATCCATAAATCTGGAAGAGATGGCTCAGGTGTAGTATCGGGCGTCAGCGTGTCTTCAAAATAAATGAAGAGCACAGGGATCAGACCACAGGACCAGAGGCTGAGAACGACACCTGCTTATGCAAATGATGCATGAAGTGTTTATGCATATGCTTTATTTTTATTTCAAGGAACTTTTAGGGTTCTATTTGCGAATTTTGAAATATTAAGCATTTTATTGCATCTGGAAATTATCTCGTCAAAATAATTCTTTGTCTTTCCATGTTTGAAATTTTTTGCAAAGAAACCCCTTAAGTTCCTTAAAAAAAAATCTCATTTTTTGATGATATGGGTGCAGATGAATACATGAATGTATGAATGCAACAATCACACTCAAGGATCAAGCAAAGCACACCAGACAAAGGTCATGGGAAAGCTCATAGTATCCTTAATATCAATCATCCATTTTGGTGGATTATGTTTTCACCTTATCAACACCCAAGTTCCATTGATATTAACGATACATGAACCGGCTCAATCATCCTTAATATCAATCATCCATTTTGGCGGATTATGGTTTACACCTTATCGACGCCCAAGTTCCATTGATATTAAGGATGTGTGAACGACTCAACCACGAATCACGGGTTTGTTGAGAGTCACGAGCATGGAGTCCTGGTTAAGAACCACCCAAAGGGAGTGTACTAGGGTTTAAACCTGCCAGACATGTTCTACCAGAGGTTCCCATAGTCATCATCCCATCTTTCGGATATTATCGGATAAACGAATACTCGTATTCCAAAAATATTCTCAAGAGAGACTCTTATGAGTGTAGTATCGCGTAACAATCGCATCAGATCTTACATCTGAACGACCTCCGCACTACGTCCTAAAAATAGGCCAAGATGGGTTTGGTAAACTAAGGTCCTTGGCTTCTAAGGCACATGATTGAAAGAATAATGCCTAACCACAAATAACTTGTGTGACATTATTAATCCAACATGACCTCCACCAAGTGAATGGGCTCGCAAGTCAACTTGTTAAGGAATACTCCACACAAGTCGACAAGACTATGCCATTCTCCTATCCTAGAGTGCACTCGAGTTCGGGTATAGAACTCATCTCATAGAGATCACCAAGCAAACAAAAATTGTATATCAAGCAATTCAAACATTACAATCAATACAGTTATCCCAAATTGTACAAAAATATGCCATATAACAAATAAGCAAATATCATACAACAAGGGTGAAAAGTAGGCAAAACCACCAGGAAAGGTCTAATGTTATCCCCAGCAGAGTCGCCACTTTTCTGTAGCGGTGTATTCGTCACTTTATGATTTATTGATTAAATCAAAAGCAAAGCATACAAAGATAGAGTCGCCACCGCACTTTTATTTATCCAAAGAAATGGCTAAAAAGCGAACAAAAGCCTAAGAAGTTTTACACATAGAAAACTAATGAAAAGGTCAGAGATCTGGGTAAGGGGTTAATTACACAATGGGAAGGTGTTAGGCACCCAAAACGTCCTAGGTACTCCTAGGGAACCTCTTTTCACACTTGTTGTACACAAAGTTTATTTGTTTATGACATATATTGTGCAAACAATGATGGAAGGGATGAGAAAAGAATATACAATTTTTATTGTTTTTGTGTTTAAACGGATGAACCCGTTGCCTACGTACCTTTCCATGGAAGGTAAGGATCAAAATGCCGTAGTTCGGCTAAAAGATTTCCAAAATATGAGTGGGTTCATTTTAAACAAAAGCCCTAAGGTCTTTCGTTATCCACGGGAGAAAACTCAACCTTATACAAACAACAAGTCCACCATGTGAGAAAAGCTTCAACTTGCTAGTGAGGGGTTAACCCTATAATAAGCAAGGAACTCTTACAATTCAATCACTAAGGACAAAAGGTGAGATTAACATCAACCAACTAGGATAAATCAAACCTATGGCTAATGTATAAAAACTTATCAAGAAAGGACAAAGCCACAAGACAATTGAATGAGTTGGATTAACCAATTAGGATTTATTCACAAAAAAAAGTGGTCAAAGTATGATTAGAATTCAATTCAGAAGAAGTATTAAGAAAATGAAGTTTGAAAAAATCAAAGGCCTAAAGCCTAGGTTTCTAATTTGAGACATGTCAAAATGTTTGCACAATAGATGTCAAAGTTTTTGAATTATCATGTGAAAAGAGTTTTGAAAACACACACAAAAATGGAAGGGTGAGGACGTAAAACTTCTTAGGTGTTCACCTCTTGAGATCATATGGAAGATGATTCAAGTGATTCCTTTGGAATAGGCAACAATGCAAATAACAGGTAAACAAAGTATCAGGCAAAGCCAACAAAGATGGATATCGGATGCCAATTACTGGACTTATACCAATCTCCTAAAACAAACATGGATACCAGATGCCACTCAATGGACTTATACTAGTCTCCTAAAAGCAAAACATGGATATCAGATGCCAATCAACTGGGCTTACACTAATCTCACTAAACCAAAACAAAAGATGGATACCGGATGCCAATCAACTGGACTTACACCAATCTCCAAAGGATGATCATGGGAAACAACTGCCAATAAATGGGCTTACAATTGACTCCTCACACACAACAAACAAAACAAAAGTAAAGAGAAAACAAGTTGCCAATAAATGGTCTTATACTCGACTCCTACCAGATCATAGGAAACAACTGCCAATAGCTGGACTTACAATTGACTCCTCAATGGTCATAGGAAACAACTGCCAATAAATGGACTTACAATTGACTCCTCAAAAGACAAAACAAGAATGTCACAAAGCAATGAACAATGGTCATGCAATGATGTACAATTAATGATGATAAATGCACAAAGGCACACATAAGCAGATATGCACAGATGAATCAGGCAATCAGACAAATCAATTAGCACACACTATATATAAGCAATTAGGCTCAAGCAAGGTTAGACTTTTCAGTCAACTGGAATGGGGTAAGTTGTGCTCTTAACCTTAACATTGAGAGTTAAGGTGAAGCAGATGAAATGGAGATGAGGGGTGTGCCTCATTGCTCTTATCCCTGGTCAGAGAGAGCATTGAATAATAGAAGGTGTGGGAGTTCAGAAAGTTGGAACTCTGCTCCACAAGGATTTGACTCTATAAGATCTTGGGCTTTTACTCACTATGCATCAACACATGTGGTGTGAGCAAGGTGAGTGACACACTGACTAGCAGGAGATGGACTACACATCTCTTTTATCTGCCAATTGCCTTATCAAAGGACTTTTCTTGCTTAGCACAAAATTAAACACACAAAGACATTGCCTCTTAAGGAGGGCTTCAGACAGGTGCCTGACCACATAACAGGCCAGGTCTTCCAGACTACATGAAGAAGAGAGGTTATACCTAATTGGTTAAGCAACCAAGCAAAAGCAAGTTCAAAGTGAACTTAAGCAACTTATGTACCTGTGGAAACATCAAACAAATCAGTACCCAACTCAGACAATCAAACAACATCAATATCAACAGTCAAACCCAATAAGCAAAGGCCTAAGCCACAAGTCAAGCTCAAATGAGGTAACAACCCTACAAAACACACAATGTTAGTGGTCAAAAGTAAGCATCAAATGCTCAAGTGTTGAAGCATCAACAACCATTTAGCTTGGATGTTCAACCTGAAAACAAAGCTCAAAGATGAGAGGCAAACCACTAGGTCAAAGCCTAGGGTCAAAGATGGAGAAAAATTTTAAAACAGAAGCTGAAAATTAACATGAATCAACTTCAAACACATCTTAAGACAATCCAAAAGGTCTCACATCAATACCATATACCAAAAGTATTTCACAATCAAAACATGGCAAGGTATGCAAGTGGTGAGCACATTGAGACATCAGAATGAACAAATGCACATAAACTCAAAAATAATTCAAATAATCTTGAGAAAATTCATGGGTAAATAGAACATCCAACATGATCATCACACCAAAAATTAGGGCAATTGGACATGATTAAGCATGGTAATCAAATTGTATAAGGCAAGGCAATCAAAACAAGCTCAAGTATGACACCAAATGTTACACCAACTTAGCACAAGCCTAAAACAGAAGTGGAACATGGTAAAGACCTCAAACCAAAGCCAAAACAACCTTTAATATGTCTAGAAACAATGTGTAAAATTTCATATCCATAGGGTAAACCACAAGCATTTCATGATCAAATGAAAACCAAGACTATTCAAAAGCTCACACATGGCAATCCAGAAAGAAAAATCTCAATCAAATCAGAAATCAATCCAAAAATTCCACAAAAATTCATGAGCATTCACAACATCCATATCGAACCTCATACAAAAAATCAGAGCATTTGGAATTCATTTGGCATGGCAAAGAAATTAATCAAATTGAGAAAGCAAAGGTGTGACACACATTGTCACACCTACACTCACATGATCATAAATCAGCAACCACAAATGGTAAAAATGCAAACTCAACACCAAAATGTCCAACCAAGAGTCTAGTTTAAGCATGCAAAATTTCAGAGGCATTGGATTAAAACTCATCATTTCACAAAAGATATGGAAAGCAAGGTCAAAATAGCATACATGTTAACAAACCCTAGCACAAAATAATTTCCAGCCGTGCAAAATTTATGGAAAAATAACCAAAAAATAATAGACAGAAAATGTGACATCATGCAAAAAACCACATATTTTTTTGGAGCAATTTTCAATTATTTATGAATTTTAGAAGTTAAAGAAAAATTAAAAAAAATGTATGAAGCATGGTATGAATAAATGGAGGGAAATGGCAAATAATCATGAAGCATTTTGAATAGATGTCACCAGCTGGAATTGAAGTGAGGCTCAATTTGAAATTGGCGCGCCTAAGGCTGAAACGCAGCCGTTTTGTCCAAACCCTAAACTAATGCATGCACGCGCTGGAATTGGAAATCCGCAGGAAACCATATGAACATGCAACAAAATTCGCAGCAAACTGTATGAAGGTCCTAGGAAAATTCGCAGGAAAAATGCAGGCAGTGATGAACACGATGAAGATCTTCAAGATCTTCATCCATAATTTTCCAGAAAATTTCAACATGTCCAGAAACAGCAAGTGAGCATATCATTGTGAAGATCAATCAACATATATTCACAATCTATAATCATTTCAACATGAAACGTAACAACAAGCACGGTTCGAAGAGATTAAAAATCATCCACCAAACTTTAATCAATCAGTTCTCACTCAATTTGGCACGAAATTCTTTGATTCAAAGTGTAGGTGTTTAATTGGCTGCATTGTATGGTAAAACACTAATGTCTTGACTGATGTCATGACATGTATATGTAACTACATTATAGTTACTGCAGGACTAGCTAACACAGGATTATTGAATGCTGTGACATTCATACCTGTCAACAGATACTAAGGAACAGAAGCTCTGTTAGAACTTAGTATTCATTTGCAGTCTGGTTATCAAGGAAGAACCAGACCTGGCATAAGGCCTACTGACTGAATGTCAAACTGGATGTTGTGACATTCATCATTAACAGCAGCTGGTGAAGATTAGGCAGAGTGGTGTTCTGCTATACTTCAGCATATTAGTTAGTTTGTTCTTCAGGAGAATTACAGAACTAACTTAAGGCCAATTGTGTAAATGTTAAGTTGGACACTTTGACATTTACTAATGTAAGCTGGTACTGTAGTATGGTCATATTGATCATGTACAGGTCAGCAGATTTGTACAGTCTGTTTTCTGGGAAAACAGACTCAGCATATGGACCTTGATGTCAAGCTGAATGTCGTGACATTCATTCCTGACAGCATATGCTAAATTGTAGGTTGTTCAGTTTTCTGTTACAGCTTTCTCAGGCTATTCTTTAGGAAGTCAACAGCTTAGAGAAAATCCAGGAAATCAACAACCAAGCTACATTCAATGAACCTAACAAATAGCCTATTTGTTAGCAACCTAAATATTGAATTTGTGGGAACTTATGTGACCTAAAATTCAGGAAAATACAGGTGCAAAAGCCCAGGTGCTGCAATATAAAAAGGAAGGCATTCCTCCATTCAGTTTCAGGGATTTTGAGGCGTGAAGATTTAGTGTGTCCATCTTACTTCACTGCTGTATTTTTGTAAGTCTAGAATTAGACGTATCTTGTAAGCCAAGTCATTATCAAATAGATGATTACTTTGGCATAGGGTGTTCATTGAGTTGTAAGTGTTGTGTCACTCGAAGCTTTTAAGCGTGAGTGCTGTGTATCTTGGTTTAAGCTGTGAAGCATAACCAAGAGTTGTTTTTGAAGTGTGACTTCAAAGTGTTTTTAATATCACTGAGGTGATTGAGGGGGAGTGAGTAGGAACTCTGATCTTAGGTTAAGATTGAAATTGCATTGGGTAGGGATTAAGTGATAAGTTGTAAACGGGTGAGTTTAGCTTTGAATTGATACTACTAATAGTGGATTTCCTCCCTGGCTTGGTAGCCCCCAGATGTAGGTCATGTTGGACTGAACTGGGTGAACAATTACTTGTGTTATTTACTGCACTTACAATTAAGTTCTGCATAATCCCTGTCTGTGCAGAATTGGATGTCATAACAACCAGTGTGACATCCAAAGTCTGATAACTAGAATTTCAATTGGCATCAGAGCAGGCACCCTGCCTGTGAAGTTCTGGGTGAGATCTAGGGAAGTTACTTTCTAGTACCATGGACAAGGATTTAGGACACTCAAACAGACCACCCATGTTGGATGGATCTAATTATGATGACTGGAAGCCTCGCATGATAGCCTTCCTAAGGTCTCTAGACAGCAAAGTCTGGAGAGCTGTCAACAAGGGATGGGAACATCCAACGAGGACTGATGAAGATGGAGTCAGTGTGCAGATTCCTGAAGAAGATTGGGACAAGGAACAAGAGGCATTAGCTCTTGGAAATTCCAAAGCCTTGAATGCACTGTTCAATGGAATCACTAAGAACATCTTCAGGCTGGTGCACCATTGTGAACTAGCTAAGGAAGTTTGGGATACCCTCAAGGTAACTCATGAAGGTACTTCCAAGGTGAAGATGTCAAAACTTCAGATGTTGACAACCAAGTTTGAAAATCTGAGGATGAAAGAGGATGAGACTATTCATGACTTCCACATGAATATTCTTGAAATTGCAAATACCTCTGGTGGACTAGGTGAGAAAATGACTGAAGAGAAACTTGTAAGAAAGATTCTCAGGTCCTTGCCTAAGAGGTTTGCTATGAAGGTCACTGCCATAGAGGAGGCTCAGGACATCAGCAATATGAAGGTAGATGAGCTCATTGGTTCTCTCCAAACCTTTGAAATGGGCTTAGGTGAGTATGCTGAGAAGAAGAAAAACATAGCCTTTGTATCTAATGCTGAAGAGGAGGCAGAAGAAGGATATACTGGAGGTGATGAAAGTATATCAGAAGCCTTAGCCATGCTTGGAAGGCAATTCAACAAGTTCATGAAGAAGATTGATCAAAGAGGTAGACCCAATGTCAAGAACATCCCGTCTGACATTAAGAAAAGATCAACTTCTGAAGAAAAGTTCAACCATGGGAAGGGAATCCAGTGTCATGGTTGTGAAGGGTATGGACACGTCAGAGCTGAATGTCCTACTTACCTCAAATTGCAAAATAAGGGGCTAGCTATCACATGGTCTGAAGGAGATTCTGAAAGTGAATCTGAAGGAGAATCTGCCAAACATGTCACTGCACTAACTAGTGTGTGTGTCTTTGAAGATGACACAAGTGCAGATGAGCTGACCTTTGATGAACTTGCTGCAGCATATAAGAAGCTGTGCACCACCAGTGCAGAAGTGCGTGCACAAGGTGAAAAGCAGAAGAAACTCATCAAGGAACTGGAAGATGAGAGACAGAAACAACTGTCTGCCATAGAAGGGCTAAATGATGAGATAGCCCTGCTGACCTCCAAGCTGAACCAGATGACCAAATCCATCAGAATGATGAATAAGGGAACTGACACCTTGGAAGAAATTCTAAAAGTGGGACAGCAGTCTGGAACCAAATCTGGGCTAGGATTTGGAAAAAGAGCTGAACACAGACGCCCAAAGGCTAAAGTTCAGAAGTTCAAGCAGATGTCAAAGCCGATGTCTCAACATCGAGGAGCTAGGATGAATGATCATCAGAAGAAAATATTCCAGAATTGGAGGTGTCACCACTGTGGCAGGCTTGGACATATAAAAGCCTTCTGCTACTGGATTCATGGCTTCCCTAACAGAGCCTCACCTGTCAGACCTAAGCATAACACACGCAAGCGATGTGTTCCCATTAAGAAGCAACAATGGTATGCTAGGATAGCACACACTGCCCTAAGGGCTACTTCAAGAGAAGACTGGTACTTTGACAGTGGATGCTCAAGACATATGACTGGTTTGGAAAATCTACTGGTAGACATTCAACCTCACACCACCAGCTATGTGACTTTTGGTGATGGTGCCAAAGGAAAAATCAGAGGTGTGGGCAAACTGGACTGTTCTGAAGTGCCAAAACTGAACAATGTGTTGTTAGTAAGAGGACTAACTGCAAACCTCATCAGCATAAGTCAGCTGTGTGATCAAGGTTTTCATGTTCAGTTTACTAAGGAGCAGTGCATTGTGACAAATGGTGACAATCAGGAAGTTATGAGAGGAACCAGGTCCAAAGACAACTGCTACCTGTGGGAACCTGATCTCTCTAACTTTTCCACAACATGCTCCTCAGCCAAGGAAGAACAGGAGGTGAAGCTGTGGCATAGAAGACTCGGCCATCTCCACTTACGGGGAATGAAGAAGATCATATCCAAGGAAGCAGTCAGAGGAATGCCAAAGCTTCTGATTGATGAAGGAAGAGTCTGTGGAGAATGCCAAGTGGGCAAGCAAACCAAGATGTCACACCCAAAGCTGGGACATTCCACAACCTCCAGAGTTCTGGAACTGCTGCACATGGACCTAATGGGACCTATGCAGGTTGAAAGTCTTGGCGGGAAGAAGTATGCCTACGTGGTGGTTGATGACCATTCCAGATACACGTGGATAAACTTCATCAGAGAGAAGTCAGATACATTTGATGTCTTCAAGGATCTATGCATAAGACTTCAAAGGGAAAAGGACAGTTGTGTGGTCCGGATTAGAAGTGATCATGGCACTGAATTCAAGAATTCCAAGTTTGATGAGTTCTGCTCATCTGAAGGAATAAGCCATGAGTTCTCCTCCCCTATAACTCCTCAGCAGAATGGAATAGTTGAAAGAAAAAATAGAACTATTCAAGAATCTGCCAGAGCAATGATTCATGCACAGAAGCTCCCTATGCACTTTTGGGCTGAAGCAATGAATACAGCGTGCTATGTTCACAACAGAGTCACCTTGAGAAAAGGAACCTCCTCCACTCTGTATGAAATATGGAAGGGTAGAAAGCCCACTGTGAAGTACTTTCATATTTTTGGAAGTAAATGCTACATTCTCACAGATCGTGAACAGAGAAGGAAGCTAGATCCCAAAAGTGATGAAGGCGTATTTCTGGGATACTCCACTAACAGCAGAGCATATAGAGTGTTCAACTACAGGACCAATGTCCTGATGGAATCCATAAATGTCATTGTGGATGATAAAGAGGAAGGAACCGATGTCATGGAGGATGTTGAAACATTCCTTGATAGTCCAACTGACAGTCCAGTCAAGCCTGAAGAAGTACAGGAACCTCCTCCTGAATGTGAAGTAGAAGCACCCACCAAAGTGCCATCTATCAGAATTCAGAAAGACCACCCTAAGGATCTTATCATAGGGGATCCCACCAGTGGTGTAACTACCAGGTCAAGAGGAATAAACTCAAATTCCTGCTTTGTTTCCAAGGTTGAACCAAAGAATGTGAAAGAAGCCCTGACTGATGAATACTGGATCATTGCCATGCAAGAGGAACTCGAGCAGTTCACAAGGCATGAAGTATGGGAGCTGGTTCCAAGACCTGAAGGGTCCAACATCATTGGTACCAAGTGGATCTACAAAAACAAATCTGATGGGAAAGGAGTAATTACTAGAAATAAAGCAAGACTAGTAGCTCAAGGATACACTCAAGTTGAAGGAGTAGACTTTGATGAGACATTTGCTCCTGTGGCTAGACTTGAGTCCATCAGATTGCTGTTGGGGGTAGCATGCATCCTGAAGTTTAAGCTATTTCAAATGGATGTGAAGAGTGCATTCTTGAATGGCTACCTGAATGAAGAAGTCTATGTGGAACAACCCAAAGGGTTTTGTGATCCTAACCAACCTGAGCATGTATACAAGCTGAAGAAAGCCTTGTATGGGTTGAAGCAAGCACCCAGAGCTTGGTATGAAAGGTTAACCGAATTTCTGACCACAAATGGGTACAGAAAGGGTGGCATAGATAAAACCTTGTTTGTGAAGGATGAAGAAGGCAAAATCATGATAGCTCAAATCTATGTGGATGATATAGTCTTTGGTGGAATGTCAGAACAAATGGTTAAAAAATTTGTTCACCAGATGCAATCTGAGTTTGAAATGAGTCTAGTGGGAGAACTGACCTATTTCCTTGGAATGCAAGTAAACCAAATGGAGGACTCTATGTTTCTCTCCCAAAGCAAGTATGCCAAGAACATAGTTAAGAAGTTTGGTATGGATCATGCCAGGCACAAGAGGACTCCAGCTCCTACTCATCTGAAGTTAACCAAAGATGATGGAGGACCTAGTGTTGATCAATGCCTGTACAGAAGCATGATAGGTAGTCTGCTGTATCTAACTGCAAGTAGACCTGACATTTCCTATGCAGTTGGAGTTTGTGCCAGATATCAAGCAGAGCCCAAGGTGAGTCACTTGAATCAAGTCAAAAGGATCCTCAAGTACATCAATGGGACATGTGAATATGGGATGTTGTACTCACATGGGTCTGAGCCTGTCCTATCTGGGTACTGTGATGCTGATTGGGCTGGAAGTGCTGATGACAGAAAAAGCACATCAGGTGGATGCTTCTTCTTAGGAGAAAACCTCATATCGTGGTTCAGCAAGAAGCAGAACTGTGTCTCTCTGTCCACTACAGAGGCTGAATACATAGCGGCTGGAAGCAGTTGCTCCCAACTGGTTTGGATGAAACAAATGCTCACTGAGTACAATGTCACTCAAAATGTCATGACATTGTTCTGTGATAATCTCAGTGCCATCAACATCTCCAAGAATCCCATCCAACACAGCAGGACCAAACATATTGACATTAGGCACCACTTCATCAGAGATCTGGTGGAAGACAAGGTGATCACTTTGGAACATGTAGCCACGGATCTTCAACTGGCTGACATATTTACAAAGGCTCTGGATGCTACTCAGTTTGAAAACTTAAGGAGCAAACTGGGAATATGTCTCTCTGAGACATTATAGCAATCACTGATGTTTGGGATAAACTGTTTAATATCTCTGCCTATTAAACAATTTGTACTAGGCTATGATTGGTCAACAGATCATAGCTATGCTGCTTGCAACAAGGGTGGATACAAGAGGGTAAGGAGGCACCCTACAGAGAGAAGGCCACTGTACCTGCAGGAGTTCAAGGATGTTGTTCATGCAGGAGTGGTTCTGGATGTCAGAAACAACATCATGGCATCTGATATGGTGGTACCTACTGTAAAGCAAAAGTGGGTGATCACTTGATCGAAGCTGTGAAGCAAGATCAAGTGGATGTGAACTTGGTTGAAACTGTGAAGTAAAACCAAGTCTGGAACTCTGTCATTGTGCTCTGACTATGTTGTTGGCTTTGGCAACATTTGTGACAAAAAGGGGGAGTAATAACCACCAATACCCCTGACAAACAGAGTGGGTCTCTACAACAGACTCTCATGACAGATCTGAAGATTCCCCCCTTGCAGCTGATGTTGAAGTTTAGGTGCAACTTCGAATATATGTGTGCTGCTATGTGAAGTTTTTATTTAACTTCCATGTGTGTGAGTGTGCTGCCACTCTGAGTGTATTAGCTAGTTTTATTCCGCTGCCATGAACTCTGTTATGGGGATCAAAGTGTTTTAGCCAAAAATTTGCCAAAGGGGGAGTTTGTAGGTGTTTAATTGGCTGCATTGTATGGTAAAACACTAATGTATTGACTGATGTCATGACATGTATATGTAACTACATTATAGTTACTGCAGGACTAGCTAACACAGGATTATTGAATGCTGTGACATTCATACCTGTCAACAGATACTAAGGAACAGAAGCTCTGTTAGAACTTAGTATTCATTTGCAGTCTGGTTATCAAGGAAGAACCAGACCTGGCATAAGGCCTACTGACTGAATGTCAAACTGGATGTTGTGACATTCATCATTAACAGCAGCTGGTGAAGATTAGGCAGAGTGGTGTTCTGCTATACTTCAGCATATTAGTTAGTTTGTTCTTCAGGAGAATTACAGAACTAACTTAAGGCCAATTGTGTAAATGTTAAGTTGGACACTTTGACATTTACTAATGTAAGCTGGTACTGTAGTATGGTCATATTGATCATGTACAAGTCAGCAGATTTGTACAGTCTGTTTTCTGGGAAAACAGACTCAGCATATGGACCTTGATGTCAAGCTGAATGTCGTGACATTCATTCCTGACAGCATATGCTAAATTGTAGGTTGTTCAGTTTTCTGTTACAGCTTTCTCAGGCTATTCTTTAGGAAGTCAACAGCTTAGAGAAAATCCAGGAAATCAACAACCAAGCTACATTCAATGAACCTAACAAATAGCCTATTTGTTAGCAACCTAAATATTGAATTTGTGGGAACTTATGTGACCTAAAATTCAGGAAAATACAGGTGCAAAAGCCCAGGTGCTGCAATATAAAAAGGAAGGCATTCCTCCATTCAGTTTCAGGGATTTTGAGGCGTGAAGATTTAGTGTGTCCATCTTACTTCACTGCTGTATTTTTGTAAGTCTAGAATTAGACGTATCTTGTAAGCCAAGTCATTATCAAATAGATGATTACTTTGGCATAGGGTGTTCATTGAGTTGTAAGTGTTGTGTCACTCGAAGCTTTTAAGCGTGAGTGCTGTGTATCTTGGTTTAAGCTGTGAAGCATAACCAAGAGTTGTTTTTGAAGTGTGACTTCAAAGTGTTTTTAATATCACTGAGGTGATTGAGGGGGAGTGAGTAGGAACTCTGATCTTAGGTTAAGATTGAAATTGCATTGGGTAGGGATTAAGTGATAAGTTGTAAACGGGTGAGTTTAGCTTTGAATTGATACTACTAATAGTGGATTTCCTCCCTGGCTTGGTAGCCCCCAGATGTAGGTCATGTTGGACTGAACTGGGTGAACAATTACTTGTGTTATTTACTGCACTTACAATTAAGTTCTGCATAATCCCTGTCTGTGCAGAATTGGATGTCATAACAACCAGTGTGACATCCAAAGTCTGATAACTAGAATTTCACAAAGCCTAAACTACTCAGCATAGCAAGATCTATAATATCATGTCAATGAAAAGCAAAATTATGAGAGTTAATTTGTAACCTCTTGTAGAAGCAGAACTGGATTTAGCTGGATCTATGCTTTTGCAATGCTCAAAATCTCCTCTAGAACACTTGTATGGATGATTGGAAGAGGAATTGCAGCTCAGTTATGCATGATTCCACAGAATTTTTGATTTGCCATTGTTGCTTCCAAGCTTCAAATGCTCCAATGCTGCACGATTTCTACTGATTCTATGGATGATCCTGCTCAAGCTCAACTCAACAACAAGAATTAAGCAAGGAAAAGAATTGGAAATGAAGAAAATGGAAGAAAATTTTGAGAGAGAAATTTTGGTATTCTAGATCTAGATCTGAAAAATGAAGTGTTGTTAGCAGAATTCTGTTAGGATTTGCTATATATATTTCTCCTTAATCACTTCCCTAATCATGTTTAAGCATATGGCAAATGGAATTAGTAAAATGAAGGTGTGAGTGCAAATTAGCAAATTCACCTTATGCATGGTGTGCATGATGAACAGTGCACGTGATTGAGTTCAAATTCACTTAAAAATGCATTTTGGAGCTATTGGCAATGATAGAATGTTCCAACAATTCACCAATTTTAAACTTTCAAAATTCCCTCCAAAAATCAAGTGAAATACCAAATGTTCATGTGATCATAATTCATGAAATGCAATGCATGATTTGATAAGTAGAAGTCAAGAGAAGAATGTACAAAAAAGAGCCACTTGAATTGGAGCTTTGGTTGAGAAGTTATGCACATTTGAATCTCCATGTACACCTTGCCATGTTTTGATCATATCTCCTTAGCCACACATGAGAAATGGATGATCTTGGACTTTTTGAAAATGGGAGAGAAAGATCTACAACTTTCATGTTCAACAAAATTTCATTTGAAACATTTTTGGTCATGTAATTTGAAGTTGAAGTTAGGTTAAAACCTTTCCATTTTTGGCAAATTTGGATTATAGGTCACTTTCTATTTTTGGAAAGTTTTGACCTGACTTTATTTTCTTCAATGTTGATGTTTGAAATGTCAAATGAGACTTGTTTGAACATGAATGAAGTATTTCTAATCACTTACCACCTCCAAATCCACAGTTGACTTGCAGTTGACTGGCTAGGGTTTCAGTTGACCTGGCTATGTTCAGATGAAATTCAAGCTTCTACCACTTGAGATTTTGATTCAAAATAACATCCTAGCTCATATAAGCTCTTGTGAATGACTGTGGTGCCCAAATTCTCAAGAATGGCCACCATCTATTGCTCAATGAATGCCTTGATTGCTTTGACCTAAGATTGCTTCAGCTGCAAGTAACAAGGTTAGATGACATATTTTTGTACTTTTGGTTAGTAAACAAATGAAAAGCAATGATATACAAATGCAAGGAATGCTTGGTGATCAAGAAACATTCTCAAAGGATAACCCACCCATAGGGAAGGAAGCAAGGTGCACAATGATCCTTGAGGCAATGCAAATGATATGACATGATGCCATGAGGGATCTTAGGGACAAAATTGGGGTCTTACAGGGCCCCGAATTTGATTGATAGGGTCAATATAAATATAAGACTAACGAATATATATCACTAATTCCATTTTAATATTTGATTGTAGTGTAGCCTAGCGGTGGCCATACTATTTTGGTAGTAATACAACCTGGGTTTGATTCCTTGTTCTTACATTTTATGTATATTTTTACTTTTATAAATTTGAAATAGTAGTTGTGAGACTTTGAAAATTTATAATTTTACATTGTTGATTGTTTATTAAATAAAACACTTCATTATTAACATTGTGGAAATTGTTCAAAGAATTTTTTTCTTTTATTAAATGGTATGAACTTTTTTTTATAAATCGAAGATGGTAAGAGAAGAAAGACGTGAATAACTAAACTTCGATAAATCAAATTTCTACATAGTATTTTTTATCATCTTTGTTTCTATATATTTAATTTTATTTAGAATTAAATAAAATATATTCTTTTTAATTTGTTGTGTTTTCATCTACTAAATATCTAATTTTAAAATAGAACATGGTCTCCAAATTGATTGGGACGGCCCTCTTCACGTCCTCTTCCTTTCAATGGGCGAGTCAAAAAAAAAAGTAGGGCATTCTGGGAATTAATTTTCAAAATGGGGTATTTTGAGAATATTTTTTCAGAAACATGGCACTGCAGTAAAAAAGTCTTCTATCTTCAACATCGACACTCTCAATGTCATAAATACGAAAGTAATAATAATATCAATATTGCTATCGAGTATGATATTGTGTTATGAAAATATTTATGATTAAATGTAATTACTCTCTTAATAGGGTATGTCTAAATGTTATTATTATTCTTAGACCTATATGGATATTCTATTACCTATAATTTAAAATTCATTAGTACAATCACTAACCAAAAACTTATACATATGAATAAGTCTTTGATATTTTTTTGTTAGTGAGAGTTTATCATTAGCATACTCATATGCTTGGACCATTCTTTATAACATATTTCTCTAACTTAAATATGTTACTCTAAATTCATATTTTTTTATATAAAATGTGATTTTTTGACATGTATAATTTTTTCCCTCGAATACAATTTATGCAACGTTGATGCTTACTGTCATACCCCAAAATTTGCCCGTTAATGTTACAAGGCATTTTTTAGGGCACTCCAACTTATTTTCCAAGGCATTGACCTTAAAGGAACACAGACCCAGCTCACAGATGGCCAAATCCAGAAAATGGCTCAAACTGGCATGCTCGCTAGGCGAGCAAATCCTTCGCCTAGCGAACCCTTCGCTACGCCGCTCGCCTAGCGAAGCTTGCGAATACCAGAAAATTCTGGGCTTCATTCTGAGCCCATTAGGTCACAAAAACTATTATAAATACCAAAGACCTCATTCAGAAAGGGGGAACGAAAACGGAACGAAAATCGGAGATAGAGAGAAGGCACAACAAACCCTGGAGGCTGACCCAGAAAATTCAGAGCAACCCTAAAGGAAACCCTGAAAGAAACTCATCTGCACCAAGGTTATATCCGCCCAACTCAATCTGACTCGCCCATTCAAAGTTGCAATTCAATTGCAAACAGGTTTGCATTACTATTACCGCTTTATGTTCTTAATAGGCATGTGGCATTATAATTGAATTTATAAAAATATCTTAAGTTTTGCATGTGAATTTAAGTATTATGAATATCTTGAATGTTTAACCATGTAATCTCTGTAATGGATGCCATAGGGTGTGAAGCTTGCTGAAATTGTACTGTTATCAAAACCAGAACCCGCAGCCGCTCGCTAGCCCATCGCTAAGCGAGCAGGTAGCGAGCGTTCGCTAAGCCTTTGCTAGGCGAGGCAGGAGCGAACGTGACAGTCGCTGATTTTTCTGTTTTGTTCTATGTTTATCGGATCTGTTTTATTCTGTGATTTTTCTGTTCTGTCCTATTCTGTCCTACCGCTGTGTTCCTTTTGTTTGGTGCAATTCTCGATTGCACCCTGATTTGGTATTCTGACCTGTTTGCTGAGTTTTGTAAGGGTTCACATACTCCCGAAGAAGGTAGCTTGTTAGGTATTCCACTTTATTTGTGGGATACCCTTGTGGAGATTCATCCTAATTACTTAATTGATTCTAATGTGGAGATTCATCCTAATTACTTAATTGATTCTAATGTGGAGATTCATCCTAATTACTTAATTGATTATAATATGGACCTAATTACCTAATTGATTACAACTACCTAATTGATTGTAAAATATTGCCTTTGAATATGTGATCTTGGACCTCTCTTTGTTGCCTTACGATATTACGGTATTATGGTCATGTCCCACGAATGTGGGGATACACTTAGCAAAGACCCTTCGGTTAAATCATCATGTCCCTATAAAATAAATCATAGTCCCTCGGATGTTGCCTGCGAATATATGATTTTGTCCCTCGATGACCCGTCGTTGTAGCCTACGGTTAAATGATGATCGTCCCTTTGAATGCTAAGGTATCCTTACAACTGTTGCCTTCAATGACCAAACGATGACCCTACGATGTCCCTTTACATCCAAAGGGATAAGACTACTTACTTCTCAATAGTAAGGACAATTTTACCCTCATAAGGATAGGAAATGCCCATAAAGACCTCGGGTAGGTATAACTCTTAATTGCGGGCTCACAACCTAAAACATTTTTTTTCATACCTCACACTTTGAAATACTAGAAATTCACCACTTGGTATACATTCGTACTAGAATCATTGCCAAGTTATATTTTTCTAAACCGCTTTCAAAATTAAACGAGATAAATACTCTGTATACATTCGTACAAGAATCATTACAAAGTTAAACTCTCTTTTCAAAACATTTTTTAAGCAATCCACAAACACTTTTTTCAGACAAACATAAGTGATCAAGCAATTAAGAGCCCATGGATAACCATGGATACAAAGGGTGCTAACACCTTCCCTTTGTATAATGTACCTCCCGAACCCAAAATCTAATTAAGGTCTTTTCTGTTCTTTTCCACCTTTCCTTATTGGATAAAAGAAAAGTCGGTGGCGACTCTTGCTATCCGCGACATTTGCTTTTCAAAGCAAAAACACACACAAGTCAGTTCACCGTATGACAGAACTGGCGACTCTGCTGGGGACCCTTAAAAAGAGAGGTTACCTTAAAAACAAGATCACTTATTCAAATTGTCTGATTTACTTTTAAGGGATTGCTTGGGTATTTTATGCTTGAGTGAAAGATCCTACACCCGGATCTAGTGTACCTTAGGTAAGTAGCAAAAGATCATCGCGACTATCCGGCGTATACTGGAATGGTCAAAATGATGGCTACGGTTAATGTGACACTTTGGATGTCCTGATGTTCCTCATGTTTACTTGAGGAAAAATTTGGCTTCCGCGTGGTGTCATCAAAGCATTAACCAGACCTTTAGAACCCTAATTGACTCATCCTAGCCATTAGAAAGTAGTGAGATAACTGACTTCGGTTCCGACTGGGGTTGGTTGAGACTCGATACTACACTCTTTGAGATTGGACTTTAGGGAAGCTTCGGTCAACCACTTGGTGTTGCACTGAAGTGGACTTAAAGGAAGGTCAATGATTTGAGATCCTTCTAGAACCCGGTTACTATTCTAGGACAGGTTGAACCAACCAAACTTCAGTGGGGAGGGTACTTACCTATGGAACTCATGCAAGCCTTAAAACCTAGGAAGGATTGTTGTGCGACTTGTTTGTGCTTGTTGTTTACTTAGCATCATAACATCATAACGTCATGACATTGCACTAATCATTTCAAGGACTTAGGGATTTAACTTTGCTCTGTTTCGTAAGGCTATGACTTCCAGGAAGACCATCCGGATCAATTTTGTAGCAATCTCTCCTTAACTAAAGAATTTAGTGTCAGAACTTCCTGATCAGGCTCAGTTCATCAAGAAACATGGTTCTCTCCTCAATTTGGTTACCACTGGTTTCAAAGAGGATATGATGAGAGTCATATTCCAGTTCTTCGATCCTAAACATCATTGCTTCACATTCCCAGATTATCAGTTGGTACCCACCTTAGAAGAATTTTCCAGGCTGCTTAGGATACCTATTCTTGATCAAACACCTTTCAGTGGGTTAGAAAATATTCCGAAGTCTGAAGAAGTTGTCGCGGCTCTACACATGACAAAGTCAGACATTGAAACCAATTGGGTAACAAGAAGTGGAATTAAGGGTTTACTTGCCAAGTTTCTGATAAATAAGGCCCGAGAATTCTTAAAAGATATGAATGTCCATGCTTTCGAAGATGTTCTAGCATTACTAATCTATGGTTTGGTGTTATTCCCCAATCCAGACCAATTCATAGACGTGAATTCTATTAAGATATTTCTCACTCATAACCCGGTACCTACCTTGCTTGGAGACATTTTGCATTCCCTTCACACCCGTACTATGAAAAGGCAAGGGACACTCATGTGCTGCATACCTTTATTATCTAGGTGGTTTATTTCGCACCTTCCTCCATCAGTCTTGAAGAATGAGCAGAATTTGAAATGGTCTCAAAGGATAATGTCACTCTCCCATTCAGACATCCGTTGGTGTCCTCATCTCGAAGAAAATGTTATCCTCATCGACCGGTGTGGAGAATTCTCTAACATACCACTCCTGGGGATAAGAGGAGGTATTACTTATAACCCAGCCTTAGCCCTACGCCAGTTTGGTTATGCTCGAAGAGATGGTCCACATGAAATAATTATCCAAGGCACTGTGTTTGACTATGACAACGATTCCCAAGGTCTCCGCCAAAGATTTGTACGAGCTTGGGGCATGGTGAAAAGAAGTGCTTTAGGACAGAAAAACTCTATTCCTATGGAACCTTATCTCAGATGGGTACGCGCCAGAGCTCGTGAACTTGTCATGCCATATCTTGCAGTCGGACCGCTGATTGTTGAACCAGAAGTTGAAGGAGGCACTCCTCAGATCATTCCTTATCCAGATATGCCTACCAATGTTGAAGAATTGAAGAGATCCTGGATCCAGTTGAGAGAGGAAAGGGATACTTTTGAAGCCCAGTTCTGTGCTGAAAGGAAGAAAGTGTTAGAACTCACCAGCCAGCTTAATGAGGAACGAAGACTCAACGCATATCTTCGCCCAAAAAGAAGCCGCCCCTGGGAAACTTGATCTTTTATTGTATTTTAGTATTTATTGTAATGAACATTGATTAAAAATTATTAATAAAAGTTTCCTTTTTGGCGGTTTACGCAAAGTTAAATTCCAAAAGTCCTTGAAAACATTTCATACATTGCATAGCATAACATAACATTGCATAACAGGTATCCTAAAAGATCAATATTCTCACGGTCTTCCTTCTAAACAGAAAAATGGCTCTCGAACAAACTGTCAAAGATCTCCAGGCTCAGAATGCTCAATTCCAGGAGATGATGTTGAGCTTATCCAAGGGGCAGGAAGAACTGAAGGCTCTCTTGCTCGAGAAGAAGAAAGACAAGAAACCTGTGAGTTACATTAACCCGGGAAGAAGGCTTAAAGGACAGGCTGCAAGAGTCAAGATTAGAATTCCGAAGGATCAAGAAGAGGGGACGGATTCAGAAGATGAGAATGCTGATCCTTTCAGCCAGGAGGACGAAGATGAAGATTATGAGAATGAACAGTACTCTCCAAGAGATGGCAAGTACAAGTTGCTGGAAGAACGTATGCTAGCTATGGAGGGTCAGCAGGCGCCCGGTCTGGATTTCGAAAGCTTGGGACTGGTCTCTGATGTGGTCATTCCTCGCAAATTCAAGATCCCCACTTTCACTAAGTACGATGGTGCGTCTTGTCCTCAGATGCATCTGAGAGCTTACGTGAGAAAGATTCAGCCGTATACCACTGATAGGAAGCTATGGATCCATTTCTTCCAAGAGAGTCTGTCTGGCACACAGTTGGAGTGGTATTATCAGCTCGAGAGCTCTAACATCCACACCTGGACTGATTTAGCGACAGCTTTCTACAAGCAGTACCAGTATAACTCTGAATTAGCGCCTACTCGGCTACAGTTGCAGAATATGACTATGGGATCTAAAGAAAGCTTCAAAGAATATGCTCAAAAATGGAGAGATTTGGCTGGCAGAGTCAAACCCCCTATGACTGATCGAGAATTAGTGGACATGTTCATGAGTACACTGACTGGCCCATTCTACAGCCATGTACTGGGAAGTTCTTCATCGGGTTTCACTGAACTCATATTGACAGGTGAACGTGTTGAAAGCGGCATTCGAAATAGAAAGATACAGGCAGCTACCTCCGCAAGCACCAGAAAGACCCATCAGGGAAAGAATGAATCAAATGCTGTGTATGGTGAAAGGGGTCATAACAAGAAAAGCCGTGATCATACCATTGGAGCAGTTACAATTGCAGCACCGCCATCTCAAAACTTCCAGCACAGACCAGACAGGCCAAGAAGGCAGTTTACCAAGATCAATATGACTTTAGCACAAGCACTGCAGGGTATGCTAAAGGCAAATTTAATTACCCTCAGAGGCCCTCCTGCAAATCTCAACACTACTTCTCCTCGTTATAATCCCAATGCCAGGTGTGCGTATCACTCCGATAGCCCCGGGCATGATACAAATGATTGCTGGTTGTTGAAGAATAAGATTCAGGATATGATCGACGCTGGAGAAATTGAATTTGATCCTCCGGAGACTCCTAATGTCATCACTGCACCTATGCCTAATCATGACAAAACTGTTAATGTTGTGAATGACAATTCTCACATTACTAATGTAGCAGGCTTAACATCGCCTCTCCTGATCATCAAGAAGAATTTATTGCAAGCTGGTTTATTTCTAGGTTGTGCTGAAAATTGTGATCTCTGTATACTCCGACCCAATGATTGCCTGAAATTGAGGAATGGTATTCAACGACTGATGGACGATCATACAATTCTCTTTGAAAGGATTCTTAAGGCGGAAAACCCTGTGGAAGAAATATCTGTGATTGCTAGGTCCAAAGTCCCAGTGAAGATTACCGCTACTAGAGTACCTGTGAAGATTACTGCTGAGCCCAAAGTAGCTCCCTTAATCATTACTGCACCTGGCCCAGTACCGTATTCCTCAAGCAAAGCCATTCCTTGGAATTATGGAGGTGATGTTTACATCCATGGCATAAAGCAAGTTGGTAACTCTGCTAATCCTAATGACATTGTTGGGACTAGTAAAATTACCCGAAGTGGAAGGATCTTCTCTCCGGAAATCTCACCTCCCGCCTCTGAAACTCGAGGAAAGGTGTAACACCCCGATAAAAATAAGATAATTATTTAATTTAAGTTAATATTATATTTATTAATTTAATTAAATAATTGGAATTATTGGATTATTATTATTATTATTATTATTATTGGAATAATAATTATTGGAAAATATATAAGTTGGAAATAAGGAAAAAGAGTTCCATTTTTTGGTAAAAAGAGTTTTCACGTGAAAACAGAGAAGCGGCTCAAAAAGAGGAAAAGGGCAAAGAGGCAGAGCAAGAGGAAGAAGGTTGGAGAAGAGAAGAGCTTGAGGCTTAAAGATTCGCCGGATTAACTCAGGTAAGGGGGGTTTATCGTCGTTTAATGGGTATTATGGATTAACATGTAATGGGTAGTGATAAACCGTTGAATTGACCCTAATTGGGATGTTGAATGCTGAGAAATTGTGTTGGATAAGTTGTGTTAAAGCTGTAATTGAATCTGTATTTGTGTGGGTTGTGATTTCCCGAACGTATAGCTTTTTACGGAATCGGAATCGGAGGTCCGGAAGTCCTCCAACGGCGGAAAATGCGGAGAATTCTGCATTCTGCTTCGTGTTAGCGCAGGAACAGCTTTCTGTCTTGCGTTAACCGGTTAACCCAGGGTGTTAACCGGTTAACACTGTTAGGAATTGTGAAGTATTGCTGTTTTGCTTGCGTTAACCGGTTAACACTGTTGTGGGTTGTGAAAATATTGTTGTTCTGTCTGCGTTAACCGGTTAACCCAGGGCATTAACCGGTTAACACTGTTGAGTTTTGCCAGAAAGCGTGTTCTGTGTTGCGTTAACCGGTTAACCCAGGGCGTTAACCGGTTAACACTGTTGGAAATTGGAAAAATTAATATTTGAATAATGTGTGCATAATTGGTGTTTGGCCTATATTGGCGTATGATGTAATAGGGATTAATTCCCGCTGTTTTGAGCAGTATAGGTATTAGTGGAGTGTGCTAATACTGTGATTAATTATTTGACATGATATGACGTTTGATACATGTGCTGATGATGTGTGAAAATATGCATAATGTTGTGAATGTCTATATTATGCATGTGTTGGTGAATGGACTGTTTTATGGCTTAGAGTGTGAGCATATGTCCATTGTGGATTGTTGTTAATGATGTTGCATTGCTAGGTGAATTAGCATGCATATTGTGGCCTTTATGGTGGTAGCTGATTCCCATGGTGAGGAATTAGTGAGTAAATCATTGTGGATTATTGTTGATGATTTTGCATTGCTAGGTGATTTAGCATGCATATTGTAGTCTGTATGGTGGTAGCTAATTCCCATAGTGAGGAATTAGTGAGTTGGTGGTAGCTAATTCCCGTGGTGAGGAATTAGTGAGTGAGTCACTAGGTCTCAAATGAGTGGGACTAGTGGGCTTGGTAGCCGTATCTGGATTTGATCGGTGAGGTGAACTATATGTTCACGAATAGTCGGTACCGCATGCATGGAGTCTCATTGCATAATGTATGTCTTGTGTATAATATGAATGGATGTGTTCCAATGTTATACGTGTGTTTTGATGTTTATGTTGAGCATGATTATGATGTTTGAGTGGAGGTTGCCGTTACCGAATGTGTGATATGATTAGGGTGATTAATGTGTTATTTACTTAGCATTACATGATATTTTATAATGCTTATTATATCGATTGAGGAACTCACCCTTACAACTATGTTTTCAGGTAACGAGCAGTGATTGAGTAGAAGCTAGTGCTTGGAGTCTAGTGTAGTCTCCTTAGTGGGTCATGCTCTGATAGATGTAACATCGGGACGGGATGTTTTACCTTGTTGAATAATTTTACATGTAATGTGTTACATGTTTTGCATGATTGATTTGATTTTTATCCGCTGCGTATTATGCAAATGCTTTATGTTTTGAATTAATAAAAGAGCATGACAGTTATTTGGTGAATGGTGTGAAATGATTGTGTGACACCCTTAATTGCATAATTACTCTGATTGATATATTGCTATTTTAATTAAATATTTGGGGTATTTTAGAAGGGTGTTACAAAAGGAACCAGTAATCAATCCTTCTCAGTCAAGGACACCGGTCGAAGTTACTACCGAAGATGTTGCCAAGCAGGAAATGGAAGAAATGCTGAAAATCATCCGCAAGAGTGATTTTGATGTGGTAGAACAGCTGGGGCATACTCCGTCTAAAATTTCGATGTTATCCTTGTTGTTATCTTCTGAATCTCATGCCACTGCATTGATAAAATTCCTGAAGACTGCTCATGTACCTCAAGAGACATCCGTCGATCAGTTCGAAAACTATGTGGCCAATCTGACTGTCGACAATGGCCTAGGCTTTTCCGATGCCGACCTGACACCAGCAGGAAAGAATCATAATAGAGCTCTGCATATCTCCATCGAGTGTGAGGGGATCACCTTATCTCACGTATTGATCGATAATGGCTCTTCTTTGAATGTGCTGCCGACAGCTGTGCTCGATAAACTTGATTGTAAGAGCATCGAATTGAAACCTAGTGATACTGTGGTGCGTGCGTACGATGGTGCGAAGAGCGTTGTCCACGGTGAAGTGGTCCTCCCTATCAAGATAGGACCTCAAGTATTCAACACTACCTTTCACGTAATGAACATTCGTCCTGCCTATTCCTGCTTGCTGGGACGCCCTTGGATTCATGGGGCAAGTGCTGTAGCTTCGTCTCTCCATCAAAAGCTGAAGTATCCAATAGAGGGTAAGATTGTCACTGTGTGTGGAGAAGAAGAGTATATTGTCAGTAGTGTGCATACCTTCAGATACGTCGAGATGGATGGTGAATTCTTTGAGACTCCTTCTCAGTCATTCGAAGTAATTCCTCTGACTAGTCCTGTCCTTAAGCCAACTTCCCGTGTGCCCGAGGTTATTCGTGCTCCTCCTGCTATGATTTCTCTGAAAGATGCTCAAGCCGTGGTTGAATATGGTGGTCGTACTGGTTGGGGTCAACTGATCAACGTACCGTACAAGTCTGATAGATTCGGCCTGGGATTTAGCTCTGAGAAGGTAGTCAAGAATCAGATTAATACTGTACAAGATGTTGACAGCGATTGCGACCTGGATAGCTGGATTTTCCCAACAATTGGTGAAGGACTCAATAATTGGAAGGCTGAAGACACTATCCCGATTTCTTTTAGTCAGGATTAATTGTTATTGTCTATTTTAGTGTTGCAAATTTTTAAATTTTTACAATTGAACTTCTTAAAGCATTGTGTCTATGCCCGGGGCACAATAGCTAATTTGTTAAGGGTTTTGTCATTTTCATAAGCATATTCACATTCAATAAATCAATGGACTTTTTGCATCCAAATATTGCGCTCTTTATCTTTCCTGTCATCTTCCAAACAAGCTATGTTTTCTTACACACACTCACGTAACAAATTGCAGATCCATACTCACTCTGGATCCTGTTGATAATAGTTCTACTACTGTTCATTATGACTTTGAAAATCCGATCTACCAAGCCGAGGACGGAAGTGAGGAAGATTGTGAAGTACCTGGAGAACTTGCCAGACTGTTACTGCAAGAAGGAAGGACTATACAGCCGCATGAAGAGTCAATCGAAATTGTAAACCTGGGTACTGAAGTGGACAAGAAAGAAGTCAAAATAGGAGCAGGCTTGGAAAGCAGTGTCAAGGAAAGATTGATTCAGATGTTACATGATTATGTTGAGATTTTTGCTTGGTCGTACGAAGACATGCCAGGACTGGATACCGATATAGTAGTGCATTGTTTGCCAATGAAGGAAGATTGTCGTCCTGTTAAGCAAAAGGTTCGTCGCATGCGGCCGGAAATGTCTGGAAAGATCAAAGCCGAGGTGATGAAACAGTTTAATGCCGGTTTTCTAGCCGTTACTTCTTATCCTCAATGGGTTGCTAATGTGGTACCGGTGCCGAAGAAGGATGGTAAGGTGCGAATGTGTGTAGATTACAGAGATTTGAATAAAGCGAGTCCCAAAGATGACTTTCCACTTCCGCACATCGATGTTCTGGTAGATAACACCGCTCAACACAAAGTATTCTCCTTCATGGATGGATTCTCGGGTTATAACCAGATTAAGATGGCACCGGAAGACATGGAGAAAACTACGTTTGTGACGCAATGGGGCACTTTCTGTTACAAGGTAATGCCATTCGGTTTAAAGAACGTCGGGGCAACGTACCAGCGTGCTATGGTGGTTTTGTTCCATGATATGATTCATCATGAAATAGAAGTATATGTGGATGACATGATAGCCAGATCTCATACTGAAGAAGAACATCTAGATCATTTATACAAACTGTTTGAGAGGTTGAAGAAATACAAGCTGAGATTGAACCCGAACAAATGCACCTTTGGAGTAAGATCCGGTAAACTCTTGGGCTTTATTGTCAGTGGTAAAGGAATTGAGGTTGACCCGGCTAAGGTGAGAGCTATTCAAGAAATTCCAGTTCCCCGTACAGATAAAGAAGTCAGAGGTTTCTTGGGACGCTTGAATTACATTGCCAGATTTATCTCCCATTTAACTGCTACCTGCAAACCCATCTTCAAACTACTGAGGAAAAATCAAGAGATGATATGGAATGACGAATGTCAAGAAGCTTTTGACAAAATCAAGAAGTATCTCCAGGAACCTCCGATCCTGATACCACCAGTTGAAGGAAGACCTCTAATCATGTATTTGACTGTGTTAGAAAATTCAATGGGGTGCGTGTTGGGGCAACATGACGAGTTTGGTCGAAAAGAGCATGCCATATACTACCTTAGCAAAAAGTTTACCGACTGTGAAACAAGATACTCACTGCTCGAGAGAACTTGCTGTGCTTTGGCCTGGGCTGCTCGCCGACTAAGACAGTATATGTTGAATCATACCACTTTGTTGATTTCTAAGATGGATCCTATCAAATACATATTTGAGAAACCTGCTCTCTCCGGAAGAATAGCGAGATGGCAGATGATTTTAACAGAGTATGATATCCAGTATACTACCCAGAAAGCAATCAAAGGAAGCGTGCTAGCTGATCATTTGGCTCATCAAGCAGTGGCTGATTACCAATCTATGAATTTTGAGTTCCCAGATGAGGATGTCATGCTTGTTACTGATTACAAAGAACCTGGACCAGATGAAGGACCCGAACTGGGATCCCGATGGACTATGGTTTTCGATGGATCTTCTAATGCGTTGGGCAATGGTGTTGGTGTTGTAATTATTTCTCCCAAGGGTTGCCATACGCCTTTCACTGCTAGACTATGTTTTGATTGTACCAACAATATGGCCGAGTATGAAGCATGCATTTTGGGACTCAGAGCTGCTATAGACCTGAGAATAAAGTTTTTGAGTGTGTACGGAGACTCAGCTTTGGTAATCAGTCAGATCAAAGGAGCATGGGGCACTAAACATCTGAATCTCATCCCTTATCGAGAGCGGGTGCTGACGTTAATCCCATACTTTGAGGAGATTACATTCGAACATATTCCACGAGAAGAGAATCAGTTGGCAGACGCATTGGCTACCATGTCATCTATGTTCAGAGTCAGATGGGACAATGAAGCTCCCATGATCACCATTGAACGATTAGATGAACCAGCATACTGTTATGAACTTAATGCTGATGAAGTAGAAGAGAAACCCTGGTTCCACGAAGTAAAGAGATATTTAGAAACTCAGGAGTACCCTGAAGGGGCATCCATCAATGACAGAAAATTTCTGAGGAAGTTTTCCGCTAAATTCTTTTTGAGTAATGGAATATTATACAAACGTAATCATGATTCGACTTTGCTTCGCTGTGTGGATAAAAAGAAAGTAGAAAAGATTATGGAAGACATGCATGATGGTATTTTTGGGACTCATTCTAGTGGACATACAATGACCAAGAAGATTCTGAGATCAGGGTATTATTGGTCTACCATGGAAGTTGATTGCCACCATCACTCCAGAACTTGTCACAAGTGCCAGATCTATGTGGATAAAGTACATGTGCCTCCCGCTCCATTAAACGTGTTGACAGCTCCTTGGCCCTTTGCAATGTGGGGCATTGATATGATCGGGGAGATTAAACCTACTGCTTCTAATGGACATCGGTTCATCCTCGTTGCTATTGATTACTTTACCAAGTGGGTAGAGGCATCCTCATTTGCTTCTGTCACCAAGAATGTGGTGGCACGGTTCATCAAGAATAGTCTTATTTGTCGATATGGCATCCCTGAAAGAGTGATCACGGACAATGGCACCAATTTGAACAACAAAATGATTACTGAACTCTGCATGCAGTTCAAAATAAAACACCATAACTCTTCTCCGTACCGGCCAAAAATGAACGGCGCCGTGGAGGCTGCTAATAAGAATATTAAGAAGATTATACAAAAGATGACAGTGACATACAAAGACTGGCATGAAATGTTACCATTTGCTCTTCATGGTTATCGCACTTCAGTACGAACTTCGACAGGGGCAACTCCTTTCTCTTTAGTCTACGGAATGGAAGCCGTCTTACCTATGGAAGTTCAGATTCCCTCTCTAAGAATCATGAAAGAGGCAGGTTTAGACGAGGATGAATGGATTCAGACTCGACTCGATCAGATAAATTTGATTGATGAAAAGAGACTTGCGGCTGTTTGTCATGGGCAGATATATCAGAAGCGCATGACCCAGGCATTCAACAAAAAGGTCAAGAGACGGGTGTATCAAATTGGCGACTTGGTGATCAAGCGTATCATTCTACCACAAAGTGATCCCAGGGGCAAATGGACTCCCACATACGAAGGGCCATTTGTAGTTAAGAAGGTATTCTCTGGTGGAGCCATGATACTTGCTACAATGGATGGCGAAGACTTCCCACATCCCGTGAATGCAGACATAGTTAAAAAATACTACGCATAAAAGAGACCCGCTAGGTCGACGTACCTAGGCAAAAGTAAGGGCATCCCGGCGAACCAAAAGGGTTCGGGCAAAAATTAGGGATAAACATGTAAAAATGTACACCCGGCAAGTCGAAAACCTGAAAAGGTGGCTTGGGCAAAAAAGGGTATCCTGGTGGACTGAAAACCTGAAAAGGGGGTCCAGGCAAAAGTTAGGGATTAAAAGCGTATGACTATGTCCCGTTCTCAGACATCTTCATCCAAGTTCAAGGGACTGAACAAGCCAATCACTTCTATCTGACAGCAGGAGATGAGATGCTCGAAGACATAATGGCAGTAGTGGAATTAAAATCAATAGGACTTTTTCTGCATAGCTTTCTCTTCGTTTTCTTGGCAATTTCCTCTTACTAGGATTTCTGTCTCCTTGTACACAAATTGCCTGTTCATAGGCCCTCTTTCAAAATCAATACAATTTTGTTTCCAAAAAAAAATGTTTTTGTTTTACTTTCTCTGTGTTGCTTGCATAAACGTCCATTGATTTAATTTGAATTGATATATGCATTTGAATATGATCGATGTTTATCAAAAATACATGCATAAAACGGAAATAGCAATTACAAAAGACTTCAGGATCGAGGAGAAGGTCTAACCATGCGTTCCAATGAATCCGGTTGCTAATTCTATTCCCCAATAAAAACCAGCTATTTCCCAGAAGAGGTTGGCATCACCAGACAGACTGGTCATCTCTTCCATCCCCAGCCAGGCTCTGTTGAGTGTTTCCACCATCAGACATAAATCAAGTATCCCCAGCTAAGAAAGGGTCATCAATACAAGTATCTCCAACCAGAAGATGGGGATTTATTTTCCCCAGGAAGTCGCCAGGAAAAACTTTTCAGACGCATAATTCATTCATTACATCATTTCACAGCATACGCCTGCATGCGTTGTTCGCATTTATTTTCATAAGCATAAAACATCTCATGCATCATGACATGGCATGAAGCTAACTTTGTTTTTCAGGTTAATTATCCTCCTGATACAGTCAAAACAAAGGTCCATTCAGACAGACATCTTTATCAATTACCTTCAAGATATTCATAATACTTAAATTCACATGCAAAACTTAAGATATTTTTATAAATTCAATTATAATGCCACATGCCTATTAAGAACATAAAGCGGTAATAGTAATGCAAACATGTTTGCAATTGAATTGCAACTTTGAATGGGCGATTCGGATTGAGTTGGGCGGATATAACCTTGGTGCAGATGAGTTTCTTTCAGGGTTTCCTTTAGGGTTGCTCTGAATTTTCTGGGTCAGCCTCCAGGGTTTGTTGTGCCTTCTCTCTATCTCCGGTTTTTGTTCCGTTTTCGTTCTCCCTTTTCTGAATGAGGTCTTTGGTATTTATAATAGTTTTTTGTGACCTAATGGGCTCAGAATGAAGCCCAGAATTTTCTGGTATTCGCAAGCTTCGCTAGGCGAGCGGCGTAGCGAAGGGTTCGCTAGGCGAAGGATTTGCTCGCCTAGCGAGCATGCCAGTTTGAGCCATTTTCTGGATTTGGCCATCTGTGAGGTGGGTCTGTGTTCCTTTAAGGTCAATGCCTTGGAAAATAAGTTGGAGTGCCCTAAAAAATGCCTTGTAACATTAATGGGCAAATTTTGGGGTATGACAGCTGCCCCTGTTCAATTTTCTTGAACCGAGAGAGTTAGAATGGTATGTACGCCATTCGTGGTCTGGAGGTGGAAGATTATTGAACACTTAGAAATGCCCCAAAATTTTCACTTGTTAATCAACATTTAGTCTTGATGAAGATGGGCTTAAAGGTGCCATCCGGGAAGTTTGATGATGAGATCTTCAGAGTGCGTCGTACATTAGACGATATCTGAAGACATGGGTGTCATACCGGGTCATACGCTAGACCGTATAGTGAGTCAACTTTGCTGGGGAGTCAGAGTGTGTTATACGCTGCTGGGGATAAGGGATCAGAATGGATCATACGCTAGACCGTATCTGAATAGCAGAGTGAGTTGTTCTTTAGGCGGATGACTTCACTGAGGATGAAAGATCAGAATGGATCGTATGCTAGATCGTATCCGAGTTGCAGAATGAGTTGTCCATCAGGTTGTATCTGAGGATGAAAGATCAGAATGGATCGTACGCCAGATCGTATCTGAGTTGCAGAATGAACCGTACGTTAGGTTGTATCTGAAGAAAGTAGTCGTACGCTAGACTACACCTCGGAATGTACCGTACGCTAGGTAGTATCTGAGGAACGAAGATCCAAATGGGTCGTACGTTAGACCGTATTGGAGTAGTTGAAGGTCAGAATGGATCGTACGTTAGATCGTATCTGAGTTGAAAGATCAGAATGGATCGTATGCTAGATCGTATCTGAGTTGAAGGAGTCATATGTTGAGCTGAGTCAGAACGAACCGTACGCTAGGCTATATCTGATAGTATTTGTATATGTTGTATTTGCAATATGAATATCTGGGGTGGGCTTAAAGATGCCACTATTGGGAGGATATCAGAGTGCTTGTCAGAATGAATGTTCATATGGATTATATCTGAGAGATGTAGTTGAATCTTGAAGGTAATTGATAAAGATGTCTGTCTGAATGGACCTTTGTTTTGACTGTATCAGGAGGATAATTAACCTGAAAAACAAAGTTAGCTTCATGCCATGTCATGATGCATGAGATGTTTTATGCTTATGAAAATAAATGCGAACAACGCATGCAGGCGTATGTTGTGAAATGATGTAATGAATGAATTATGCGTCTAAAAAGTTTTTCCTGGCGACTTCCTGGGGAAAATAAATCCCCATCTTCTGGTTGGAGATACTTGTATTGATGACCCTTTCTTAGCTGGGGATACTTGATTTATGTCTGATGGTGGAAACACTCAACAGAGCCTGGCTGGGGATGGAAGAGATGACCAGTCTGTCTGGTGATGCCAACCTCTTCTGGGAAATAGCTGGTTTTTGTTGGGGAATAGAATTAGCAACCGGATTCATTGGAACGCATGGTTAGACCTTCTCCTCGATCCTGAAGTCTTTTGTAATTGCTATTTCCGTTTTATGCATGTATTTTTGATAAACATCGATCATATTCAAATGCATATATCAATTCAAATTAAATCAATGGACGTTTATGCAAGCAACACAGAGAAAGTAAAACAAAAACATTTTTTTTTTGGAAACAAAATTGTATTGATTTTGAAAGAGGGCCTATGAACAGGCAATTTGTGTACAAGGAGACAGAAATCCTAGTAAGAGGAAATTGCCAAGAAAACAAAGAGAAAGCTATGCAGAAAAAGTCCTATTGATTTTAATTCCACTACTGCCATTATGTCTTCGAGCATCACATCTCCTGCTGTCAGATAGAAGTGATTGGCTTGTTCAGTCCCTTGAACTTGGATGAAGTTGTCTGAGAACGGGACATAGTCATACGCTTTTAATCCCTAACTTTTGCCTGGACCGCCTTTTCAGGTTTTCAGTCCACCAGGATACCCTTTTTTGCCCAAGCCACCTTTTCAGGTTTTCGACTTGCCGGGTGTACATTTTTACATGTTTATCCCTAATTTTTGCCCGAACCCTTTTGGTTCGCCGGGATGCCCTTACTTTTTCCTAGGTACGCCGACCTAGCGGGTCTCTTTTATGCGTAGTATTTTTTAACTATGTCTCCGTTCACGGGATGTGGGAAGTCTTCGCCATCCATTGTAGCAAGTATCATGGCTCCACCAGAGAATACCTTCTTAACTACAAATGGCCCTTCGTATGTGGGAGTCCATTTGCCCCTGGGATCACTTTGTGGTAGAATGATACGCTTGATCACCAAGTCGCCAATTTGATACACCCGTCTCTTGACCTTTTTGTTGAATGCCTGGGTCATGCGCTTCTGATATATCTGCCCATGACAAACAGCCGCAAGTCTCTTTTCATCAATCAAATTTATCTGATCGAGTCGAGTCTGAATCCATTCATCCTCGTCTAAACCTGCCTCTTTCATGATTCTTAGAGAGGGAATCTGAACTTCCACAGGTAAGACGGCTTCCATTCCGTAGACTAAAGAGAAAGGAGTTGCCCCTGTCGAAGTTTGTACTGAAGTGCGATAACCATGAAGAGCAAATGGTAACATTTCATGCCAGTCTTTGTATGTCACTGTCATCTTTTGTATAATCTTCTTAATATTCTTATTAGCAGCCTCCACGGCGCCGTTCATTTTTGGCCGGTACGGAGAAGAGTTATGGTGTTTTATTTTGAACTGCGTGCAGAGTTCAGTAATCATTTTGTTGTTCAAATTGGTGCCATTGTCCGTGATCACTCTTTCAGGGATGCCATATCGACAAATAAGACTATTCTTGATGAACCGTGCCACCACATTCTTGGTGACAGAAGCAAATGAGGCTGCCTCTACCCACTTGGTAAAGTAATCAATAGCAACGAGGATGAACCGATGTCCATTAGAAGCAGTAGGTTTAATCTCCCCGATCATATCAATGCCCCACATTGCAAAGGGCCAAGGAGTTGTCAACACGTTTAATGGAGCGGGAGGCACATGTACTTTATCCGCATAGATCTGGCACTTGTGACAAGTTCTGGAGTGATGGTGGCAATCAGCTTCCATGGTAGACCAATAATACCCTGATCTCAGTATCTTCTTGGTCATTGTATGTCTACTAGAATGAGTCCCAAAAATACCATCATGCATGTCTTCCATAATCTTTTATGCTTCCTTTTTATCCACACAGCGAAGCAAAGTCGAATCATGATTACGTTTGTATAATATTCCATTACTCAAAAAGAATTTAGCGGAAAACTTCCTCAGAAATTTTCTATCATTGATGGATGCCCCTTCAGGGTACTCCTGAGTTTCTAAATATCTCTTTACTTCGTGGAACCAGGGTTTCTCTTCTACTTCATCAGCATTAAATTCATAACAGTATGCTGGTTCATCTAATCGTTCAATGGTGATCATGGGAGCTTCATTGTCCCATCTGACTCTGAACATAGATGACATGGTAGCCAATGCGTCTGCCAACTGATTCTCTTCTCGTGGAATATGTTCGAATGTAATCTTCTCAAAGTATGGGATTAACGTCAGCACCCGCTCTCGATAAGGGATGAGATTCGGATGTTTAGTGTCCCATGCTCCTTTGATCTGACTGATTACTAAAGCTGAGTCTCCGTACACACTCAAAAACTTGATTTTCAGGTCTATAGCAGCTCTGAGTCCCAAAATACATGCTTCATACTCGGCCATATTATTGGTACAATCAAAACATAGTCTAGCAGTGAAAGGCGTATGGCAACCCTTGGGAGAAATAATTACAACACCAACACCATTGCCCAACGCAGTAGAAGATCCATCGAAAACCATAGTCCGTCAGGATCCCAGTTCGGGTCCTTCATTTGGTCCAGGTTCTTTGTAATCAGTAACAAGCATGACATCCTCATCTGGGAACTCAAAATTCATAGATTGGTAATCAGCCACTGCTTGATGAGCCAAATGATCAGCTAGCACGCTTCCTTTGATTGCTTTCTGGGTAGTATACTGGATATCATACTCTGTTAAAATCATCTGCCATCTCGCTATTCTTCCGGAGAGAGCAGGTTTCTCAAATATGTATTTGATAGGATCCATCTTAGAAATCAACAAAGTGGTATGATTCAACATATACAGTCTTAGTCGGCGAGCAGCCCAGGCCAAAGCACAGCAAGTTCTCTCGAGCAGTGAGTATCTTGTTTCACAGTCGGTAAACTTTTTGCTAAGGTAGTATATGGCATGCTCTTTTCGACCAAACTCGTCATGTTGCCCCAACACGCACCCCATTGAATTTTCTAACACAGTCAAATACATGATTAGAGGTCTTCCTTCAACTGGTGGTATCAGGATCGGAGGTTCCTGGAGATACTTCTTGATTTTGTCAAAAGCTTCTTGACATTCGTCATTCCATATCATCTCTTGATTTTTCCTCAGTAGTTTGAAGATGGGTTTGCAGGTAGCAGTTAAATGGGAGATAAATCTGGCAATGTAATTCAAGCGTCCCAAGAAACCTCTGACTTCTTTATCTGTACAGGGAACTGGCATTTCTTGAATAGCTCTCACCTTAGCCGGGTCAACCTCAATTCCTTTACCACTGACAATAAAGCCCAAGAGTTTACCGGATCTTACTCCAAAGGTGCATTTGTTCGGGTTCAATCTCAGCTTGTATTTCTTCAACCTCTCAAACAGTTTGTATAAATGATCTAGATGTTCTTCTTCAGTATGAGATCTGGCTATCATGTCATCCACATATACTTCTATTTCATGATGAATCATATCATGGAACAAAACCACCATAGCACGCTGGTACGTTGCCCCGGCGTTCTTTAAACCGAATGGCATTACCTTGTAACAGAAAGTGCCCCATTGCGTCACAAACGTAGTTTTCTCCATGTCTTCCGGTGCCATCTTAATCTGGTTATAACCCGAGAATCCATCCATGAAGGAGAATACTTTGTGTTGAGCGGTGTTATCTACCATAACATCGATGTGCGGAAGTGGAAAGTCATCTTTGGGACTCGCTTTATTCAAATCTCTGTAATCTACACACATTCGCATCTTACCATCCTTCTTCGGCACCGGTACCACATTAGCAACCCATTGAGGATAAGAAGTAACGGCTAGAAAACCGGCATTAAACTGTTTCATCACCTCGGCTTTGATCTTTCCAGACATTTCCGGCCGCATGCGACGAACCTTTTGCTTAACAGGACGACAATCTTCCTTCATTGGCAAACGATGCACTACTATATCGGTATCCAGTCCTGGCATGTCTTCGTACGACCAAGCAAAAATCTCAACATAATCATGTAACATCTGAATCAATCTTTCCTTGACACTGCTTTCCAAGCCTGCTCCTATTTTGACTTCTTTCTTGTCCACTTCAGTACCCAGGTTTACAATTTCGATTGACTCTTCATGCGGTTGTATAGTCCTTCCTTCTTGCAGTAACAGTCTGGCAAGTTCTCCAGGTACTTCACAATCTTCCTCACTTCCGTCCTCGGCTTGGTAGATCGGATTTTCAAAGTCATAATGAACAGTAGTAGAACTATTATCAACAGGATCCAGAGTGAGTATGGATCTGCAATTTGTTACGTGAGTGTGTGTAAGAAAACATAGCTTGTTTGGAAGATGACAGGAAAGATAAAGAGCGCAATATTTGGATGCAAAAAGTCCATTGATTTATTGAATGTGAATATGCTTATGAAAATGACAAAACCCTTAACAAATTAGCTATTGTGCCCCGGGCATAGACACAATGCTTTAAGAAGTTCAATTGTAAAAATTTAAAAATTTGCAACACAAAAATAGACAATAACAATTACTCCTGACTAAAAGAAATCGGGATAGTGTCTTCAGCCTTCCAATTATTGAGTCTGTCACCAATTGTTGGGAAAATCCAGCTATCCAGGTCGCAATCGCTGTCAACATCTTCTACAGTATTAATCTGATTCTTGACTACCTTCTCAGAGCTAAATCCCAGGCCGAATCTATCAGACTTGTACGGTACGTTGATCAGTTGACCCCAACCAGTACGACCACCATTTTCAACCACGGCTTGAGCATCTTTCAGAGAAATCATAGCAGGAGGAGCACGAATAACCTCGGGCACACGGGAAGTTGGCTTAAGGACAGGACTAGTCGGAGGAATTACTTCGAATGACTGAGAAGGAGTCTCAAAGAATTCACCATCCATCTCGACGCATCTGAAGGTATGCACACTACTGACAATATACTCTTCTTCTCCACACACAGTGACAATCTTACCCTCTATTGGATACTTCAGCTTTTGATGGAGAGACGAAGCTACAGCACTTGCCCCATGAATCCAAGGGCGTCCCAGCAAGCAGGAATAGGCAGGACGAATGTTCATTACGTGAAAGGTAGTGTTGAAGACTTGAGGTCCTATCTTGATAGGGAGGACCACTTCACCGTGGACAACGCTCTTCGCACCATCGTACGCACGCACCACAGTATCACTAGGTTTCAATTCGATGCTCTTACAATCAAGTTTATCGAGCACAGCTGTCGGCAGCACATTCAAAGAAGAGCCATTATCGATCAATACGTGAGATAAGGTGATCCCCTCACACTCGATGGAGATATGCAGAGCTCTATTATGATTCTTTCCTGCTGGTGTCAGGTCGGCATCGGAAAAGCCTAGGCCATTGTCGACAGTCAGATTGGCCACATAGTTTTCGAACTGATCGACGGATGTCTCTTGAGGTACATGAGCAGTCTTCAGGAATTTTATCAATGCAGTGGCATGAGATTCAGAAGATAACAACAAGGATAACATCGAAATTTTAGACGGAGTATGCCCCAGCTGTTCTACCACATCAAAATCACTCTTGCGGATGATTTTCAGCATTTCTTCCATTTCCTGCTTGGCAACATCTTCGGTAGTAACTTCGACCGGTGTCCTTGACTGAGAAGGATTGATTACTGGTTCCTTTCCTCGAGTTTCAGAGGCGGGAGGTGAGATTTCCGGAGAGAAGATCCTTCCACTTCGGGTAATTTTACTAGTCCCAACAATGTCATTAGGATTAGCAGAGTTACCAACTTGCTTTACGCCATGGATGTAAACATCACCTCCATAATTCCAAGGAATGGCTTTGCTTGAGGAATACGGTACTGGGCCAGGTGCAGTAATGATTAAGGGAGCTACTTTGGGCTCAGCAGTAATCTTCACGGGTACTCTAGTAGCGGTAATCCTCACTGGAACCTTGGACCTAGCAATCACAGATATTTCTTCAACAGGATTTTCCACCTTAGGAATCCTTTCAAAGAGAATTGTACGATCATCCATCAGCCGTTGAATACCATTCCTCAATTTCAGGCAATCGTTGGGTCGGAGTATACAGAGGCCGCAATTTTCAGCACAACCTGGAAATAAACCAGCTTGCAATAAGTTCTTCTTGATGGTCAGGAGAGGCGATGTTAAGCCCGCTACATTAGAAATGCGAGAATTGTCATCCACAGCATTAACAGTCTTGTCATGGTTAGGCATAGGTGCAGTGATGACATTAGGAGTCTCTGGAGGATCAAATTCAATTTCTCCAGCGTCGATCATATCCTGAATCTTATTCTTCAACGACCAATAATCGTTTGTATCATGCCGGGGGCTATCGGAGTGATATGCACACCTGGCATTGGGATTATAACGAGGAGAAGTAGTGTTGGGATTCGTAGGAGGATCTCTGAGGGCAATCAAATTTGCTTTTAGCATACCCTGCAGGGCCTGTGCTAAAGTCATATTGATCTTGGTAAACTGCCTTCTTGGCCTGTCTTGTCTGTGCTGGAAGTTTTGAGATGGCGGTGCTGCAATCGTAACTGCTCCAATGGTATGGTCACGATTTTTCTTGTTACGACCCCTCTGACCGTACATAGCATTTGATTTGTTCCTCCCCTGGTAGGACCTCTTGGTGCTTGCAGAGGTAGTTGCCTGTATCTTTCCATTTCGAATGCCGCTTTCAACACGTTCACCTGTCAATATGAGTTCAGTGAAACCCGATGAAGAACTTCCCAGTAGATGGCTGTAGAATGGGCCAGTCAGTGTACTCATGAACATGTCCACTAATTCTCGATCAGTCATAGGGGGTTTGACTCTGCCAGCCAAATCTCTCCATTTTTGAGCATATTCTTTGAAGCTTTCTTTAGATCCCATAGTCATATTCTACAACTGTAGCCGAGTAGGCGCTAATTCAGAGTTATACTGGTACTGCTTGTAGAAAGTTGTCGCTAAATCAGTCCAGGTGTGGATGTTAGAGCTCTCGAGCTGATAATACCACTCCAACTGTGTGCCAGACAGACTCTCTTGGAAGAAATGGATCCATAGCTTCCTATCAGTGGTATACGGCTGAATCTTTCTCACGTAAGCTCTCAGATGCATCTGAGGACAAGACGCACCATCGTACTTAGTGAAAGTGGGGATCTTGAATTTACGAGGAATGACCACATCAGAGACCAGTCCCAAGCTTTCGAAATCTAGACCGGGCGCCTTCTGACCCTCCATAGCTAGCATACGTTCTTCCAGCAACTTGTACTTGCCATCTCTTGGAGAGTACTGTTCATTCTCATAATCTTCATCTTCGTCCTCCTGGCTGAAAGGATCAGCATTCTCATCTTCTGAATCCGTCCCCTCTTCTTGATCCTTCGGAATTCTAATCTTGACTCCTGCAGCCTGTCCTTTAAGCCTTCTTCCCGGGTTAATGTAACTCACAGGTTTCTTGTCTTTCTTCTTCTCGAGCAAGAGAGCCTTCAGTTCTTCCTGCCCCTTGGATAAGCTCAGCATCATCTCCTGGAATTGAGCATTCTGAGCCTGGAGATCTTTGACGGTTTGTTCGAGAGCCATTTTTCTGTTTAGAAGGAAGACCGTGAGAATATTGATCTTTTAGGATACCTGTTATGCAATGTTATGTTATGCTATGCAATGTATGAAATGTTTTCAAGGACTTTTGGAATTTAACTTTGCGTAAACCGCCAAAAAGGAAACTTTTATTAATAATTTTTAATCAATGTTCATTACAATAAATACTAAAATACAATAAAAGATCAAGTTTCCCAGGGGCGGCTTCTTTTTGGGCGAAGATATGCGTTGAGTCTTCGTTCCTCATTAAGCTGGCTGGTGAGTTCTAACACTTTCTTCCTTTCAGCACAGAACTGGGCTTCAAAAGTATCCCTTTCCTCTCTCAACTGGATCCAGGATCTCTTCAATTCTTCAACATTGGTAGGCATATCTGGATAAGGAATGATCTGAGGAGTGCCTCCTTCAACTTCTGGTTCAACAATCAGCGGTCCGACTGCAAGATATGGCATGACAAGTTCACGAGCTCTGGCGCGTACCCATCTGAGATAAGGTTCCATAGGAATAGAGTTTTTCTGTCCTAAAGCACTTCTTTTCACCATGCCCCAAGCTCGTACAAATCTTTGGCGGAGACCTTGGGAATCGTTGTCATAGTCAAACACAGTGCCTTGGATAATTATTTCATGTGGACCATCTCTTCGAGCATAACCAAACTGGCGTAGGGCTAAGGCTGGGTTATAAGTAATACCTCCTCTTATCCCCAGGAGTGGTATGTTAGAGAATTCTCCACACCGGTCGATGAGGATAACATTTTCTTCGAGATGAGGACACCAACGGATGTCTGAATGGGAGAGTGACATTATCCTTTGAGACCATTTCAAATTCTGCTCATTCTTCAAGACTGATGGAGGAAGGTGCGAAATAAACCACCTAGATAATAAAGGTATGCAGCACATGAGTGTCCCTTGCCTTTTCATAGTACGGGTGTGAAGGGAATGCAAAATGTCTCCAAGCAAGGTAGGTACCGGGTTATGAGTGAGAAATATCTTAATAGCATTCACGTCTATGAATTGGTCTGGATTGGGGAATAACACCAAACCATAGATTAGTAATGCTAGAACATCTTCGAAAGCATGGACATTCATATCTTTTAAGAATTCTCGGGCCTTATTTATCAGAAACTTGGCAAGTAAACCCTTAATTCCACTTCTTGTTACCCAATTGGTTTCAATGTCTGACTTTGTCATGTGTAGAGCCGCGGCAACTTCTTCAGACTTCGGAATCTTTTCTAACCCACTGAAAGGTGTTTGATCAAGAATAGGTATCCTAAGCAGCCTGGAAAATTCTTCTAAGGTGGGTACCAACTGATAATCTGGGAATGTGAAGCAATGATGTTTAGGATCGAAGAACTGGAATAGGACTCTCATCATATCCTCTTTGAAACCAGTGGTAACCAAATTGAGGAGAGAACCATGTTTCTTGATGAATTGAGCCTGATCAGGAAGTTCTGACACTAAATTCTTTAGTTGAGGAGAGATTGCTACAAAATTGATCCGGATGGTCTTCCTGGAAGCCATAGCCTTACGAAACAGAGCAAAGTTAAATCCCTAAGTCCTTGAAATGATTAGTACAATGTCATGACGTTATGATGTTATGATGTTATGATGTTATGATGCTAAGTAAACAACAAGCACAAACAAGTCGCACAACAATCCTTCCTAGGTTTTAAGGCTTGCATGAGTTCCATAGGTAAGTACCCTCCCCACTGAAGTTTGGTTGGTTCAACCTGTTCTAGAATAGTAACCGGGTTCTAGAAGGATCTCAAATCATTGACCTTCCTTTAAGTCCACTTCAGTGCAACACCAAGTGGTTGACCGAAGCTTCCCTAAAGTCCAATCTCAAAGAGTGTAGTATCGAGTCTCAACCAACCCCAGTCGGAACCGAAGTCAGTTATCTCACTACTTTCTAATGGCTAGGATGAGTCAATTAGGGTTCTAAAGGTCTGGTTAATGCTTTGATGACACCACGCGGAAGCCAAATTTTTCCTCAAGTAAACATGAGGAACATCAGGACATCCAAAGTGTCACATTAACCGTAGCCATCATTTTGACCATTCCAGTATACGCCGGATAGTCGCGATGATCTTTTGCTACTTACCTAAGGTACACTAGATCCGGGTGTAGGATCTTTCACTCAAGCATAAAATACCCAAGCAATCCCTTAAAAGTAAATCAGACAATTTGAATAAGTGATCTTGTTTTTAAGGTAACCTCTCTTCCATCCCCAGCAGAGTCGCCAGTTCTGTCATACGGTGAACTGACTTGTGTGTGTTTTTGCTTTGAAAAGCAAATGTCGCGGATAGCAAGAGTCGCCACCGACTTTTCTTTTATCCAATAAGGAAAGGTGGAAAAGAACAGGAAAGACCTTAATTAGATTTTGGGTTCGGGAGGTACATTATACAAAGGGAAGGTGTTAGCACCCTTTGTATCCATGGTTATCCATGGGCTCTTAATTGCTTGATCACTTATGTTTGTCTGAAAAAGGTGTTTATGAATTGCTTAAAAAATGTTTTGAAAAGAGAGTTTAACTTTGTAATGATTCTTGTACGAATGTATACAGAGTATTTATCTCGTTTAATTTTGAAAGCGGTTTAGAAAAATATAACTTGGCAATGATTCTAGTACGAATGTATACCAAGTGGTGAATTTCTAGTATTTGCAAAGTGTGAGGTATGAAAAAAAATGTTTTAGGTTGTGAGCCCGCAATTAAGAGTTATACCTACCCGAGGTCTTTATGGGCATTTCCTATCCTTATGAGGGTAAAACTGTCCTTACTATTGAGAAGTAAGTAGTCTTATCCCTTTGGATGTAAAGGGACATCGTAGGGTCATCGTTTGGTCATTGAAGGCAACAGTTGTAAGGATACCTTAGCATTCGAAGGGACGATCATCATTTAACCGTAGGCTACAACGACGGGTCATCGAGGGACAAAATCATATATTCGCACGCAACATCCGAGGGACTATGATTTATTTTATAGGGACATGATGATTTAACTGAAGGGTCTTTGCTAAGTGTATCCCCACATTCGTGGGACATGACCATAATACCGTAATATCGTAAGGCAACAAAGAGAGGTCCAAGATCACATATTCAAAGGCAATATTTTACAATCAATTAGGTAGTTGTAATCAATTAGGTAATTAGGTCCATATTATAATCAATTAAGTAATTAGGATGAATCTCCACATTAGAATCAATTAAGTAATTAGGATGAATCTCCACATTAGAATCAATTAAGTAATTAGGATGAATCTCCACAAGGGTATCCCACAAATAAAGTGGAATACCTAACAAGCTACCTTCTTCGGGAGTATGTGAACCCTTACAAAACTCAGCAAACAGGTCAGAATACCAAATCAGGGTGCAATCGAGAATTGCACCAAACAAAAGGAACACAGCGGTAGGACAGAATAGGACAGAACAGAAAAATCACAGAATAAAACAGATCCGATAAACATAGAACAGAACAGAAAAATCAGCGACTGTCACGTTCGCTCCTGCCTCGCCTAGCGAAGGCTTAGCGAACGCTCGCTACCTGCTCGCTTAGCGATGGGCTAGCGAGCGGCTGCGGGTTCTGGTTTTGATAACAGTACAATTTCAGCAAGCTTCACACCCTATGGCAACCATTACAGAGATTACATGGTTAAACATTCAAGATATTCATAATACTTAAATTCACATGCAAAACTTAAGATATTTTTATAAATTCAATTATAATGCCACATGCCTATTAAGAACATAAAGCGGTAATAGTAATGCAAACCTGTTTGCAATTGAATTGCAACTTTGAATGGGCGAGTCGGATTGAGTTGGGCGGATATAACCTTGGTGCAGATGAGTTTCTTTCAGGGTTTCCTTTAGGGTTGCTCTGAATTTTCTGGGTCAGCCTCCAGGGTTTGTTGTGCCTTCTCTCTATCTCCGGTTTTCGTTCCGTTTTCGTTCCCCTTTTCTGAATGAGGTCTTTGGTATTTATAATAGTTTTTTGTGACCTAATGGGCTCAGAATGAAGCCCAGAATTTTCTGGTATTCGCAAGCTTCGCTAGGCGAGCGGCGTGGCGAAGGGTTCGCTAGGCGAAGGATTTGCTCGCCTAGCGAGCATGCCAGTTTGAGCCATTTTCTGGATTTGGCCATCTGTGAGCTGGGTCTGTGTTCCTTTAAGGTCAATGCCTTGGAAAATAAGTTGGAGTGCCCTAAAAAATGCCTTGTAACATTAACGGGCAAATTTTGGGGTATGACACTTACTTATCTTTTTTTTTATTGAAGGGATGACCTAAGCTCAAAAAGAAAGAATTACACCGGTATTAAACGTGAGGTAGGAACCCCTATGAAATCATATTATAACAGTTGGGAAACAAAAGGTGGACAATTATTAAAGATACAATTTTCTCGAGGGAGAGATAATCCCTTTCTAGTAAGAGCATTTGCACACAAGTTTGCTTCGCGATAAACATGAGTAACTCTAATCTCCCTATCGAGAAGGAGGTGATATCTGATATTAGGAATTCAATTCCTACTCATGATGTTTCTAGTATTGTTTGTATTGATATCATTGACCACTTGTTAAGCATCTAAGTTAACATTAATGCTCGTGAACCCCGTCGTTGTGGCAAGCTTCAAACCTTCATAGACTCCCCATAGTTATGATGTATAATTATCATAAACCCCAATGTACTTTGAGAAACCCCTTAGCCATTTCCCATCATTCCCTTGTATGATACCGATGACAGACCGTTATTGCATATATTTAGTCGAAGAATCAGAGCAAAACAAGTGAAAGATGAGCCAAAATGAAGAAAAACCAAAGAATGATGAAAAATAGTTAAATGTGAAGATTATGGACTTAATGAAAATTTAAGTGAAAAAGGAGCAAAAAAGGATGTAGCTTCAGAAATAATCACATGCACCATCGTGCAGCATCGCACACGCAATAGGGCCATAAAAGCTTCATCGCATGTGCAATGCAAGTGATCACGCGCGCAATGATCACTTTTTATGGGATTTTTTGACATGTTCTGATCCATTCTGAAGTCAATAAAAGGGGATTTTATGCACTTTCGCAAGGGTTATATTTGGAGAGAGAGAAAGACGATTTTGAGAGCACATGGGGTGATTTTTAGAGCATTTGAAGCCATTAGAGGTCACTACTTCAACGGAATGCATATGTTATTTTCAATTATCAATTGTGGTATTATTATTTGAATTATGAGTAGCTAAACTCCTCTAGGTTAGATTGTGTTATAATGAACCTATTTCAATATTATTGGATTCTATATTGATTTGACTTTGTATGAACCTTTTGATTTATAGTGCCACTCAATTGCTTATTGTTCTTAATGTTTTTTATGTGAGATACTCTTTTAAATTGATTTTGGGCATATTGTGAATACTGACCATTAGTTTATGTGTTGGACCTATGGAAATTGTTGTACTTACGTTGGTTGAATAAGAATATGAGATCCCTAGTAGTGGCATAGAAAATTAACATTCTATACATCGCATAACCCTGCTTACGCTGACGAACTAGGGATAGAAAGCTCTGAGTATTGGTTAGTGAGTTATTTCATGAGGGATAGACTATAACGGTTTTTGTTAATTCACTATGGGGTTATAGTGATAATATCATTCATACAGGACATCAAACATCAACAATAGAGAAATAGGGGATTCTAAAACATAACTTGACTGGTTTCGTGATTCTATTTACTCTTTTATTTACTTTTCGCACTAAAACATGACCCCCCCCCCTTTTTACTAGTTTTTATACATTACACACATTTTGTCTTGCTTGAAAGCAGTCCCTATGGACTAGATCTTTTTATCACTTTGACATTATCGGTACACTTATCGAGAAGTCATCATATACCACCATAACTTGCATTACCTTGCTTATCTCTAGCACCATTAGTGTTCAACTTCACTCTCCATATTGCGGGTGCTTTCCACTTGATTAATTTCAATCCCCTACAATGATCCCTATTTGTGTCTGTCGCCACTTCCACTTGTTTATACTCATGCACAATACTTACTTATCTTTTGATTAGTTAATATTTTGACCATTATTGATATTCTAATATTAAAACTGATATTTTTAATAATTAACTATTGGGTTTAATTACAACTTTGGTCCTCCTATTTTGCTTCTTTTTTTTTGGTTTGATCCCCTATTTTAAAAGTAACATTTTTGGTCCCTTTTTAAGTTTTATTTTGAATTCTAATCCTCTGACCAATTTGGAAATATTTTTTGGTGATGTGACGCTTATTCTCGTGATGTATCAATGTCAAATTATAATTATTTTTTTTAGCTCATTATTTATTAAAAATTTAATGTTAATTCATAGAAAAGTATTTCATTAATATATAATAATAATATATAACTCTAATAATCTTTCCCAAAATGTGTTCTTGCTGTTCCCAGAAAACGTGTTCTTCTCCAAACCCAAGAACCATAACCCTTTCTCCCATCCTCTACTAACTCTCTTCTTCTTCTCATCTTATTCTATTCTCTTTCTCTTTTACCATTAACAACATCACCAAAAACAAAACCATGTAGAAATCCAATTAGCTTCATCTTCTGCAAATAAACACCATATAAACCTCCATACTCTTCCATCACCAACACATCATAAACATACATCCATCACCTTCTTCATTCATCATATTCAACACCACAACACAACATCACAACAACAAATCAACAAAAATAGCAACTCATCAACAACTCATAACAAAAACAAATCTGAAATCAAATAAATAATAAGAAGAAAAACAAGTAGTAACCCATCATTGCAAAATCCACCGAATCCAGTCGTTTGCACACAGTCTCCGAAACCACCCATTGCTGTCACGAAACTGAACTCGCTAGAAAATGCAACAAGTATGGTCGTGACCTCACTTCCACCTTCGCGAATCAAGGTCCGCGCTAACCATCATAACAAACACAACCACCGTTGTCTCTGCTTCTGACCATGAAAGCTTCAACCATCAAATTCGTTGTCATTATGCCATTGACGCTACAATTTTTTTCCCTTTTTCCACCTCTTTTTGTTTCAATTTTTGTTTCATATTTAAACTTTGTTGTTTTTATTTGGTTTTTTATGGAAATAAATGATATTGGTTGGTGTTGTTCTGAAGAAGATCGCTTGTGTTCTTTGAAAAAAGAAAAGAAATGAAGTTGAAAGTTTCGGAGAGAAAAGAAATTGTGTGGTTTGAGTTTTAAAAAAAACAAGGAGGGTTGAGAAGTCAACCCAGTTGTTTTTTTTTCCATTATTATGTTTTTTCTCATTATATTTACTTATTATTTACTAATCTAATAAATAATGAGTTGGAGACACGTCATCAGAACAAGCGCTACATGATCAAAAAGTATTCACAAATTGATCAGAGGACTAAAATTCAAAATAAAACTTAGAAAAGGGACAAAAACATGGTTTTTAAAAGGGGTATCAAAACTCAAAAGAAGGTCAAATATGAGGACCAAAGTTGCAATTAAGTCTAATTATTGTCATCCAAGTGAGAGACCATTAGATTATTTATTTAATTAATCAAAATTGATATAATTAATTATTAATAAATTATATTATGGCTAATTGTTATTAAATACTAGTTATAGATGAATGATTTAATTGAGTTTTGTGTTTGAATGGACTGTGATGGATTGTACCATTTAGTTAAGTCTAATGAAAGCTATTTTCCCTCAACTGTTTAATTTTTTAAGCCTTATTTCATTATACAAATAAAATACTCTAAAAATCCTAGACGACAATGAGAGTAATAATCCTCTCATACTCATTCTTCCTGACTGCAGTTTCTCCAATCCAACAAGGTACGCTCCATAAGTCTTAATTATTCTATAAAATAATATTATGTTATAATTTGTATCTATCGATTCTCAATTTAATCTAAATTTTAAATCCTTCAGAAAAGTGATATCAAGCAATAAAAAGGACATTTTTGGCACTGTGAAAACAAATAACTTCTACTACTTCTAATATTACTCTATTGATTATGGGTCATAATGTCTTTATGATGCTTATTAAATTGGGAATATCTCCTTCAGTGAGTCACCATCTGAAAATAAAAAAATGCCCCTCAAATTCAGAAATGTATTTTCTGATGCACTTTATTTACACCACATTCCTTCGTAAACGAGACACACATTCATTTTATTTATAAAATAGTTTGGAAATATACTTTTAGATGATTTTTTCTTGGATTTGCCACCGACAAGGCATTTACAATACCTAGACGTTGTACATGGTCATGTATGTGTTCCCCTCATTTAGTAATAACAAGATTTACACAAGCAAAAAGTAAGGAGGAAAAAGGCACTGATTGGGACTAGTAGAAAATAAATTCTAGGGTTTGAGAAAGAGGGAAATAAGTGAAGAGATTCTTGTGCAAATTGATGATGATGAAATTTCTTTATCGATCACACAAAGTGATTCTCACACAAATTTCATACTTTGAAAATTTACAATCATGGGGTATTTATGCATAAAGCTAATTAACTAACTAACTCGTACTTCAAATATTCCTAGTCGAATTCTCTACAACCGAGTTTGTGACTTCTCATCATCAACACAACTTTAACTCTACTTCTAAGAACAACTTTGACTTTGCCACAACTGTTGGTCAAAAAAACAATGGACTACTAGTCGAAACATCTTAAATAGAAAGCTTTGAAATAAAAGTAACACCCCCTAATTCATACTTTCTAAACTTCTCATTCCAATGAGCTTTTTCAACTCATTGAACCTTGTCTTCTTCAAGGGCTTTGTAAGCAAGTCTACCAATTTCACTTATGACTTGCAATACTTGAGCTTAATCTTTTCCTTGTTTACTTGATCTCTCAGAAAGTGATACCTCCTTTTGATGTGGCTTTTCCTTCCATGGCACATAGGATGGTTGACTAAGTTGATAGCTGACTTATTATCTACAATCTGCTTCATTTTATTTGACCTAATCACTTTCAATTCTTCCAATAGAGTTTCAATTTATGAGGCTTGACAAGTTACATAGGATGCTGCCACATACTCAGCTTCACATAAGGCCATTATCCCTTACTTCCCGACCTCCAAGATATTGGTGTTCCACCAATCATGAATATGTAGCATGTAGTACTCTTTCTTTCGTCTTAATCTTCACTGAAATCAGAACTTGCATAGCCATGCACTTCAACACTATCGAAGCTGATCTTCTGCCTTTGGAATTAACACACCATGATCATGTGTTCCCTTAATGTATCTTAGCACCCTTTTGACTTCTCTAAGATGAGATTTAGGTGGCTTCTCCATATACCTGCTATGCAACCCAACACTTTGATAAATATCAGGTTTGGTATTGCATAAATATCTCAGAGATCCAATGATTTGCTTGTACAATATCACACTTACAAGTTCATCATTTGTATCCTTCCTCGTCTTTGCTCTTGTCTCTAAAGGAGTGACTGCTTCATTCTAGTTGCTCATCTTAAACCTTTTCAAAATTTCTTTAGCATACTTCTAATGGTTCAAGAACACTCATTGACTTGTGTTTTTAAACTCCATTCCTGGGAAGTATGACAAGTTTCCTAGATAAGACATTTCAAACTCCTACATCAACTTAACTTTACACCCTCTGATCCTCTCCTCATCAGATCACGTGATTAGTAAATCATCTACATATACACATAGAATGATTCGACTGCTCGTACCAGCATCATGGACATATACTCCATGTTCTAAAAAACATTTCACAAACCCGACTTCAATCAGAAAGTTGTTTATTCTCTTATTCCAAGCCATTGGGGCTTGTTTCTAGCCATATAGATCCTTCCTCAATCTGTACACCCTCGAATCTTGCCCTTTGATTTTGAATCCTAGTAGCTGAGTGACATAAACCTCTTCTTCCAATGTCCCATTTAAGAATGCTTATTTAACATCTAGTCGGTGTGTCTTGAATTTAAGATATGTTCCAGCCGACACAATTATCTTGCTTCTTTCCAGACTAGCTACAGGTGCATATACTTCATTGAAGTCGGTTCTAGGTTTCTGTTGAAAACCTCTGGCCATTAACCTTGCCTTATAATTGGAAATCTCACCATTTAGCCTTAGTTTCAACTTGTGAACCCATTTTACATCAATTGGCTTATTACTCAACCTATCCATGAGCTCCCAAGTCTTGATCTTCTCAATTGATCTAATCTATTCTTGCATAGCCTTTAACCAGTTCGAGTTCTTCATTTCTTGTTATAAGTTGACTGGTTCTAACTCGGTCATCATTGTTTCTTCTATGACATCACCTTCTGCATTAATTTCTTGATCTAGAAATCTTTCATAATTAGTGAGCCTTATTGATTCAGCTTGTGCTATGGTTGATCTTCTAACATGTTGCTCAGGTTCTCTTCTCTCATGAGTCAGTACCTCTTAATTTGGTTCTTCTTCTTATTTTAGCATAATTTTCATTGCGTCTTGTTCAGCTTGAGATGACTGCTTAGTCCAATCCCAGCTTTTGCCTTCATCTACTTTAACATCTCAATTGATCACTAGCTTCCCATCCTTTAGTGAATACAGCTTGTAAGCACCAGTCGAATGATAACCTGTCATAACCATTGCTTGACTTTTATCATACAACTTTCTTCTTAATTGTTCAAGTACATGTATGAATCATATTGATCCAAAGACCTTTCAGTGAGAAACACTTGGCTCTGATCCTTTACAAGCCTCATAATGTGTCTTCTCGGCTATCTTCTTGGTTGGACATATGTTTCTAATGTATATTGATATCGAAGTTGTTTCGCTCCCAAAATATCTTTGGCATTTCTTTAACTTTCAACATGCTCCTGGTTATATTTAGTATACTTATGTTTCTCCTCTCATCTATGTCATTATGCTGAGGTGTATAGAGCGTAATGACCCCATGCTATATATCTTCATCATTGCATAATCCTGCCAATTCTCTATAAGTGTATTCATCTCGACCATCAATTCTCACTCTCTTTAAATTGCATCCACTTTGTTTCTCAGCATGTAATTTAAACTTCTTGAACTGAGTGAATATCTCACTCTTCTTTTCAATGAGATAAATTCTTATATATATATATATATATATATATATATATATATATATATATATATATATATATATATATATATATATATATGGTGAGTTCATCTATGATAGTCAGAAAGTAGCAGTTATCTCTGTTCGACCTTACCTCAAAAGGTACACTCAAATCAGAGTGAACAAGCTCCAACTTTTCCATGGACTTCATAGGTAAGTCTTACTTGAATGACCTCCTTGCTTGCTTGGCTCTGCATCACTCTTCAAATGTCTAACTTAGATCTTTTTTCTAGGATATACCATACACCATATTCTTTTGGTCGAGCATACTTAAACATCTAAAGTTCAAGTGTCAATACCTTTGGTGCCACAACTAGTTCTTGTCTTATCTTGCAGTTGAAGTGAGACAATGATGATCAACTTAGTTGATCTCAACCTTGAAGGTTTTGTTATCTTCTAATGGTGTCATTAGGATCAACTTTCCTTCACCATTATACACCTTCATCAAATTTGCTTCCACCTTCATGTTATACCCTTTGGCAAGTCCTTGACCTATGATTATTAAATTACTTATCATTTAAGGTACATACAAACCATTAGTGATGGTAGCCTTCTGACCATCTTTCTTTAATACAACTATGTTACCTTTTCCTTCGGATGTAACATATCTGCCATCTGCAAATCTAATTACTTTCTTAATTGATTCATCTAACTTGACGAGCCAGCTTTTATTCCTAGTCATGTGGTTGCTACATCCTGAATCCATGTACCACATATTAATTTGTTCACCATTCGGATGAGTAGTGGCCATGAGTAGCATATTATCTGAGTCACTACCTCCAGCATGTGCGCGTTTCACCTCTGCATTGTCTATTGCTCGTTATTACTTCTTATTTTGACAATCTCAAGCATAATGACCAAATCCTTGACAATTGTAACATCGTATGTCTTTCATGTCAACTTTCTTCATTGAATACTTGTTGTCCATGACTTTATTGGTTGGATCAGAGTGATTCCTTGGATTCTTGCTCAACTTCTCATCATTAGCAAGATTATTCCTCTGCTTCGCCTTTTCTTTCCCAAACTTCTTGATGAATCTTGACTATAGTGCATGTCCATCCACCTTCACCCTCTCTGAGTTCCTCTACTTCAGCCTCATCTCATGAGCTTCTAATTAAGCTTGAAGTTCCTCGAACATCATCTCAACTTGATTCTTTGACTCTTCAATAGACACTACGAAGTAATCAAAGTTTATAGTCAAAGATCTCAACACTTTCCCAATCTTCTGAAAATCAGTGATTGATTCACCATACACCCAAAGGTGTGAAAAACACAAGAAATGGGGGGTTTGAATTGGGTTTTACAAGTAAAATCTTTTCCCAAAACAAGAACACCGCTAACAAGTTAACAAAAAAGAGATAAAAACACAAGTATTTTTATCCTGGTTTGCTTTAAACTCAAAGCTAATCCACTCCACCCGCCAAGGTGATTTTGCCTTATTCACAAGGACTTAATCCATTATAATCAACAAATTACAACAAACACAAAAAATAACCTTCTTTGTCTTCTCAAGCATCCAACTATACCCTAGTCTCCTTAAGGACTCACAAAGAACAATCTTCCTTTTCTTCTCAAGGATAACCTCTTTAAGGAATCAAACAAATAGTTTGAATAATATTTTTTGTATTACAAGATGCTTCTACACAAGCAGATTTTACACAAATGAATAACAAACACTTAAAGAAAAACTGTGTACAAAAGAATGATAGCTTTTCACAAACAAAAATAGACTTGTCAAAATATTGTGTCGCCGTCTTTTTTCTTCAAGTCTTCAAGTCTTACTTATATAGTATAAGCATAAGACCGTTGGAGGGGAAAATGGGGAAATCTCATTTGAACGGATGTCCATTGTTTTATGAGAAAGGAATCATATTGCATATTGTCCTCCGCCCATAAAATTTGTGACAAATGTGATGTATAATACTGTCCTTGCCCATTAAATCAGGTAGTTGAAAGGATGTACAATTTTACTATGTACTATTTGATCATGTTCCCATTTTGATCTTATCTTCAAGTTCATTGGCTTCTGATGACAGTTGATGAAGCATGAAATAAAGAAACATAAAGCTGGATTAAAAAACTTTATAATCTTTTGTCAAAACCTTGATAGCGTCAGTAGCCTAGCTTGAGATCTTCAGAATCTTTAGAATCTTCGGAGTCTTCAGAATCTTCAAAATCTTCGGAGTCTGCAAAATCTTCAGTCAGAACCTTGATAACTTCAATCGCCTGGCTTGAGATCTTCAGAATCTTCATCTACATAACATACCTTCAGAAGCTTGCCATTCTTCAGAAGTTTGATGATCAGAGTCACGTCCAGAAGCATGAACTGAGAGAATATTACAGCAGCAACATAATGTCTCCTCATAAGCTTCTGATGAATGAATCAGCATAGAAGCAGAAAGATCATTGCAGTAGCAATATTGAACATCTTTCAGAACTTCTAATAGCTGGTGCATAAGCGGATTTGGAACACATAGTTCATAAACTGATGATATTACACATCATATATTCAGAATCAGAACTGGTTGTTAAAGTTACACAATAACAAACCATTAGGGTACCAAAATTGTTCTCACACAAATACAATATTGTTATCATCAAAACTCAAGGTATAGATGCAGAACTAAATCTTGTTCTAACAATCTCCCCCCTTTTTATGATGACAAAACATGTATTTTGATGAACAGTTTTGTATAGGGTAATCATAAAAGAATACATCTTACAGAAGCATAAAGCTCCCCCTAAGATGTATAATCCTATAAAGATAAAATCATAATGAAAGAACATTTTCCTGATTAACCTTTTTGAAATACCAGAGTGAATATTCTATCAGAATCTGGTTTATCTTCAGAAGTTGATTGATGTTATCCAGAGCACTGGTTTGATAACATCATCATTCTGATAGGCTTCACTTCAGAAGCTTTGTTGAGTTCTTTTGAAGAAACTTTAGAGTTGGTTATCTTCTTTAAAATAGCCGGTTTTCTTATCGGAACCTTGACTTTTCAAGTCTGGTTACTATAGAAGAAAATGTCCCTTATAACTAGATTCCAATTCCATGATTTTCAGAAAGAATTTTTCATAAACACTTTGATGCCAAGTACTCAACGTTCTAGGTTCAAAACATGAATAATAGTTAACAACATAAAGGAGTTCAGACTCATATAGAAGACCATTTAATCATAAATCGGTAACTTATATTCTGATCTTTGATACTTCAGATGTTTGATTTTAACCATTCTGAATCTTGAGAAATAACCCTGTAAAACACTTAACAAACTCTTTTTCGAAGTAGTTGTTAGCAGAAGACATTAATTAATGTTTGGGTTTTTAATTAAGGAATTTAGATATCAAAATAAACATTATTTCTTCCCCTTAGAAACATTATGTTTTCTCCCCCTTTGTCATCAATCAAAAAGATATAAGACAAAAGTAAATAAATGAAGAGAAACAAACATCTTTCATTGAAAATGCCAAAAGGCAGTGAAAGATACAACTGATAGAACAAACTGAAAATACAAGGAACAAAAAATGAAATGCAGGAAGTAAACATAAAAGACATACATACACACTTAGATAAAAACACACATGTGCTAAGACATTTTTTAAAGAAAAACCAAGGGTTTTAGGAAGAAGGAGTAGGCGGCGAAACAACTAGGTAGTTATCCGGGAGATTTAGGGGATCTACCAACGGATCAACACCGTCTTCATGACAAATCTCCATGTAGTACGCCAAAACATTAGGTGGATCCATCTTTGTGAATATAGGATAGTTATCCAACTGAGTATTACTGTCACTGATTTCCTCTTTGGATGGAGGAAATTCTTCACTAGAGACAGATCTAGGAGGAGATCTAGGCTGAGCTAGTTGCAGTTGTTGAAACTTTTGTTGAACCATTTGTTGTTTTGCAACCATTAACTCGTTGACAAGAGCATGAAGAGTTAAATATTGTATCCCTTCCAAGATGGGGTTGCTTTCATTTTCTTTTGATGAACTTGGATATTATTGTTGTTGTTCAGCCATTTGAAGATGATGAAGATGAAGATGAAGAACAGTTGCAGAGAGATGGTTGTTTTAGGTTTGAAAACAGAAAGTGTGGGAGTAATGTGTGTGTAGTGTGAAAATGTGAGTGAAATGGGTTTATATAGAAAATTTTGCAATGATGACAAAAAGGAAATATGCAGTCATAGGGGGAAGCGTAAGAGCTTAAACCTAATTCCAAGAATTGTTAAACTCAATGTGTCACGCTTTTATCATGCATGCTCGGAAAGTGGGACAGTTGTCGCCACTAAGAACCACAAGAAATAAACGAAAAGATAACCATTTAATGCAATAACTATTCAGAATCAGGAAGGCAAATCAATAAGACTGCTTCTGATCAGAACCTTTCTGATTCATGAAAACTTTCTTACTTCAGAAAGCTCATGTTTTAGAGTCAAAAAGAAAAACATTCTCCGAATCTAATCTAGAGTTCTGAAGACTTAAGCATTATGAAGTACATCTTTTCATTCTGGACATAATTTCATAAATAGGTTTTTCAGAATGAACACAAATCTATCTTCAGCAAGGGGTTTTGTAAAGATATCAGCCCATTGATGGTCTATATCAACAAATTTTAAATGAAAAATACCCTTCTGAACATAGTCACGTAAAAAGTGATGTTTTATTTCAATATGCTTAGCCCTAGAATGCAAGATAGGATCTTAGATAAAAAAATAACATAAGTATTATCACAGAGAATAGGAATGTTACTCTCAGATATTTGATAATCTTCCAATTGACTCTTCATCCAGAGTATCTGAGTGTTGCATCCAGAAGCTGCAATATATTTTGCTTCGGGTGTTAAAAGCGTGATTGTTGATTGTCTTTTGATGGACCTTGAGATCAAGTTATCTCCCAGAAATTGGCAACTTCCAGAAGTACTTTTTCTTTCAATTCTATCTCCAGCATAGTCAGCGTCACAATAGCCTACTAATTTATACTCACTTGATTTTCTATAAAATAAACCAAGGTTGGTAGTATCTTTCATATACCTAAAGGTTCTCTTAACAACAGTTAAGTGAGTTTCCCTAGGATATGATTGGAATCGAGCACATAAGCAGACACTAAATAAGATATCAAGTCTAGAAGCGGTTAGATATAAAAGAGCCTATCATACCTATGAATAGCTTCTGATTTACCTTACTGCTTACCTCTTCTTTCTCCATAATATATGTAGGATGCATTGGAGTCTTAGATTGCTTACATTCTGATAGGTTAAACTTCTTTAGAAGTTCCTTTGTATATTTGATCTGAAAAATATATATTCCTTCTGATCGTTGATAAATTTGGATTCCCAAAAAGAACTTAAGTTCTCCCATCAGACTCATTTTAAATTCTGCTTGCATTGACTTAGCAATATCCTTGCATAATGACGCATTAGCAGAACCAAAAATAATATCATCAACATAAATTTGCACAACCAGGATATAAATCTTGAAGGTTTTTCAAAAAAGAGTTGTGTCCATTTTCCCTATGGTAAAATCATTTTCCAAAAGAAAATTGCTTAGTCTATCATAGCAAGCTCTGAGAGCTTGCTTCTAACCATATAAAGATTTTTTCAATTTAAAAGCAAAATCAGGATTTTGAGAACTTTCAAAACCAGGAGGTTGATGAACATATACTTCTTCAGAAATATATCCATTCAAGAATGCACGCTTAACATCCATCTGATAAGGGATGATGTTATGATTGACCGCCAAAGAAATTAAAAGACGAATATACTCTAACCTAGCAACTGGAGCAAAGGTTTATGTATAGTTTATACCTTCTTGCTAACTATAACCTTGTGCTATCAGTCGATCCTTGTTTCTGATAACATCGCCTTTATCATTCAACTTGTTTCAAAAGACCCATTTGGTTCCAATGACATGGAAACCCTTTGGTTTCTGAACAAGATCCCAAACATCGTTTTTAGTGAATTGATTTAGTTATTCTTGCATAGCCAGAATCCATTCGTTATCCAGAAGATCTTCATCAATAAATGTGGGTTTTATCAGAGACACCAAACCTAGAAGAGTCTCTTCTCAATGTTTAAATGAAGATCCAGTTCTGACTGGAGCATTCTTGTCTCCCAGAATCAGTTCTTCAGAATGAGAAGTTCTTGATCTACTCTTCTTCTGATGAGTTAGATTAACGATTACTTATGGTTGAGTTATTTCTTCGGATTCTTTGGCTTTGCCTTCTGAGTTTTTTTCTCCAAAAACAGTATCCTTGGATTCTGAAAGATTAATCTTCAAATATGAAAAATTCACAACTGGCTTTGAATTTTCAGGGTCAAGCTTATCATTAAATCTAACATGAATTGGTTCCCTAATAATTCATGTTTTTGTGTTAAAGATTATGTAGCCTTTAGAGCGTTCAGAATATCCTAACAGTAAACACTTTTGTACTTTAGAATCAAACCTGTCAAGATTCTCTTTAGTGTTCAACATAAAACATTCACATCCAAGGGGTGAAAATAAGAAATGTTGGTTTTCTGTTCTTCCACAATTCATAAGGAGTCTTATCCAGAATAGGTCGGATAGAAATCATGTTCTGAATATAACACGCTGTGTTAACTGCTTCTGGCCATAAATGCTTAGCCATATCTGTTTCTTGGATCATGGTGTGAGCCATTTCTTGCAAAGTCCTATTCTTCCTTTCTACAACTCCATTTTGATGTGGAGTTTTAGGACAAGAGAAATCATGGGAAATACCATTTGAATCAAAAAGATTTTCAAAATGTTTATTTTCAAATTCGTCACCATGATCACTTCTAATTTTGACTATTTCGCAATTCATTTATGTTTGCACTAGTGAGCAGAAGGTAGAAAATACAGAATGTGACTCATCCTTGTGTTTCAAGAACTCTACCCATGTCCAACGACTGCAGTCATCAATAAAAACCAATCAATACTTATTTCCGTTAATAGAAGTAGTTTTTATTGGTCCAAACAAATTAATGTGTAGAAGTTTTAACGGTCTAGAGGTAGAAACAATAGTTTTTGCTTTGAAAGATGTTTTAGAAAAATTGTTATTCTGACATGCTTGACAAAGAGCATCTGAAGCGAACTTCAAGTTGGGTAGACCTCTGACTAATCCAAGATTATTTAGCTGAGAAATCCTTCTCATGCTAACATGGCCCAAACTTCTATGTCAGACCCATTGCTCCTCATTAACATACATTTTACATTTTACATTTTGATCTTCAAGGTCAGAAAATCAAATTTTATAAATGTTCTTCTTTCTCTTTCCGTTAAAAAGGATTGTATCATCTTTCTGACTTACAACCTTACACGACTTTTAATTAAAGATGATATCATAACAATTGTCACTAAGTTGACTAATAAATAATTGGTTATGCATCAGACCATTAACTAAAAGAACGTTAGTAATAGAAGGAAGTTTACCGTTACCAATGGTTCCAGAGCCAATGATATTTCCTTTCTGGTTTCCTCCAAAACCAACGAAACCTACATGCTTAATTTCCAAATCTTGTAACATAGAACTTTTGCTTGTCATGTGTCGTGAGCATCCACTATCCAGGTACCATGACTGGTGTTTCAGTTAAGTTGTTAAGAATGTCTGCAACATAAATTATTTTATCCTTAGTTTTCCCAGAGTTTCTTACAACTTTGGGTCTTTTAGAAGAAGGATAATCACGAGAGGTTTATGCATGATACTTAGGTTTCATAACAGAGTTCTTATCCTTAGTATGCTTCTGTGTCTGTGCATAAGTGTCAAGCTCAGCCCCAGTAGACATGAAATGCGCATATAGAGGTTTTGGTTTTACCTTCTGACTTTCGTCAGGTTTTATAGATTTTGTACAACCTAAACCTTTCTTTCCATTTCTGCTAACTCCATAGATCAAGGAAACCATTTTGCTTTTATCTATACTTTTATCCATAAAGTATTGGAATGCTCTACCATATCTAATGATGCAATAAGTACCAGAAGCTTATGAGATTATTTCCTCCTCTAGTTTTGAAAATTTTCTTTTCAAAGCAGAGTTGTTAATTTATAAAGAAAATACTTTTTTTTAGAGAGGAAATATATTTCTCAAGCTCTCTCTGAGTTTCAGAAGCAATAACTTGGACTTGTTTAAGGTCCTTGTATTTACTCTGAAGACTCTGGTACTTTTCAAGCATTTCAGAGAGACATGATTCAATATCATAACGAGATAGGTTAGAAAACACCTCTTCAGAATCGGAGTCAGATTTTAATTTTGATAATACCTTGTCTTCTAGTTCTTCAGAATTTATGGGATCCTCTATAGTTGCCATCAATGCAACATTGACTTTTTCTTCGTCAAAATCTTCTTCTTCAGATTCTGAATCATCCCAAGTAGCCATCAACCCCTTCTTGACTTTGGAGAAATTCTTCTTGGGCCTTCTGTCCTTCTTCAGCTTAGGACAATCATTTTTGTAGTGGCATGGCTCCTTGCACTCAAAGCAGATAACTTCTTTTCCAAAACCTTGCTTCTTTTGTCCAGACGAAGGATCAAAGCGACCAATAGTCCTTTTGACTCCTCTGAACTGCCCTTGACCATTTTGCATGTGTTTCCAAAGTCTGTTGACTCTCTTTGAGATCAGAGACACCTCATCATCATCATTTGAGTCTTCATCAGATCCTTCTGATTCTTCCTCAGCTTGATAGGCTCTTGTCCTCTCAGGCTTGGATTTTAGAGCAACATATTTTCCTCGCTTCTTAGGTTCATTTTCTTCTAGCTCAATATCATGGCTTCTCAAAGAACTAGCAAGTTCTTCAAAACTGATGTTGTTGAGATCCTCTGCCAACTTCAAGGAAGTTACCACAGGTCTCCATTTTTTGGAAAGACTTTTGATAATTTTCTTGACATGATCAGCTATAGAATATCCTTTGTCCAGAATTTTAAGTCCTGCAACTAGCATATGAAACCTTGAGAACATAGTCTCAACTGTTTCATCATCTTCCATTTTAAATGCCTCATATTTTTGGATTAAGGCCAAGGCCTTTGTCTCCTTTACTTAAGCATTTCCCTCATGAGTCATCATCAGAGAGTCAAAAATGGATTTGGTAGAATCTCTGTTTGTTATCTTCTCATACTCCGCATAAGAGATAGCATTAAGCAATATGGTTCTAGCCTTATGATGATTTTTAAAGTCTTTCTTCTATTGATCAGACATAGCACTTTTTGTTATAATATTTCCTTAAGCATTTACTGGGTGAACGTAACCATCGACTATAATATCCCAGAGATCAACATCGTAACCAAGAAAGAAACTTTCTATTCTATCTTTCCAATAGTCAAAATTCTCACAATCAAAGATAAGTGGTTTTACACTATAATGATCTATCTCATTATTATTAACAATGTTAGCAGCGTTAGCAGCATCCATTGTTTCTCACACAAACTGGATCGGTATTGAACAATGTGAGGTGTTGATAAAGCTTTTATCACAATCAGAATCGGAGTTCTGATGCCAACTGAAGGTGTGAAAAACACAAGAAAGAGGGGCTTGAATTGGTTTTTACAAGCAAACGCTTTTTCTAAAACAAGAACACCACTAACAAGTTAACAACAAAGAGATAAAAACACAAGTATTTTTATCCTGGTTCGCTTGAAACTCAATGCTAATCCATTTCACCCGTCAAGGTGATTTTTCCTTATACACAAGGACTTAATCCACTATAATCAACATATTACAACAAACACAGAGAATAACCTTCTTTGTCTTCTCAAGCGTCCAACTATAGCATAGTCTCCTTAAGGACTCACAAAGAACAATCTTCTTTATCTTCTCAAGGATAACCTCCTTAAGGAATCAAACAAATAGTTTGAATAATATTTTGTGTGTTACAAGATGCTTCTACACAAGCAGACTTTACATAAATGAATGACAAACACTTAAAGAAAAACCGTGTACAAAATAATGATAACTTTTCACAAAGAAATAAACTTGTCAAAATATTGTGTCACTGTCTTTTTTCTTCAAGTCTCCAAGTCTTACTTATACATCATAAGCATAAGACCGTCGGAGGGAAAAATGAGGAAAACTCATTTGAGCGGTTGTCCATTGTTTGATGGGAAAGGAATGATACCGCGTATTGTCTTCTGCCCACAAAATCAGTGATAGGTGTGATGTATAGTACTGTCCTTGCCCATGAAATTAGGTAGTGGAAAGGATGTTCAATTTGTACTATGTACTATTGAATCACATTCCTATTTTGATCTTATATTCAAGTTCATTGGCTTCATATGAGAGTTGATGAAGCATGAAATGAAGAAAAATAAAGTTGGATTCAGAAACTTCATAATCTTTTGTCAGAACCTTGACAGCGTTAGTAGTCTGACTTGAGATCTTCAAAATCTTAAGAGTCTTAAGAATCTTTAGTTAGAACCTTGATAACTTCAATCGTCTGGCTTGAAATCTTTAGCTACATAACACAACTTCAAAAGCTTGCCATTCTTCAGAAGTTTGATGATCAGAGTCACATCCAGAGGCAGTTGGAAGACGTGAAGTTGTTATCGACTGCAGTAGCAATTTTGTAGCAGTTTGAGAACTGGAGACAAATGAAAACAAAGCAAAGGACAGAAGGCCATGTAATAGTTTGTCGGGTGTTGAAGAGTTAACCGTTGTCCACGATTATTGATGTACATGTATATAAGTCTATTTAATCTCTATAAGAAGGGCTCACATTTTTTATTGTTGTTCTCTATAGAATTCAAACATTCAAATTACAGAAATAAAAAAAAAATTGTAAGAAATCTATGAATCTGCACCCCACTTTAAATCTAAGTATTTTACTTGATTTTTTTTAATGATTTTCTTCATTTACTTTTTACCCTTTCAAGCAATTTGATATTTTACTTCTTGAAATTTCTTTCCAACTATTCTACATTCAAACGCTAAGTTATCAAACATGAATATATTTTTTTAAACACTTTTTGCACAATATATCTTTATGATTTTTTTGAATTTAATCTTTTAAGTGAACAAAATCTTATGATTTGTTTATCAAAAATATCAATAAATAGACTACTACTGAATTAATATATAAATTTACAAAAGCTCACTAGTGACTCAAAATAACTCCAACAAAACCATTGAAACAACTCAGATACTAATATAAAGAAACTAAAAAATAAAATAATAATAAAGGTTATTAAAATTCATAATTTAAAACCTAAAGAAAACCTCATGTAACAAGTCTAAAATATAGGGTACAACTATCTTGGATAATATGGTTCTAGTCGTTTTTCAAGTTGCTTCCACTAGAAAGTGTGGCGTGTTTTCTATTGTTATTGAGACCGTTATTAGGGCTGCTCATAGTACAATTTATTAAGAAAATTAAATGGTACGATAAAAGATTATAAGAATTGAATTATTCCGATTTGTTTAAAATCAAACCGAATTAAACTAATATATCGGTTCTGAATTTCAAAATGTAATTTTTTTTAAAGAGAATGGTTTGTAATGGAAAATAAAACGTGATTATTTGAATAAGAAAAACTAGACTTTTTAAAACCATTTATTATAAGTATTTTTCTTTGCATAATTCTTATAACTAATATGTAGATGTATTTAAATTCAAACCGTTTCGAATAAAAATCACAAATTTACAAAAGAAATAAAAAATAATATAATATTAAATATTATTGAACGTCATAAAATTATGATTTATGACGATAAAAATTTAAATTAATTTTTCAAAACCAAATTAGATCAAATGAAATCAGTTTTTAAATTATTAGTCATGATATTTATTATTCTTTGTAATTCTAATTTTGAATTTTTACTATTTCATATTTTTAAATTCGTAATCTAAAATCAAATTACGTAATTTATCTTAAGATCAAATAAATTTTTTCATATTTCAAATACCATTTATTTTAATTTTTGTTGTTTTTACTGTAATTATATTTAAGCTTCTTGTTATTTTACATTTCTTAATTATAATATCTATAAGTTACTTGAGTATTAAATAACAACTTCAACCGATAAACATATCAATTAAAAGCTCTAAAATTTTCAACCTAATTTTAAATTGATCATCAAGTTTATTTGTTGAATTGATAAAATTTATCGTCAACAATAGTGAGAAGATATTTAAATATTTAGTAGAGAATTATATAATAAAATAATAATTAAAATAGTTATTTCATTTTCAGATATATCCATTACTTTTAATCAACTTGTGAGAAAAACGTTCTGCTAGGGAAAACGAAAATCAAGTCTCTTACCAAAGGGGTTTTGGGCTCCACGGCCCAATGCCGCCGACGCCAATATGCTCATGGACAATTACAAGCACCTTGAATGCACCCCAAAAAAAAAACATGATGGACACTCAAGCTAGTGGTAAAACAGGTGCATAAATCAAATAGCCAATTTGGAAGAGGAAACCACACACCAAGTTATACAACTTTCCATCTCAGGAATTGAAAAATAAGGATGAAGACACAAGAATCCAGATTGAGTTGTCCATTTTCGTTTGAATGTGACTAAGTGTCTTTCGCTAAAATCTACTAACAAACACTCACATTTACTATCAAGAATTACGTAGCTTTGAGTTCTCTATTGCACTTAGGGATACATAGGAGTAAGATTAAACGTCTCATCAGACACCATAATAAAAAAAAAACTATTTTTAATACTTTATTTTCCATTTTTTTTTCAAACTTTTAATAATTAGAAGAAAACAAATAAACGAAAGCTAAAAATCTTATTCGTAAAGCTAATTAAATGGTTCTCGTTGGCTATAACGGATGTGTGAGGTGTTAATATCTTCCCCTCGTATAATCGGCTTACGAATCTGAATTTGGTTGCGACGGTCATTTGCTTTTTCTTCAAGGGTTTTATCGATATTTTTCCTTTCCTTTTTTGTAATAAATAAACTTCGACGGTGACTATGTTATTATTTCGAGTGTGAGAACGGTCAGATATTTTTTGCGCCGCGACACCTGGCATGAAGTGTAACCTGCTAAGTGTTGGACAATTGGTCGAAAAAGATTTCTTAGTGGTTATGAAAGATGGAGCCTTAAAATTGTTTGACACCCAAAATAATTTGGTCTTAAAATCTCCTATGTCGAAAAATATGATATTTAAGACCATGATCAGTTCGACTGAAGTACAATGTCTAAAAACAGTTATCGACCACAAGCATAGTTGGTTGTGGCATTTGAGGTTTGGCCATTTGAATTTTAGGTCACTCAATCTACTAATTACTCAAGAAATGATCATTGTTATACCAAGTCTTGTGATGCCCGACAAACTCTGTGAAGGTTTTTTAGTAGGGAAGCAATCTAGAAAGTATTTCGTTTCGAATATGACAATGAGATCTTCCTGCTTACTAGACGTAGTACATTTAGATGTATGTGGCCCATTTGAGGATCATACCATTGGTAGAAATATGTATTTTGTCTCACTTGTCAATGAGTACAATCAAAAGCCTTGGATCTATGTGATCAGACGCAACCAAAGTTTTCATATATAAGGTTGCAACAACACAACCCCTCAACTCATCAACCGCCCACCAAACAAGACCAAGTAAACAAATGGCACACCCTTATTTAGAGAGAGGTTTGTACAAAGTTGGGAGAGACACTCCTCTACTTATAACCCTGAGGTAAACCCCAATTAAGGATGTTAGAACAAACCACAATTTGACATTGCAAACCTTGGCTTTGGGGCTATTTTTTATATAAGGTTCTAAGGCCTAGTCCACTTTGTTCCATCACATTACAACTTCCCCCAAAGGATATGATAAAGGAACATTGAGGACCATCTTACGGATCTATAAGAAATCCAAAAAGATCTATAACTCAGAACTAGCTCAAAGGGCTTGAGGTCCATGGAATGATCTCACCATAATGTCGTACGAGATCAAAACCGGTAAAACTTATAAGACTTGTACGATCAGGAAAATGAGGTCCTCTGACATCACTAAACTAATGTTAGATATTGACGTCACCCTAACGACGTCAAACTATTAACACCAATCATTTAAAGTCGTTATCCATAAATAAGGTTCTAGTACCACAAGACCTTGAGATGGATGGCTCTAGAATGAAACTTGATAAGAGCTGACAAAAATCTGGAGACAGTGAAATAATACTTCCAGAGATCTTTTGACATGTGTCATTTAAGAAAGTTATAATAAAAGAAGGTTCTACGTCCTTGGAAACTGTGAGACTGTACTATAAAATAAAATTTGTGTATCAGTCTCAAGTATACATTATTCTAACCAAAAAACCTCACACTTAAGATTATCATTGGCTTGCGCATAAGAGTGCGTGCATGTATCACCCCTTCTAGAATTTCATTGTCAATTCGGAGCAGGGATCATCTGCAAAGTTTATCATCAAATTACAGTTCACTCCCTTCGCGCGAACAAGGAAAAGTTTGTATCCAAATCAATGTTAAAAATCAGTAAGTAAACAATAATTTTAAAATATAAAGTCAATAGAATATATAATTCATAAATATTTAGATATCTTCCATTTTTATTTTAGTGATATTTCGATAACACTATAGGAGTCGACTAGAGATTCTCGACAGATGCAGTTGTGAGATGTAAAGGAAGTCATCAATGTGAGCGATGATTTGCAGTAATTCAAATGTTGAAGACACGTGGAAGCAGGATAGAAGGCTAAAGCACACGCTTTGGAGTACGTGTCACTTTTTATGAAGGTAATCGTTATCGACGGTTAACATTGTAATAGTATATAAGACTAGTTCGGTCATGTGAACAAGGGTCACAATTTTCATTGAATCTTCGTATAACTAAAGTATTCAAGTCACGGAGAGTTACAGTTTATAAGAATATGTATGACCATGCGTCCTTTCTTTAAGTCATTTAAATTCAAGCATTTACTTAATGACATTTATTATGTTTTTTCGTTTACTTGCTTCTTCCAAAACGGTCTTATATTGCTTCGACCATGGTCTTTGTCTAAATTCTTGCTATGTAAACATTTAAGTTCCAAACAAGCACTTTTCATTGTATTTTTTTACACCAATTGTCCTTTGAATTTTTTTCGAGTTTAATTTTTTTTAAGTGAACTAAAATTTATGATTTAATTTACTAAAAATATCAATAAATAATATGGTATTGTCCTCATTAATCAAAATTTATAGATTCTTCCATCATTGCTTGAACCTTATTTATAACAAAATCAATCTATTAAATCAACTTCATTCATAAATCATAATCATATTGAAACTTATAATCCAAGAGAAAAAAACAAAGACATTTAAAATCCACCATATAATTGTCCAAAAACAAATAAAGAAATAACTTTTTTTTGAGAAAAACAAAATTAAAAATTGTCATCAAAACATAATACAGTATATATCATATCTCTTATTAGTGGAATTAACTTGAATGGTGTCGAGCTTTGATCCAAAACATTTTTGTTTTAAAATTGAAACCCAGCATTATTATTTTAAAACCGGGCCAAAATGGAGTGTGCCTCATCAATTGAAGTTTGATTTTCAAGTTTTCACAATGCTCTTGATAAGATGCTTGAATTGAATGCACAAATTTGTATCGTCCTTCCGGCACAAATATTCTTTGAGAAAAAAGTTTACTTTGCATAAAGTTAAAATTGAGAGCAAGGTGGGGACTCTCTTTAAATCTTTACCTTAAAAAAATAATGACCTCTTCCTTAACTTTCTAATAATTATTCGAGGTTCTTTCTTTTGATCCTGGTGCCATAAATTCATATTATGCTCTATATACTTTGGAAAGGATGGGTTAGCCTCAAGATTGAGTATATTAGAATGGAAAAATATCTTTCCTCCTTCCACAAATCTCTAAAAAAAATTAATATTGTTCTAGACCATTTCGATATTGACCAAATCTTTCCGGCATATGAAGGGTCTTATTCTGATAATCATAAAAAATTTCAATTGCATTCACATCCAACTATTATCCATAATTCATTCGTAATAAATAACAAATTTTTATTTTGTCTTTACTATATATATAGAGAAGTGTTAAGTTCAGGTAATAAGTTTGAAATTGAGTTTCAATTCACTTTTCTTTCTTATATATTGACTTAAGTGTTGGAGTATTAACCTTACAAGTCAGTCTCCTCTTCACCGCGTCGAAAGATTAGATCTATCATCATTTCCAATCCTCACTCAATTTCTAATTCCAATACACAGAACAGTGATATAGTCTATGGAAATCAACTTTTGATCTCGCGTTCTCCACAATTCCACGATCACTCTTCAATTCACCAGTTCGTAACCTTCTCAGGTCACCGGACCAAGAGCCTCCGAAATCGAACGTGAATATTCATCGCATTCAATCTGATTAAGCATAGCTTAAACTCTGATTTCCAGAATATCTAGATCTCTGACTCATACGCTTTCAAATAACAGATGGATCTAAATTCACTTGCTCCTCCGTTGTGCGAAAAGCCGCTGTCACGGCTGCAGCTCAAGTAGTTGACGATCAATCACTTCCACCTCCTCAACGAAGAAGAAGAAAAAGAAGAGAAAAAAAATAAATTGTCAAAATTCAAAAGATAACATATCCGCATTTTTCTTTTTATTGTACTTTATACTTTATATATTATATCAATTCGATTTGTACAGTACAGAGCTGTGTTTGATATCTAGTAGGAGTGATCAATAAAAGTAGAAATCTATCTATCTATATATATATATATATATATATATATATATATATATATATATAGATAAGATAGATTTCTATCTATATAATATAGATAGAATAGATTATGGAATATCTATAGCCTGCAACCCCGTAAAGCAACAGATAGAGAGTGCACTAGATATTTATACAGGTTTGACCTACCACTTGGCCTACTCCTAAATGACTATGAATACTCATGCTCAAATTTCACATGCATATTTATAAGGTGTTTTAGAAAATTCATGGAAGTTTAAAACATTTTTGGATGAGACTGTAATTTTCCTTTATAATTCTAGAATTACTCTTATACCTTTATAATACATCGATCATTCATATATGAACCAAACGAGTTTTTACACTAATTATTTTTCATAACTCTGATGCTTTAAGATCTCTTACTTAATTCATCATAAATTGAACATTTTATGTGTGAGTTTATTCCGCAAATTAATAAGGTTTGACATAACTTTTTTGATAGACATCATCATCAAAAGTTGATTGATAGGTGATCATCAGATACTTCACCAAACTTCGTTTGACCTTAAATATTGTAATTGATTTTAAATTTTGAACTTGATAAGATATCTTTATCTCACTTCTTCACATATGAACACTTCACATCATGTACTTTGATATTTAATGTTGTCATTATCAAAATCCTCATTAGCATCTAACAATTACAAATAGTTATATCTGCAAGTGTATAGATTCATATTTGACATCTATAAAGGATTAAAATCTCTTACAACTTAATATTAACAAATACATTTTTAGATGCAACTTTGCATGAAAATGTGTTCATCCTTGCTTTAAGGGCATCCTATCATGGGGAACAAAGAATATGGTCAGCAAACTAAATAAATTGTTGTATGGCCTAAGGAAGGCTTCAAGGCAATGGTTCAATAAGTTTTCTTCAACTGTCCAAGAACATGGCTTTACTAGGAGCATGGCTGACAGCTCTCTATTAATTAAAGGATTATATAACACTCTTGTTGTACTCTTAGATTATGTAGATGATATAATTTTGACAAATCAAAATCAAAATATTTTAAAAGAAACTCAAAATTTTCTAGCCTAACAATTTCAAATTAAAGTCATAGAAGATTTAAAGCATTTTCTTGTACTAGAAATAACAAAATCTGCAAAGGGAATTCACCTGTGCAAAAAAAAATTACACTAATTGGATCAATGACTCGGTATACTCATATATTTGATAAGAATCCTATTTCTAAAGCATTGGTTTTACCATAGTTCTAAACATTCTGAAAACCTTTAATCTTCACTTTACACTACCACTTAGAATGAAATTTAAGATTATCAATTTGATTGTGATGAACCCTCTTTAAAGCCAAAAATATATATTATTTTATTAAAAAATGTGCTATTCTTTTATGAAATCATTGCAAATAAAATTTATGGATGACTTATATTACTTTTTTGGGTCGAACGTGGATGAGTTGTTCTATATGAAAGTGGTGATATTCTCCTTTCAAAACTCAAAAAGAACCACTTTTGGGTTGGGGCAAGAGTCAGAGAAGGGATTATATTGAAGAATCCACCACTTAAATTGGTTTATCTTTTAGATATACATATTCAGTCTTAATAGGTTTGAAGGTCAAAATTTCCAGGTTAGGATGGTGTCACTATGCGCCATAAAAAGAAGAGAGATTTGGAATCCAATGTTTTCTCATAGTGATGCTATTGGCTACTGCTAGGACTGTCCCTGCCACTCTGGCATGCTTGCCATGATTTGATTCTGAAATTATAGTGACATTTGGTAACATATATCTGGCTGGAAAGTCGATTCCAGTTTCCTTGGATTGAAATGAAATCATACATAAAAATAGTCCTCTATATTCTATGAAAACATTATTTATTTTATTTTTATCTTTTAAAATATATTTAGATTTTAATTTACTAGTCAAAAGATATAATATTTTTGAAGTATATAAAACAAAACAGTTATATGATTTTTAGATAAAAATATTCATCATTTGATTTGATTTTGTTTTAACTTACTCAACAATGTTTCTAGAGTTGTAATATTATCTTTCCATATTCATTATTTTTATCGGATTAGAGGAGGTAAATGATAAGTGATTTTGCACGAAATCATATCCACAATATTCCATCTCTCCAAATTGATTCTTTTGTAATATATAACTTGTTCAATACCTAGGAAAATGTATGTTTTCTCTATTCTAATACATCTTTATTTATATTTATTCTTCCATTAACTTAAGCATCAAAGTACTTGTTGATCCCACTATCACCAATTCAATCTTGATATAGTCAATGGGAACTAGTTTTCATCATCTTATGTTTAAAAAACCTGAACGCTTCACCAACAAATGGGTGAGAAGAAACCATGATTCAAAAACAATATTCACCGCCCAACCCTAGAGGATGGAGCTATAACTTCATTGTCTTCCATTATAAAAAATCACAACGATTTAAGGTGACTATCTCATCCACTATTGAAACTAATGTTTGATGTTTTTATGTGTTGGGTAGGTTATAAAGTCTTATGTGGCTTTGATGATGACAAAAGAGAAAAGATAAGTTGATCATAAGAATTATCTAATAAAAGCTATTAAAAAGCGAAGTTGGTCAAGTTTCAATATTGAGAGCAAAAATAAGTCCAATCAAGTTTAAAGACCAACATCAAAAGGAACTGAAGATGTGAAAACTCGTATGGTTTCATGCTTTAGTGTTTTATTTTTTTAGTCAGTGGTGTGTTGAATAAGTCAGAGTAATTCTTGAAGTACGAAGGCAATGCACACACGCACACTATTTTTTTTTAAATCTTTATCCATTTCAAAATTCTTCTAAAAACCAATCATGACACTTACTTAATCGATTAAGGAGTAATTCTGACAAATTAGGAAAGCAAAACTCGTTGTCTAACTGATTATAGTATGTATCTTATCAATTAAGGAGTCATCTCGCCTCATAATCGAATAGGAACCTTATTAATCGACTAAGGATCGAATTTGGCTTACATATTTTCTTTTTTTACTATGTCTAATCGACCAGCATCGCAACCTAATCAATTAGAAAGCGGACAAAGCCCGTGGATTATTTCCTTTTTAGCCAATTTTTTTACCTATACAAAGGATTTTTGTGCTCACTTCCAAAGCACCAATTTTCTTATTTACTACTCTCCTTCCTCACTTACTCTCTTGTCAAAGATTATGTTTACTCGCTACACATTGCTTTAGTTCTAAGAGATTGAAATGCTTATAATAAGAGTTGTGTAATTCCTTTGTTGTGTTGAAATTGTAATTCAAGATCATATTTCTCTTGTATTTCTGTAATTGACATTGAGGTTGCAATAAACCTGATAAAAATCTTGGTGTAAGGAAGGTTATTAGGATTATCCTGGTGTAAAAACTCAAGTTGTTGTTAGTGAAAATCTCAAGAGGGGACTCGTAGGGACTGAGTTAGGCTGCGTGGTTTAAGGATGCAACAATATAAATCATGGTGTGATCCTTCTATCTCTATCTTTAATTTTCTTGTATTTTGTTTTTCATTTCTTAATCTATTCTTCTTCTCATTCGTTAAAATCAATCAAACTAAAATCAATCATTATGCGAACACTTTTCAGAAACCAAATAACACAATTCATCCCTCATCTTGTGTTTGAAGGCATTTGGTCAACAAGTGGAATCAATACATAATCCTTATTATAAGACTAATCGTCTCATGAGGTAGAAATGACTTTAAATAATTCACTAGATAAACCTTCATCACTTAATGGATATGAGTATGCTTATTGGAAAGAGGAGATGAAAATCTTTAGAGGGGATGAATTGTGATATAATGGTCATTTTTAAATAAATAAAAAGTAGTCCCTTTGTTTCCACACATTTAGTTTATGGGATTGTGGAAAATAAACATAGAGAAATATGGACCAAAGAGGATAAGGAAAAGGTGCAACATAGTTTGAAGGAAAAAAAATATTATCACCACCGCTCTCGGTATTGATGAGTTTTTTTTTCATGTTTTTCACTACAAATTTGCAAAACAAATTAGGGACGTCATTTAAATTACCCATGAAGATACAACCAAGATAAAAGGGTTATAATGGACACATTGACCCGTGAATATTAATAGTTTATAATAAAACTTGAGAAAAATATTCAGGACATGGAAAATAATATTTATACTATGAATCACTTAAGAACTCTCGACGAAACTTTTCTAACTGAAGATTTAATTAACAAAGTCCTTAGATGCATAAACTATCGATGACAACCTAAAGTCATTGTGGTTTATGAATCTAAAGATTTTTCTTCTGTATTTGGATACCTTATTTAGAAAATTGTAGGAATATGAAATAAAATTAAAAATGATAATCGAAGAAGACAAAGATTCATAAACTAATGAAGACATGATTTTGTTAGTTTGAAAATTTAAGAAGTTGATAAAGCATTACAAGCAATAAAACGTTCTAACATAAAAATTAATAAAGATATTCGTTCGTGCCAACTTGCTTCATGTGTGGAAAGAAAGGTTGCCCTCAGAACCAAAAAAGAGTTAAAAAAATTCAAAAGACCATAAAAGAAAACTAAGAAGACATACATAGCTTGGGATGATAATAATATGGAATATTCGGACAAATCAAAAAAGGAAGAAGAAACAAACATTTGTCTTATGGAAATACACAAAGACGATGAGGTAAATAATCTAAATTCCTACTTTACTTGTCACAAATTATTTCACATTTGTATAAAGTTAGATAGGGATTTAAGTAAATTAAAAAAATATATAATTTATGTATCTAAGTCAACTATTTCTTCTCTAGAAAATGTAAATAAAAACTTATTGGAAGAAATAGTATTTCTTAGAGAAAAAAAAAGTCTTTTAATTCAAAACTCGCATTCCCCTTCTTCACCTTCTTATACAAGCTATAGAGAACCTATCGAGTATGAAAACTTAGCCTTTTAGAAAATAAAATTGATGACTTACATAACAACTTGATAAGTTCAGCAAAGAGAGACATAATTTGAATCTCATTTTATGTAATCAAAGAGAAACCTATAATAATGTTGATCTAGGTTATGAGCCAAAAAATAATACTAAAAGTTGTAGTAATATTTTCCATGATAATAGGATCTCTAAATTTAGTATGCATAAATGCGACTATTGTGGTAAAAGTCCTACTGCGTTATTCTGCTTTATTAGAAAAAGTCAAGAAAGTGAAAATGTTTATTCTTCATCTCATTTCTATAAGAAAAACCATGAAAATAAAATGAGAAAAATGTCTTCTTCATCTTACTTGTCGTAATTAATTCTAATTGGAAACCTAAAGATAATAGCATTACACAAACGTTAGAGGATCCAAAATGATTTGAGTACCTAAAGTTAAGACTTAAATTCATAATGCAGGTATATTTTACATTATAAAACTTTAAATGATATCTTGATAGTAGTTTTCAAAGCAGGCATATGTCGTTGTCCAATAGTACATGTTGTACCACATCCATCATCACTCCTCACTACAACCAAACCAAGTTATCCCCCAAACGCGGCCCCCCACACATTTTTCTGTTCACAAATTGAGCCAGTTTCCATGTGTCACATCCAATTTTCTGCCACCTGTCCCACCACACCCTTACAATTCCCTAACTTCAATCCTTTCCCAACCACTCGGTCCACTCCTAACCAAACCGCACAAAAATTATGTCATGTATTTTCAAGCTTCTCCAAAATTTCTTAAAGACTTTGTTTTGATGAAGACAACATATTTCAAGAATATCAAAAAGGATGAGCCAAGACAAATTGCATAAGGATCAAAGCCTGCTTACAAATTTCATGAAGATTAAAGACTCAAAGTTATTGATCTTCAACTTATATGGGTACAAGCTAAAACTCTTTGCATTGATATGTGTTAGTGCTTAAAACATTTAGTCAAATGCATTACCAAAACATCAAATACATACCATAAATACTTACCCTTTTACAAAACACTTTTTTGGTCTTTTCAGGTCATGTAACCCGTTACCAATATCATGTAACCGGTTACATCCCTGGCAGTAGCAAAAAACCTTTATATTTGATCATTTTCAATATGATGTAACCGGTTACATCATTTAAGTAACCGGTTACATGATCGAGTTTTTAAATTCCTGGGCCATAACGTAACCATGTAACCAGTTACATCCTTCAGGTAACCGGTTACACCTGAACTAGTGGCACTTCTTCATTGTTAATCAGTGCCATACGAATTCATATCTCTTGCCCTTGACCATTGCATTGCTCCACTTTTATGCAACCTTTCTAAAGGGTATAAAGTCTCCTATATATACTATACTTTTCAGATTTTATCACTCACCTCTTTCATACAAATTACAAACTTCAAATATACCAACTTTTAACCAAAGTGTTCATATATACATCAACTTTCATTGAGATATTTTTCCAACATTGTTACATACATATTTCAGAAAAATACTCTCATTCATACACATTGAGCAGTAATATTATCCTTGTGATTTGTTTTACTTGAAAGAGAAGATCAATCAAGTGATTGATATATTTCATCTATTCAAACTCTTATAAAAAAATTATACTTCTTGTATCATTGCTTTCTAGGATTGTTAGGAAGCAATATCAGTCACATTGAGAGGATTGTTCTCATAGGGTGACTTAGTGAAAATCCAAGAGGATTGTTCTTGGTTTTTGGTTATTTCTTGTGCAAGTTACCAAACAATAGTGAAAATCTCTTACTACGTAAGGGGACTGGAGTACTCTCGGATTGTGAGGGGAACCAGGACATGTCCTTGTGTCATTTATCTTTCCGCCTTTACATCTTTCATATATTTCCAAACCAGAAAAATTATCAACTTCATATCATAAAACCGGATAAAATTTTAAAGAACCTAATTCACCCCCCCCCCCCCCCCCCCCCCCCCCCCTCTTAGGCGCACTTCGTTCTTACATGTCATTCCTAAAAAAACCTCTTAATTGGACCCGAACAAACCAATACAAACCTCACATTACACTCTCAACCAATAAGCATTTTTCTTCTCTCATGGATTCTTCTGTTGGACCTTTCAAATGGGCATCTTCTTTTAATCCATAAAAACCTTCTTTAACCCACAACCTTAAGGACAAAGTTATTTTTTGGACTAGGCGGTAGTGATAGCAAGCCTAAAATAATGATCAAAAGGCCCTATTGGGTGAAAGATTATGTTTCTAAATAGTATTAGTTTTATTATTATTTTTGTTGATATTTAAATTTCTTCAAGTGAGCTTGGCCTAATAGTTAAAATCTACCCGGATGATTTAGTATTTAAAGTGTAACTTGCCTTATTAATGGGAAAAGAATATTCATAATTGTTATTCTAATTTTTTTAATTCTATTAAGTCTAATGGTAAAATTCTAGTTTGGATAGTAGTTGAAGAATCCACCTAACATATGTCCTAGTATATTTGGAAGTGAAAATGGTGTCTCCCTAATATTTATGCCAGGTACACCATAGTTGGTGTACCCTTGAGAGGATTTATGGATTGCTCGAGTAGTTTTGTTACTTATATTTGACAGATATGTATCAAGACCCATTTATTAGAAATCTCCAAAAGACTTCTACACACTTAGCAGAATAGTATTTCCTAAAAATCCAGAACAATATTTCCTACACACCGATTTCAGTGTTCTTAGATCTAGTTTTATCTATGTAATGTAATAATGAATGTTTTGAAATGAGTGGATTCATATTTTGAGTTGTTTAAGAATGAATCCTTTTTTCATGTAATGTCATGTTATTATTATAGAATTATATGGAATAAAATGAAATGCTTCGTTTCTTATCAATGTGATGTGTTATTCTTTATATATTTATTAATATGTTTTTTTCACCTTAGAGGAATTTTAGTTTGTATGTACCCTTCACCATGTTTTCATTCTATTTGTATAGAGATTTTGATTATAATTTATGGGAGAAATCTATTATGTTTGATCCCTTAACTTTATTTAATCTTATATAGGGGGTAAACTTTACTTTGTAAGATCTCAAGTTGGAATAATTTTATGTTGTTTGATTTCGAGTTGGAAGAACTTAAATCTATTTCATTTAGAGTTAGGATAATTTTACTTTTTCGATCTCAAGTTAGAATAATTTTACTTTATTCGATATCATACATGAGATAAATTAACTTTATTTGATCACATACATCGGGGAAATTTACTTTATTCAATCTTATATATGGGAGAACTTAATTTTGTTCAATCACGTATATGAGAGAATTTTACTTTATTCGTTGTTGATTTTCCCATTGGTGGTTATGTAGGCAATTTTTTAATTTTGTGTTGCTATTAATAATCCACCAAAGATAAGAGACATAAATAGGTGCCCCATTAAAAAAAATTACCCTCGTAGGAAAAACAAGTGTTCAATTGTTGTACTTGTTGAATAAAATTTCTTACAAGATCGCGTCATTGGGATAAAGTAGGTATTCAGAAATAAGTTAAATAAACAAGGAGAGGTAGTAAGAAACAAGTCCATACTAGTTGCACAAGGCTATAGTCAGCAAGAGGGGATTGACTATACTGAAATTTTTGCACCAATTGTCAGGTTAGAATTTATTCGTCTCTTAATTTCCTTTGATGTTAATCATAACAATATCTTATATCAGATTGGTGTTAAGAGTGCATTTCTGAATGGTTACATAACTGAATAAATATATGTACAACAACCTCCTAATTTTGAAAATCATAAAAACCCATATTTTGTTTTAGTTTTCAAACTTAAGAAATCATTGTCTGGTCTTAGTTTCCAAGTTACTTCCTTTGTTCTAGGAAGGAAGATAATCATCAAGGAAAAACTGATTGCCAAACTCGTTAGACATGATGGGTCTGGAAAGAGATGTTATCAGGTGGTGGAGAAAAATTCTGATCTGATTGAGATTTCAAAAGTGATTTTCACTTCTGGAGTTCACTCCAACAAGATCAAGGATCTTCTACCTCATCTGAGGATATGGGCTAGAATTATTCTGGGTGTATTCATCATAGAAAGCCAATGAATTATGCATATTACATCAATGGTGACTAGTAATATACTCTCTAGTATATCTCTACTTAGAAAAAGGTGAACCTCCCTTCACTTCTCTTTCAATATCTGAGGGACATGGTGAAGGAAACCAGAGATGGAAGTAAGAATAAGAGGAATTGGATTCCTCTTGAAAGGTTAATATAAAATATTTTGTTAGAGAGTAAGTTGATAGTCTCTCTAACATAAGCTCAGATCATCAAAGAGTTGGAACCTCAGGTTGGAAGGATGTTCAATGTTATAGGTCTGAAGACCATGAGCTTTATAACTAAACTGAATAGCAACCCTGATGATGTTTCCAAGGAAGCCATCTCCAACAGAAGGATCCCTTTAGAAGACTTTCTAATCTTCTCAAAACCAGATCCTCTAAATGTTTTGATGGATTACTTTGCTAGATTCAAGTAGGTGTCCTTGACAAAGCTTCTGAAACTCCTTCTAAGAAGAGGAAAAGTTCTAAGAAGCATGTTGATGGAAGGCCTAAGAAGGTTAAAACCTATAGTTCTGCTAGGAGGACTCTGGAAACTTCTGTTGAAGAACCCAAAACTGATGTTGTTACTCATTCTGCTGGAATTGTCTCAAGTAAGTTAGTTCCTTTTGAAACTCATTTTTGTTATGCTAATAACAGCCCATCCTTCCCATCTACCACTATTCTTTCACCTACTCATATTTCTAAACAAGTTCACTCTGAACAAGTTCATGCTGAAGCTGCTCATATTTCTGAACAAGTTCACTCTGAAATAGTTCCCCCTGAACCACCTGTTTCTGCTCCCCAAACCATTAATCCAAATAATTCCTTTTTACTTCCCACACCTTCTAAACCCCTTACATCCATTATCATACCTACAACTCAACCACAATTTACACTTTCTCTTCTATCCCAAATTATTCAACCAGAAAACCCTCATTCACCGATTCAATTTAAAAACCAACAACCATAAAATACAAATAATTATGAACCCTATGACTCAGATGCTCCCTTTATAAAATCAGATAATGATTCTGATTATGAGTCAGATATTGAGCTCATTGTCATCCATGACAAAACACCTTGTTTATATTCTGACCAAACCCTCTTTAAAACTAACATTCGTCCCACACCCTTGGATGAATTGTTAATGCAGTTTGAAAGTGAAGTTGTTGCAAGAATGAACGTTATCACTGAAGTTTGCGCTTCTAATGCAAACCTCTTTGAAGTGTGTACTATGTGTGACAACTTCAAAAGATAGATTGACTTTAGCTCTAGGGAGTTGGAACTTCTGTGCTTAAAGGATACTTAAAGGAACTTCCACGCCATATTCTATGGTATTGTTGAATTGTTGCTTCAGAAGGTTCCTCCAACACTTTTTCTCCCTGCACCAGAAGTGATTACTCCTCCTCAAGAAACTATATTTGAACAACTGACTCTTGTTACTTATGAGAAGACTTTGAGGTTGAAAGTATATCTGGAGTGGCTAAGACTCTGGTTTCTGAAGAAATCATTCTGAAGACCTTAAAAGAGCTCAAGGATTAGAATATTGTCGTTAGAGAAATGTTGGACAAGCAAGATGAGATGTTCAAGGCACAAGTTGGGACAAACGTCAAGATTGAAGGGATGCTTCAAGCTATCTTATCCATACTTCCACAGCCTTCTTAAACCTTAGTTTTTAAAACTTGTTGCTTTCTTAGTTTCTAAGTTTTTCTTTTCATTTTTTATGTACCTTGCCTTTTTATCAATGAAATGAAATTCTGTTTGGATTTTACTTTGCCTATTTTCTTTCTTTTTTATTAATGACAAAGGGGGAGAAGAGTGTTATGATTTTGATATACCTATTTCTGATTCTGACACCCAAACATTTATCTTTAATATTCTTATTTCTGACTCTGGTAACTTTTATGGAAACTTTGAATAAGTTCATCATGTTTCAAGTTAACCAAGTTTTTCAGGAGTTAATACATTTATCAAAAGAAATTAACCAAGCTGAAGACTTTAACCAAGTTCTGATAATAACCAGGCGTATGCAAGTTCTGACAAATCAATCTCTGATACAAGACTGATAACTAGACTTTCTGATACTCAAAGGAGAGTTAATTCGGAATTGAAATACTTCTATAACCAGGCTTCTGCATTCTGGGAAGTTATTTCTTTCATGTTACTTATGTAACCAGGATTTTGGATTCTAGGAAGTTATTTATTTCATGTTGATTGGGATATTTTATATGATTAAGATTAGTTTAAAGTCTTAAATTCACGGGGAGCTTACAAACCTAACTCTAAAATTCTAACATGAAAAACAATTTTAACAGTATAAAATTCGGGGGGAGCTTACAAACCTCACTCTGATGTTTTTAGGTGATGTAACCAAGTAAAAATTATTCATTAAAAAATATGGTTTTGTCATCATTAAAAAGGGGGAGATTGTAAGAACAAGATTTAGTTATGCATCTAGCCTTTATTCTTGATGGTAACAATACATTTTTTCTTATAGAATAATTTGTACCCTAATGGTTTTGTCTGCTGTGTAGCTTTTGCAAACAGGTTATGATTATGAATATTTGGCATGTGACGTCATCAGATTCTGGACTCAACACACTTTGACTCTGAAGAGATAAAAAGTGCTTTACAAGATTATGTCAATTATGGAATGCTCTTAAACAACGGTTCTGATGAATGTTTTATGCTAAAGCTTCTGACCGTGACTCTGATAGAAGAGCCTCTGAAGGTTTATCAAGCTCTTAATACTTTGCACTCTCAAGTTCTGAAGATTATGAAGACCAAGTTCTAAAGACTCGGAAGACCGGGTTATGAGGAACGATGTCAAGACTTTGAAGACCAAGGTTATAAAGTTTCTATCAATCGTACTCTTGATCCTTCTAAACATGCTTCAATAACATTTATTCAGAAGCCTCTGAATATTATAAGATAAGTTCAAAAGGTTTTATGTGAGAAAAATAATACACAATACAAGATCAAATATTTCTTCCACTACGCTGATTTTGTGGAGTAAGGATTGTACTATTGTACCATTTTGTCTCCCACCTCTGTAGACTGTTATGCAAGGTGTCAGCTCATTTGTGAATATTTTCTTTGTACACTCCAACATATCTTTTTATTGCCTATATAAAGGAGACTTGGAAGAATAAAGATGATGCCAATGCTCACGGTGCTAGTTCACGGTATTCTTTATGTTCTACACACAATGCTTTTGCTGAACTAAATATTACTTTTGTGTATAGAGAAAAGAAAACACATATAGAGCTTTTGTTTGTTATTATGTTATAAATTCCTTGAACTGGAACTTGTGTAATATGCTTTCTTAGAAGAAATCTTGTAAGCACATTTCTTGTAATCTCATTGATTGAGTTTGTATTCCTTGAGTGACTAGGGTATAGTCAAAATTACTCAAGAAGACATTGACGGTTAGTCTTTGTGTTTCTGTAACCAGTTTGGTTATAGTGGATTAAATCCTTGTTGATAAGGTGAAATCACCTTAACGGGTGGACTGGAGGTAGCTTAGTTAACATCGAACCGGGATAAAAAAAATTGTTTCATTATTTTTGTTCCTTGTTTATTGTTTGTTGAGTTGGGTTTAAAAGGCTTCCATTTTTAGAAACCCAATTCAAACTCTTATTTCTTAGGTTTCTTGCCACCTTCAAAAGATTGGATGCCTATTTGGCCGCCATGTGCTTATTCTTAAACTTCTTACACCATACTATGAGCTTTTTCTCTAATTAGACACATAAGTTATGGAGTGGTTTGTAACATATTAAACCCCGAAATTTATATAAAAAGGTTTATTCGACAATTTAAGGTGTCACCAACGATAACCCTTCAACAAAACATAGAAATTTTGAAAACACGCAACGAAAAAGTAAACAACATACAACAACTATCATAACATGCTCACCTTCACTTAGGGTATCATCGCAACGGAATCACATAAATCGCAATAATAAAACAAGTTAACTTCAATTTGGATCTTATAAAGACTTAACTTTCACAAAATTATTCAAAAATAAGTTTCAATACCCACTTTCAATAACTTCAAACAAATCATCATAATAATTATCAAACTTCAATAAAACAAATACACTGACATCAACCATAATAAAGAAAACATCATTCTCCCCCCAGTGTTACAGAATCAGAGCATAACAACTAAAGATGAAAAAGCGATAACTAATGAAAATAACTCCAAGAGCTATTTCTAATTCACAGCAGCAACTCTACTCTTGAGTATCTGCTGTAACACCCCAAAATTTGCCCTCCTCATTCATGCATTCATTTAGCATTTCATATTGCATTTCATCATATCAATCAGAATTAGATCCGGAAAAAAAAATGAAAAAAAAACGAAAAAAAAACGAAAAAAAAACGAAAAAAAAAACGAAAATAAAATAAAATAAAATAAAATAAAATAATTTTTTACAAAAAAAATAATAAATAAATAAAAATAATAATAATAAAATAAATAAAATATAATAAAAAATTTTGGACTTGGGTCTCTCTCATTTGAGCCCACAAAACCATGAAATTCAGTCTATAAATACCAAGGCTTCACTTGAGAAAAAGAGAGAGAAGCAAAATACTCTGAGGTTTCCTTGGAACAAAACCCTGGACAAAACCTGAAGAGAAACCTGACAGAGAACTCAGAGCAGCCTCCAAACCCTGAAGGGCCTCACGGGTGCAACTCAATTTCAATCAAGCTCTCCAATCAGGTTTGCCCTATTCCCATTATTTTACGCCTTCAATTTGAATGTTCTAAATGTGTGATGTATTATGAATGGGTGAAACCTATGCCTTGAATGTTTAATCACATGATTTCTGAAGTGTATGCCACAGGGTTTGAGGTTTCTGAAACCATACTGTTATCCATGAAAAAAATGCTTATGGTGTTTCACTAACCCTTTTGTTGAGTTTTTGTGAGGGCTCACATGACTTTTGCAGGGATAACTTGCGTGGTTTCCCACTTTATTTGTGGGATAACCCCTGGAGATTCATTCCGATTACCTGTACTGACCCACTTTCTTTGATGGCATTAGCTTGGGAGGTCCCTGGGTTTCTTACTCCTTTAATTGCTGTTACTTCGGATCTTCATCCGTGTGGTACTTTTACCTCTTTTCCGCATTTTATCGCTTTCTTAGCTGGAAGACCTCGATAGGAGGCATTTGTTTTCTTTTGTTTATTTACTTCTGAGCCCCTTGTTGGCACATTTACTTTATACATGTTTGTTTTGTATGTGTTCGTAACCCTGCAGGTAGCGCGGTTCCTTCATCAAGCACTGCCTTTTTGCCCTTGAGCATCCCAAACCCTAAAACCCAAAGCAACACGTAAACTCCTTCTACTACAGGCGAGTAAGTCTCCAAAGGTCGAGCATCCGGTAGATTGCGTAGTGACGTCGTTCGTCCAAAACCCAATCCACAACCCCGTAGTTAGCCGAACTACGTCTTGCTCTGATTCTCATTCCAGATGAGATACGTAGGCATAAGACGCGATGTCTTAGCGAGCACACATCCCCCAACCCATAGGTCAGCCGAGCTACGAAGACTCTGATTCTCACATTCAGATGAGATACGTATGCAGTGGATGCGACATCCGTGCGAGTCATTTCTCTTAACCTTTTTAGTAAATAAGCACATTAGGTAAACCCACACCCTTTAGACAAGAACTACAAAAGTGGATCCCGTAGAGTACTATGGATGCGTAGGGGTGCTAATACCTTCCCTTCTCATAACCGACTCCCGAACCCAAGATTTGGTTGCGAGACCCCGTCTTGTCCTTTCCTTTTTCAGGTTTACTTCGAGCGTTTCCTTTCCCTCCTTTGGGATGAATAACGCACGGTGGCGACTCTTCTGTCTTTTTCTTTCGCCGGTTGTTTTTTCGCGCACTGTATTTTTCAGGTTGCACCATCTGCAAAATGTCCATGATGGACAACATTAAATAAAATGGGGTGAGAATTCACATCAATAAATTACGGCATAAGTTGCAAGGTAGAATTCAAACATCTACGTAATCCACACTAATCACATAATATCATTCTCATACTCCATCCATCATCGCACATAAATCAATCACACATCCATCAATAAAATTATGCAATGAGAATTACAACTTCAACTAGACTCATATGCACGTGGTATCATATCATCATTAATTTGTTCACTCAGGAATCAGGTTCACCCTGCTCGAACCCCAAAGTCACCCTGCTCAGATTCTGGTCAAGTCACCAATCCACCATTCTCGGATTGTAACATGCCTCTTTCATCAACAATAATAACATAATTATCCATGTCAGTACACGTCAATGTAACAATAACATAATGTTTAAAGTTCCCTCCCAATAATAATATGGTACCATATCATCATATTCTAGTTGTATCTTCCACACTTTGAATAGCTGGATCAACATTACATTTAGACTAATGGTCCACTCATCAATCACTACCACGTTTTCTCAATAATGATTTTTTAAAACCCGCATGAGCATCGCATAAAACTTACCATTTTTGAATGAACAAATTTAATTGCAAGCAAGTACTTGGCCTCAGGGAAATTCCAACAAGGAGAAGTCAGAGGGAAACTTGAATGTTCGTTGGTGTTGACCCAAATTAAGACCAGCAGGGGCATGTCACCCCAAAGATTATGCAGATCAAAGGAAAATTCACTCCAAGAATTGGTTAGTTGATCAAGGAGGAAAAAATCATCTCAATATTCAGTCAACCATAGGAAAATCCCTCAAAGGCTCAAATAGGGGTAAGTCATCTCAAGAGTACAGTGAAACCCGACTTCCAAATATCAGTTAATCTGAAGTAAACCATTTTGAGAACCGATTAATCAGGTGAAGAACACTACAAGATTCAAAAACTAGGGTAAATTGCTTCAGGCCGTGGTATGGTATAGATGTGCCCAAGTTCCCATTCAAAGCGGATTCCTTCAAATACCCTACAGACTAGGATAGAAAAAGCTACAAAGGGGCAGGTTCCCCCCTTATTTTCAAGTTGGTCAAGCAAATCGTGTCATACACTAGTAACCATTGAATTCAAAATGAGTGTCAGGAGATTATGCTAGTACATCATTATATTCCATCCTGGAAAGAATGCTTGAGACGGAGCAAATAAACCATCGCCATGCATTAATTACGTCGTTGGGCTCTAGCAAATCATCTTCTGACCACCATGGTATAATCAATACTAAAGCCAGGGTTCTCTCAAGAACAAACATGTAGCTTATCAGTAAGGGATCAAACTTGGGGTACCAAGAGCGTCACAATCTACTTTCTGATCGTAGCATCATCCAAATTAGAGTGTCGGGAAGTCAAGACCTTCATACTCACCAAAAACCAATCGTCATTGGTACACCTAATCTTCAATCTTTGCTTAACCTTTCTGAGGAAAGAAAATCAAGTTGACCAAATTCCAGTTGACATTGGTACATGAAAACTCACTTTTTTTTACCTTTATGAGGAAAGGAAATCAAGTCCTACAAAAGGCCAACCACCTATCTGCATTCCCACATGCATTTCATGTATCATTTCATGCATAGCATTTTCGTTGAGGCGACATTTTACATTACATAAGAATTCAGTCAATTAGTTGCATTCTTACATGCATCTCAATGCATTAGTGAATTCATAGTATTTCCATCAACGTGGAGTATTACACAAGAAAAAAAAACATGCATACATAGCATAAATCAGGATCCACCAATCATAAAAGTCCAGGTCATTCCTCAGCCAAGTCAGCAAAATTTCTCTGAGTAAGTTCCTACCCCGCATGTTCTCATGGGATTTTTCCCTATCGAATCTTTTCCATCAACCTTATAATGATGATATTCCCCATCGAATCTGCTAAATTTTGCTCCCTAAGCAGAGGTTACCCTAAAAAGTCTTCTTGAAGATTTTCCCCTACAGAGCTTGGCCTAGTAAACCTTATCCTGAGGGAATCCTTTCCGGAATGTTTTCACAGTCGACTATCAATTTTTGTCAACCCTCAATTCGATGCTAATTTCTTTTCCTTTTGATCTAGATGTCGACCCCCCGAGTTGACAATGAAGATCATATCTTTATTTTGGTTCAAATGTCGGCCCCGAGTTAAGGATGACAATCTTTCCTTCATATTGTTAATTTGTTCTCGACCCCCGAGTCGATGTTGCCTTTATTTTTTTCAACCCCCAAGTTGATTTTTTCTCGACCCCCGAGTCGATATTGCCTTTATTTTCTCAACCCTGAGTTGATTTCTTCTCGACCCTCAAGTCTATGTTGTCTTTATTTTCTCAACCCCTAAGTTGATTTGTTTTCGACCCTTGAGTCGATGTCGTCTTTATTTTCTTAACGCCGAGTTGATTTTTTCTCGACCCCCGAGTCGATGTTGCCTTTATTTTCTCAACCCCCGAGTTAATTTGTTATCGACCTCCGAGTTGATGTTGTTGTCTTTTTTTCTCAACCCCCAAGTTGATTTGTTCTTGACCCCGAGTCAATGATGTCTTTATTTTCTCAACCTCCGAGTTAATTTATTCTTGACCTCTCGAGTCGATGTCATCTTTATTTTATCAACCCTTGAGTTAATTTATTCTCAACCCCGAGTCAATGTTGCCTTTATTTACTTGACCCCCGAGTTGATGTCGTCTTTATTTACTCAACCTCAAGTTGATTTGTTCTCAACTTATGAGTTGATTTGTTCTTAACCTCCTAGTTGATGTTGTCTTGATGTATTCTCAACCCCAGAGTTAATGCCTTGTCTTTATTTTTGACCCCCAGTCGACACCAATCATTGTTCAATTATACTAAGTGTTAACCACTGAGTTGATGTTGATCCTATCTCCCATCACAGTAATTTGTTTTCCAAACTTCATTGTATTTCATATCTACATTTCATGTCCATCTTTTGGGACAAAATTTGAGGTTTTTTCGTATTTAATTATCTTCCACCATGAATGTACGAAGACTGTTGTCATTCATACCTTCGAGTTCAAGGTAATTAAATATGGGCAGCTGTCATACCCCATTTTTGTCCAGGAATTTTAAAATTTTATGCATCCGACTTATTTTGTTTTGCTTAGAATAAAGTTCAGTTTTACAGACAGACGGGTTGAATCGATTGCTTAACCGTGCATAAAATTAATGAATTTTTTTTCTTAAGATTTTGGCCTTTAACTGTATGTTTTATTGATCTACGTTACACATAGTTTAACCTGACATGCTTAGTTTATTTTTCGCGTATTCGGGCAGTCGCATTTTGATCTGTATGGGCCTTTTGATCCGAGTACTTTTTACTGTGGAATTTGATTTGCGATTGTCTATTTTCCAAAACTTTATTTTGTGTAGATTTTTCTAATGCATTCATTTTATTTTTTTCGTACATTTTTGCGCCCGATTTTCATTCATCTTAATTCCTTTTTATTTTTTGTTTTTTTATCAAAATGTCAAGAAAAAATAAATAGAGACGAGTATTTAATCAATTTTATTTTATTTGTTTTTATTTAAAAATATTGAATTATATTTTATTTAATTTTAGAACTCATTTTATCATCTAAAATATCTAAAATATCCAAAGGCTATTTAGGAATTGTACCAAAATTGAAAAGCTCTACTTACATGCTATAATGCTATAAGTAGTACCTCTTGGCCAATGAAAGAGGAGGGGGAATTATCCTATGACTCTACTAATAAAAAAGAAATAGAGAAAAAAATAAAAAATAAAATGAGAAGGAGAGTTTTCTTTTTTCGTTGAGCTACGTCTATTCCATCAATTCATTATGTACTTGTTGTGAAATCATGTTTAAATTGCCTACTTGCTCTCGCTGCTAGTTACACAACGTCTAGGGTATGTAGTTAGTACTGATGAAAAATATTGTATTTTTGTGTTATGTGATAGAATTATGATAGGATATATGACACTATCTGATTTATGAAATCTTGCGGAGTGGAAATATGTTTTTCATCACTATTGTATTATGTTGATAGAATTGGAATGATGGAATGGAATTTACCTGTTAGTTTTGGAGGAGAATTATTTATTTAAACTTGTGGATAGTCTCCTTTACAACTTGCTAGCTATCTAAACACGAAAATATATAAGATGGTTTATCTGCTCTAAGTTTGAAGCTTTTGGATATATTTCTTGAAACTAAATGCGAATAACTTTGTTGAGTAAGAATCAATTGTAATGGATAATTTATTATCTGTTGTATATAGAATGTAAACATGCGATCACAACATGTAAAGAAAATCAACACATGGTTCAAGCAAAAATATCTCCATGGCCACATTTTTCTTTCTTTCTGTTTTTTTAATTAATTAATTTTGATTTAATTTAGATTTAGTTTTTTTTATTGGGGTTCGACCCAATTTCTTTTTTATGCTTACACCCCATGTCTATGCATACACTCCTTTAATGTCATTTCTTTTTTATTTTAATTTACTACTTATTGGCATTTCTCTTGATTAATTTAATTATTTAAATTAGTAGTTAATTAATTGATTAAATCTTTATTTGATTAGTTGGTTAGGTTTCGATTAATTAATTTCTTTTTAATTGTAAAGTAGATTATTTGATTAGTCAATCTCATTATGTAAAGTCGATTCATTTGGTAATCCATGTCCATATCCTCGCACATGTAAATATCCACACTCGATATTCCGCACATTTTCAATTTCACTGTTTCCACCTACTTTCATGTTTTTCTTTACCATAATTTCAATAATCAATTTCAAATTCAAATCGATTCAAAATAAATTTCAAACCACTTCACAAATCATTTTCCGCTAATGTAAATAAACTCTCAATCAACATCGAGTTTCTTTTCCGCTTGCTCAAAGTGGTTGTAACTTTTTTCTCAATAATTATTTAATTGAAAAAGGATTAGGGCGGAAGTATTTTCTTATCTTTTTCCCAAATGTTCATGTGATGACCGTAAGTAGTCTTCCATTTGAATATTCGTCAATCACATCAAAACACTTTTAAATAACCGAATCAAGTTAATTCTTTCGTGGACGAAAAATGATTAGAGCGGAAGTAATTTCTTCTCTTTTCCCCGAGTTTTTGTGTGATGGTCATAATTAGCATATCGTTCGAATATTTTTCGTCCGTTAAAGAAACACAACTTAATTTTCCACACGAATTTCATAACTAATTCAATTGAAAAAGCATTTCGGCTGAAGTAATTTCATCTCTTTTCCCTGAATGTTCATGTGATGACCGTAATTAGCATACTGTTTGAATATTCATCAATTACTCAAAAAAATTCAAACACATCAAACTATTTTCTCGGCCTCGCGTGAACTAAAATCTTTTCAAAAACGACATTGTTTATTTCATTCTACATCGATACAAACAAGCGTTTAAACCTCCCCGCGAGCATACAAGCCAAATGTTTAACCGCTAGAGCGCGATCTAAACATTTGTTCAATAAATCACCAACCAAAAACGTAGTTCTCTACCAAGAACTATGTAGCTTTGATTTCCCCATCATACACGAGGATACATAGGAGCGAGATTTAACATCTCGTCAAGCACTATAACAAAAACCCCCAAAAATATCTCTTGTCTTTCCCAGAACTACGTCACTTTGAATTCATCATCCCACCTAGGGATACGTAGGAGCAAGACTCACAATATTGTCAAGCACCCTAATAAAAAAAAATTACGACCCCTTTTCTTTTCCTTTTCAATTCTTAATCACTCGAAAAAACACAAATAATGTACGCTAAGATTCAATTGCAAGTTTAACTAAAAGGTTTCTATTGAGTACAACGTACGTGAAAAATGTTAATACCCCCCCCCCCCCCCCCCCCCCCCCCGCGTAATCGACCCCCAACCCGAATTTGATTGTGATGACCATCTTATTTTTCTTATAAGGGTTTTATAAATATTTTTCCTTTACTTATTTGGAATAAATAAAGTTTGGTGGCTACTCTTTTCAATCATTTTTGCGAGCGTGTGAACACATGCGAGATCGTGTTTTTCGAGATGTGATAGCTGACGACTCTACTGGGGGAATTTTCTCCTGCAAGAGAGAGTAAAGCCTAATTTGGTTTAATTTGTGATGAATGCTATCATTATTTATTTGTTTTCTTCCACTTTCTTTGATCTATATCCTTTGTGTTATTTTTGTCATTGGTCATTAGTCCCTTGTACTACGAATAATGTTATAATTGCGTGGTGCACTCTGTGAGATAAACTCTCGACTCGAGTCTCAAGAAAAATATTAATATAGGATGTGGTTGCGTATTGTTGGCCTTCCAGACGTACTTGTTTGTGTGGGGTAATACGAAAACCACACTTATAATAGATCCTTTTGAGGATATTGTTATCTAATAAGTAATTTGAAGATGGAAACAATATTTTTTTGTTGGGTCTATGACTCTAAAGACCTTTTAGAACCCGAGATGCAGTGGTTCCATAGTTTTGGCATGTCGGACGTACTTGTCTTGATGGGGTAACACGAAAACCACACTAGGAGGAGGTCCTTCTAAGGGTATTGTCAGCTAGCAAGTAATTTTTCTAAGGGGGCAATATTCTTAAGATTGACCTATGACTTTGGGAATCCTATAAACCTAGAGTCACCTTGGCGTTGTATACAAAGCAATGAAAAATATCCTTAAACTAGTACCTGGACTCAAATGAAATTACATGAATCCATATACCTGACATGCATTTTCCTTGCATACAAAAACTTAGCATACTCTCAAAAATGCATAATACACATTTTTTTTCACATAAATGCTTGTATTCTCATTTCATCAGTCTTCATGCATATCATTATTCCATACAAAAAATCATTCTAGCCTTTGTCCATAACCCGCAATTGATTTCCCAACACCTATATCAGACTTAAAACAACTATCGAAGGATCATGGACCTGTTAGAGCAAAGCCATGATGCGCTAAGAGAAGATGTTGACTTAATGGAAAAATAAGTTATACCAACTCGTGGAGGACATTTCAGCTTTGACACAAAGAGATGACAATATTTAATGGACTACAGTTGGCAAGAATGTCATTCCACCTCAAGTAAACGGTCTTGCTCAACCTCAGCATGTACGGGTCCCAGTTGAGAACTCTGTTATATAAAAGCATCACACTGTTAAAGATGGGCATACCTCACCTCATGATGCTATTGAGTATCATAGGTTTGCATTCACCACACCAAACCCTCAAGGGACAAATCCAGTGGTAAATACTCATCGAGCACTAAAACAAAAAACCCAAAAATATCTTTTGTCAAGCCCAGAACTACGTCGCTTTGAATTATTTATCACACTTGAGGATACGTATGAGCAAGACCTGCAATATCGTCAAGCACCCTAATAAAAACCTTTTTGTGACCCATTTTCTTTTCCTTTTCAATCCTTAATCACTTTAAGCAAACAAATAACATATGCTAACATTCAATTGCAAGTTTAACTAAAATGTTTCTGTTGAGTACAACAGACGTAAAAGACGCTAATGTCTTCCCCTTGCGTAATTGACTCCCGAACCCAAATTTGGTTGCGACGACCATCTTCTTTTTCTTTTAAGGGTTTTATCGATATTTTCCTTTCTTTCTTTGGAATAAATAAATTTCAGTGACAACTCTGTTAATCATTTCTGCGAATGCGTGAACGCACGTGAGGTTTGTACTTTTTGAGATATGAAACTTTGTGTTGGAACTTAATGCTTTGTGTTAGTTAATCGATCGAAATATCAACTATTAAGTAATGCACTGATCTCAGACGTTGATACCAACAGAAGATACGAATGAGAACAACATGTGGTAATATTAACATCTAAGTAGACAAGCATATTAATGACCTATGGTTATACATGATAAATACTTAATGATGAAATTAACCTATAACAAGCTTTCTTATTGTTAACACCGAAATCTTCATTTTACTTTCTGTCATTTACTTTCATGCATCAAAATAGCTATAAAGTCCTTCTCTATTTAGAATATTAAAACTCGTTGAACAGTTTTTAAAACTACTAGTCTTTATGGATACAATAATTGTAAAACTTACTTTTTGTGCTTGCAACACCATGTACGAAAACCCGTGGAAGCTGAACCCCACAACTTAGTGTAGGGATAAAATACTTGTATGGGAATAAAGTCCACTGACCTATATCCCATCAAAGGTAAAATTGGTTGTCGAACGATCATATGCGGACCCCCTAATTTCGATTGCCAAATGGACGCATGCAAATCTTTTTAATGCCCAAAATAAGTATTTCTCAAGGCTCCTCACAAATGATATTAAAATACTCGACAATATGTCATAGACTATCTTTGTGAAACATGAGTCTACTAGGCGTAACACGCATAAATGCAGTTAGTGCATTCCCTCTTAGGAATTAGTCACTCCAAGAGTGTGAGTGGAGAGGGTGGAGCCCATGAGACGTCCATCCCAAACCAAGATAAAATCTTGGGGGCAGTGTGTGTACATGCGTTTTCGACGCCATGAGATTTGGTATGCAGAATGGTTCTTTCGACAAATGACGACATGGGATAAACGGTTTGGTTGATAAGTGTTGTTCGACACTTCGACAAAATTGAAGCTTCGACATTTCGACAAGATATCTGCAGATGGAAAGGCACCTCTGACAGACATGGAGGATGTTGTAGTATTTCGACAAATTCGACAAAGTCTGGAGAGAGACGTCATTTCGACGTAAAGTGTAAATATTCAAATTCAGAAGAGTTGTGACGTTTGGCAGAAGACGCGTGGAAGCATCTGGCGAAAAGAAGAAAGCCATTTGTCACAGTTTTAGGATTTGGTCGTTAGTAACAGTTATGTTATTTGTATATAAATAGGGTAGTTGTTATCGAAAAAGGTGTGAAATTTTACTTGTACAAAATTCCTGAAAATACTCAAAGTACCCGTGTGAGAGAAAAGAGTCATATTTGGAACATGTATGTGTAAACAAACACCAATTCCTTCAAAGTTTATTTTATAAAGTTTAAAGTTCTTTGCAAATTCCTGTTACGTTTTCCAGTCAATTATCTTTCTGCACTTTCTTTTCGACATTTTATGTTTTCGTCAGTTGCTTTCTGCCATTTATCTTATCTTGTCAAATGAACACCTGTTTAAACGTTTTAATCAACATCTTTCGACATAAAATATTCAGAGAACCAAGAATGAAAGATATGAAAGTTGTTCTAGATATCTTCAAAGTCATTTAGATATGCACATGTCCTAGGATTTGTGTGGTTGATCCTGCAAGTAACCCAATTCTACAAGTTTTGGTAAACCAGAGGTTGTTCGCCAAAATTCACAGCGAACAAATTGGCACACCTGGTGGGACCGTGCATAAATCTAGAAACTTAGATAATTGTTAGTCAAAGTTTTTCTTCGTTGTATGAGACTAAGAAGCGGTAAATTAGCCGTATCCGACGTAGAAATACCTAAAAGAACGAGAGTAAGGAAAATGGCGAACCAGTCAAATAATCCAAACGAATCCATCCCAGTATCCAACCCTGTCCCTTCGACGGGAGGCAATGTAGGATCAGTCCCCGTGTTAGAGGTTGTACCTTCGTCAACAGGGTCAATACCAGCGGTTTCAATATCGCAAAGTGTGCCTAGTTCGTCCATTAGGGCACAACAAGTGCCCGTTGGGACACCCCCTCCTGTGGGAAACGCTTCCAGGCCTTTTGTGACAAATTTCACCATGCCTCTGCCTGGAAGGGAACAACCATTTGGAACGCCAACTTCAGTAACGACAAATCTACACAAATCCCCGGTAGTGTATTCTGATTTTATGGCCAATATGTCTTCACCTTTACAAGGGTCAGGATATGGCGGAAACATGAGTAGACTAAATCAACAACCACTTTACGTGCCGCCAATAACAAATAATTTTGCGCAAGTAATTAGGCAACAAATGGACGAGAGTAATCATGATATGGTCCAAATGTTGACACAACAAATGGGAGCAGTATTTAACCCTCTAATACAAAACACCACCCAAACAAACCAATTGTTGGCAGCGCAAATGACGCGCATTGCTGATTTCTTTGGAGTCCCTCAAACTCGACACAGAGAACAAGTGGTCCATAACCCAGTGGTAGCGGTCCAGGAAGAGCCTACGATAAACCAAATACCGTTGGACAATCCTCAAACAAACGTCAGAAACCAAGAGGATGCGGTCGAACAGCCTCGTGTCGAAATCCCTGTTCCACAAGAGCCTAGAAGGATAGTAATCCAGAGAGGCCAAGACGCGGATGCTATATTGCAACAACGGATACGGTATAATAATCCTCCTGTCGAAAACAATTTGGCAGCCATGGTCGAAACGATAATGGCACAAAATGGGATGAACATGGGATTACAAAGGCCTAGTTACGCATCCCCACTGTCGGAATATATTCTGCAAGAAGAACTGCCACCAAGGTGGAAAGTTCCTAAGTTCACAAAGTTCTCAGGGGACACTAGCGAGTCCACCATAGAACATGTGGCACGTTATCTGATCAAGGCAGGGGAAATAGCCCGTAATGAAAATTTGAAAATAAAATATTTCCCTAGTTCCTTAACAAAAAACGCGTTTACTTGGTTTACATCTTTGCCTGCAAACTCAGTATATACGTGGACCCAATTAGAAAGGCTGTTCCATGAACAATTCTACATGGGACAAACAAAAATAAGTCTGAAAGAATTAGCCAGTGTTAAGAGAAAACACTCAGAACCAATAGATGATTATTTAAATAGGTTCAAATTGCTAAAGGCTAGATGTTTCACCCCGGTGCCAGAACATGAGTTGGTCGAAATGGCCGTAGGGGGACTAGATTATTCTATAAGGAAGAAACTAGATACCCAGTATCTGAGGGATATGGCACAATTAGCAGACAGAGTGAGACAGATCGAAAGGTTAAGGGACGAAAAATTCAGAGCAAATAAGAATAAAAAAGAAAGGGTGGCCTACGTAGGGGTTCGCCAAGATGATGAGTACGACGAAAACGAACCAAGTAACTTCGACGAACAAGAGATTGACCTAGCAGAACTAAAGCAAGGCCCACCTTATTCGTGCAAAGTGCTAACTCCGTCGAACGGAAACCCAGTCGAAACCAACGATAAGTTCCCCAAAAGGACTTATACGTTCGACATCACCAAATGTGACAAAATTTTCGATCTGTTGGTTAAAGATGGTCAATTAATAAAACCGCCAGGCGCTAAAGAACCGCCTATGGAACAACAGAAAAAGAGAGGTTTTTGTAAATACCATAATTTTCTGGGCCATAAAACGTCTCGTTGTTTCCTTTTCAGGGATCTCGTTCAAAATGCTATCCGTGACGGAAGGCTGAAGTTTGGTGACAAACCAAAACAACAGATGAGGATCGATTCGAATCCCATGCAGACAG